>NC_062572.1:73563334-73871269 GCF_022837055.1 Prionailurus viverrinus
AGTATTTGGAAACTGAAGCCTTTAACTATTTCTATTGCTCTAGGATATGCTTCTGTCTGGTACTATTTATCTATTTTCAAAAGAGAATATGTTCTATAGGAAGAATAATTAGAATTCTTTCCTATTCAACCTAATGAGTACTTGGAATACAAAACTTTAATTTAGTTCTGAGTTCTCGGGATTTGAAATATATCCATATTAATTAAATTGGTAATAAACTCATTGCATAATTGTAACATATTTTAAGCTATGTCACATTTTTTTCTAAATTAGCCATTTTACTACCATTGTCTACATTTCTGGAATGTGCTATTATTACTCAATAAATATTTATAAGTGAATGGATGAATGGATGAATATATTATACTTACAGCTATTATTAACAAAAATTGTAAAGTATAAGTTTAGAAGAAATTTTTCAATAAACACTATTAGTACTGAAGACATAGCATTGACTTTGATATGGGCAAAGGCGAAAGCAATTTCAAATAACACTGGTAACTCTTAAATGAACAGGTTACAAATGAATCTTTACTTGGCATCAGTAATACCAGAAGTAATGATTATAATAAGTGGTGTATATTAGAACTCACATCTCATATTCATAACCCTCAAATTCAGAATTACATTGAAGGAATTTTAACAGACCTGAATAGATTAGATCAGAACATATAGGTTAGGGTAGTAGAAGTAGAATGCTGGAGTCCCCTAATAATCCTTTTGCCAGTCTGGATTCTTATCATCTCATATAATTTGTAGGTACTAAGAGAAATTATTTATATCTGAACTGACCATATTTTTGAGCCCATATACTGAAGCATTCTTATTTATTTAGAACTGAGCCAGAAAAGAAAATACAAGCTACAAGATATTACTCTGTGATTCTTTTTCTTTTTAAGTTTATTTATTTATTTTGAGAGAGAGAGAAAGAGAGTGTGTGAGTGGGATGGGACAGAGGGAGAGGGAGAGAGAGAATCCCAAGTAGGCTCTGCACTGTCAGTACAGAACCTGATGTGGGGCTGTAACTCATGAATCACAAGATCATGACATGAGCTGAAATCAAGAGTTGGATGCTTAACTGACTAAGCCACCCAAGGCACCCTTATTCTGTGATTCTTTAAACCCATTGTTTTAAGTAAAAGATGGTGGTGATATAATAAAAAAATTCAGGATATTCCTCAAATCCAGTCCTTGGTCACTATATTAAATTGTCCTTGACATTACCATTGGAGGCTTTGGGATCTGCTATGTATATGGTAGGATATATAAGACACCAAAACAGTATATTCATTATGTTGATTGTGTGGTTAGGGAAGTGGTGCTGGTGATTCCATAGGTAGGGTAAAAGGCAAAAAAGAGTGGAAATCAATATAATAAATCTTTAAAAACTCTGAATTCAGATTTGGCGATTAGATGACTACTTTTTAGATCATATGTTAAAGATTTGTACCTTTGAATATTTCTCCATCATATAGTTCCTGGATGGTGGAGTAAGTTCTTCACATGTACTGGTAACAAGGCTAACCCATTTGAAATCATCTGCCCTGTTGGCTCTCAGAGTCAATGGCATTGTCACTGGTCTAATCATGTCTTAAACTTTATTGTTGAACACCCAGAGTGGCTTCTCTAGGTAGAGGCAATGAAGCAGCAGGAGTAACTCTGGGAAATATATGTGACAGATGTTCTAAAAATCAAATCCATCAAATATTACTACTTTAAATTCACTCAAAATTGATTAGACCCACTTGTGTGATCTTGCCTCACACTGATTTTGTTTAGTTTACTTAATGCTGCAATTAATCTTTGCAAAAATCTAATTCATCCCCAAGCTTCTTTCATGCTATGATCTGTTTGCGTAAATCTTCTGAAACAAAATACCCTGTCTAATTTGATCTGTTGTCATGACTGAAAATAGTAGGCTGATATTGCTTTGTTTCTACATTGATATAATTAAGATGCCCACGCTTTTCTAATTAATCTAATCTAAAATTGCTTTGGCTATTAGATACCCTAATAGAATATAATGCATTGTTTTTCTTTCTTATCTCTGTCATTAGTCAAGAGAATTAATTTTACCAAGTTTGAAACACCCAATGTTTATTTGCATATTCAGACTTTAAACTGAGCCAGACTTCTTTGTCAAATACGATCCATCACTTGCTAAATAGTATTACTCCCAAGAATTATTTTAAAAAAAATTTTTTTTCAACGTTTATTTATTTTTGGGACAGAGAGAGACAGAGCATGAACGGGGGAGGGGCAGAGAGAGAGGGAGACACAGAATCGGAAACAGGCTCCAGGCTCTGAGCCATCAGCCCAGAGCCTGACACGGGGCTCGAACTCCCGGACCGCGAGATCGTGACCTGGCTGAAGTCGGACGCTTAACCGACTGCGCCACCCAGGCGCCCCAAGAATTATTTTTAACAATGCTTAAAGTATAATATATGATAATAAATAACACTATATCATTTGTAGTTATATACTTATTTATATTTAGCCTATTGTATGTATCTATATATTTATAATATGAAGCCTAATAGATATAATTAGGGTTAGGTAATATAATGTGTATATAATACATTTATTTATTTTTTATTTTTTTTATGAAATTTATTGACAAATTGGTTTCCATACAACACCCAGTGCTCATCCCAAAAGGTGCCCTCCTCAATACCCATCACCCACCCTCTCCTCCCTCCCACCCCCCATCAACCCTCAGTTTGTTCTCAGTTTTTAACAGTCTCTTATGCTTTGGCTCTCTCCCATTCTAACCTCTTTTTTTTTTTTTTTCCTTCCCCTCCCCCATGGGTTCCTGTTCAGTTTCTCAGGATCCACATAAGAGTGAAACCATATGGTATCTGTCTTTCTCTGTATGGCTTATTTCACTTAGCATCACACTCTCCAGTTCCATCCACGTTGCTACAAAAGGCCATATTTAATTTTTTCTCATTGCCACGTAATATTCCATTGTGTATATAAACCACAATTTCTTTATCCATTCATCAGTTGATGGACATTTAGGCTCTTTTCATAATTTGGCTATTGTTGAGAGTGCTGCTATGAACATTGGGGTACAAGTGGCCCTATGCATCAGTACTCCTGTATCCCTTGGATAAATTCCTAGCAGTGCTATTGCTGGGTCATAGGGTAGGTCTATTTTTAATTTTCTGAGGAACCTCCACACTGCTTTCCAGAGCGGCTGCACCACTTTGCATTCCCACCAACAGTGCAAGAGGGTTCCCGTTTCTCCACATCCTCTCCAGCATCTATAGTCTCCTGATTTGTTCATTTTGGCCACTCTGACTGGCGTGAGGTGATACCTGAGTGTGGTTTTGATTTGTATTTCCCTGATAAGGAGCGACGCTGAACATCTTTTCATGTGCCTGTTGGCCATCCGGATGTCTTCTTTAGAGAAGTGTCTATTCATGTTTTCTGCCCATTTCTTCACTGGGTTATTTGTTTTTTGGGTGTGGTGTTTGGTGAGCTCTTTATAGATTTTGGATACTAGCCCTTTGTCCGATATGTCATTTGCGAATATCTTTTCCCATTCCGTTGGTTGCCTTTTAGTTTTGTTGGTTGTTTCCTTTGCTGTGCAGAAGCTTTTTATCTTCATAAGGTCCCAGTAAATCACTTTTGCTTTTAATTCCCTTGCCTTTGGGGATGTGTCGAGTAAGAGATTGCTACGGCTGAGGTCAGAGAGGTCTTTTCCTGCTTTCTCCTCTAAGGTTTTGATGGTTTCCTGTCTCACATTTAGGTCCTTTATCCATTTTGAGTTTATTTTTGTGAATGGTATGAGAAAGTGGTCTAGTTTCAACCTTCTGCATGTTGCTGTCCAGTTCTCCCAGCACCATTTGTTAAAGAGGCTGTCTTTTTTCCATTGGATGTTCTTTCTTGCTTTGTCAAAGATGAGTTGGCCATACGTTTGTGGGTCTAGTTCTGGGGTTTCTATTCTATTCCATTGGTCTATGTGTCTGTTTTGGTGCCAATACCATGCTGTCTTGATGATGACAGCTTTGTAGTAGAGGCTAAAGTCTGGGATTGTGATGCCTCCTGCTTTGGTCTTCTTCTTCAAAATTCCTCTGGCTATTCGGGGCATTTTGTGGTTCCATATGAATTTTAGGATTGCTTGTTCTAGTTTCAAGAAGAATGCTGGTGCAATTTTGATTGGGATTGCATTGAATGTGTAGATAGCTTTGGGTAGTATTGACATTTTGACAATATTTATTTTTCCAATCCATGAGCAGGGAATGTCTTTCCATTTCTTTAAATCTTCTTCAATTTCCTTCATAAGCTTTCTATAATTTTCAGCATACAGATCCTTTACATCTTTGGTTAGATTTATTCCTAGGTATTTTATGCTTCTTGGTGCAATTGTGAATGGGATCAGTTTCTTTATTTGTCTTTCTGTTGCTTCATTGTTAGTGTATAAGAATGCAACTGATTTCTGTACATTGATTTTGTATCCTGCAACTTTGCTGAATTCATGTATCAGTTCTAGCAGACTTTTGGTGGAGTCTATCGGATTTTCCATGTATAATATCACGTCATCGGCAAAAAGCGAAAGCTTGACTTCATCTTTGCCCATTTTGATGCCTTTGATTTCCTTTTGTTGTCTGATTGCTGATGCTAGAACTTCCAGCACTATGTTAAACAGCAGCGGTGAGAGTGGGCATCCTTGTCGTGTTCCTGATCTCAGGGAAAAAGCTCTCAGTTTTTCCCCGTTGAGGATGATGTTAGCTGTGGGCTTTTCATAAATGGCTTTTATGATCTTTAAGTATGTTCCTTCTATCCCGACTTTCTCAAGGGTTTTTATTAAGAAAGGGTGCTGGATTTTGTCGAAGGCCTTTTCTGCATCGATTGACAGGATCATATGGTTCTTCTCTTTTTTTTTGTTAATGTGATGTATCACGTTGATTGATTTGCGAATGTTGAACCAGCCCTGCATCCCAGGAATGAATCCCACTTGATCATGGTGAATAATTCTTTTTATATGCCGTTGAATTCGATTTGCTAGTATCTTATTGAGAATTTTTGCATCCATATTCATCAGGGATATTGGCCTGTAGTTCTCTTTTTTTACTGGGTCTCTGTCTGGTTTAGGAATCAAAGTAATACTGGCTTCATAGAATGAGTCTGGAAGTTTTCCTTCCCTTTCTATTTCTTGGAATAGCTTGAGAAGGATAGGTATTATCTCTGCTTTAAACGTCTGGTAGAACTCCCCTGGGAAGCCATCTGGTCCTGGACTCTTATTTGTTGGGAGATTTTTGATAACCGATTCAATTTCTTCGCTGGTTATGGGTCTGTTCAAGCTTTCTATTTCCTCCTGATTGAGTTTTGGAAAAGTGTGGGTGTTCAGGATTTTGTCCATTTCTTCCAGGTTGTCCAATTTGTTGGCATATAATTTTTCATAGTATTCCCTGATAATTGCTTGTATCTCTGAGGGATTGGTTGTAATAATTCCATTTTCATTCATGATTTTATCTATTTGGGTCATCTCCCTTTTCTTTTTGAGAAGCCTGGCTAGAGGTTTGTCAATTTTGTTTATTTTTTCAAAAAAACAACTCTTGGTTTCGTTGATCTGCTCTACAGTTTTTTTAGATTCTATATTGTTTATTTCTGCTCTGATCTTTATTATTTCTCTTCTTCTGCTGGGTTTAGGCTGCCTTTGCTGTTCTGCTTCTAGTTCCTTTAGGTGTGCTGTTAGATTTTGTATTTGGGATTTTTCTTGTTTCTTGAGATAGGCCTGGATTGCAATGTATTTTCCTCTCAGGACTGCCTTTGCTGCGTCCCAAAGCGTTTGGATTGTTGTATTTTCATTTTCGTTTGTTTCCATATATTTTTTAATTTCTTCTCTAATTGCCTGGTTGACCCACTCGTTCGTTAGTAGGGTGTTCTTTAACCTCCATGCTTTTGGAGGTTTTCCAGACTTTTTTCTGTGGTTGATTTCAAGCTTCATAGCATTGTGGTCTGAACGTAAGCATGGTATAATTTCAATTCTTGTAAACTTATGAAGGGCTGTTTTGTGACCCAGTATATGATCTATCTTGGAGAATGTTCCATGTGCACTCGAGAAGAAAGTATATTCTGTTGCTTTGGGATGCAGAGTTCTAAATATATCTGTCAAGTCCATCTGATCCAATGTATCATTCAGGGCCCTTTTTCTTTATTGACCGTGTGTCTAGATGATCTATCCATTTCTGTAAGTGGGGTGTTAAAGTCCCCTGCAATTACCACATTCTTATCAATAAGGTTGCTTATGTTTATGAGTAATTGTTTTATATATTTGGGGGCTCCGGTATTCGGCGCATAGACATTTATTATTGTTAGCTCTTCCTGATGGATAGACCCTGTAACTATTATATAATGTCCTTCTTCATCTCTTGTTACAGCCTTTAATTTAAAGTCTAGTTTTTCTGATATAAGTATGGCTACTCCAGCTTTCTTTTGGCTTCCAGTCGCATGGTAAATAGTTCTCCATCCCCTCACTCTCAATCTAAAGGTGTCCTCAGGTCTAAAATGAGTCTCTTGTAGACAGCAAATAGATGGGTCTTGTTTTTTTATCCATTCTGATACCCTATGTCTTTTGGTTGGCGCATTTAATCCATTTACATTCAGTGTTATTATAGAAAGATACGGGTTTAGAGTCATTGTGATGTCTGTATGTTTTATGCTTGTAGTGATGTCTCTGGGACTTTGTCTCACAGGGTCCCCCTTAGGATCTCTTATAGGGCTGGTTTAGTGGTGACAAATTCCTTCAGTTTTTGTTTGTTTGGGAAGACCTTTATCTCTCCTTCTATTCTAAATGACAGACTTTCTGGATAAAGGATTCTTGGCTGCATATTTTTTCTGTCTAGCACCCTGAAAATCTCGTGCCAATTCTTTCTGGCCTGCCAAGTTTCAAAAGAGAGATCAGTCACGAGTCTTATAGGTCTCCCTTTATATGTGAGGGCACGTTTACCCCTTGCTGCTTTCAGAATTTTCTCTTTATCCTTGTATTTTGCCAGTTTCACTATGATATGTCGTGCAGAAGATCGATTCAAGTTACGTCTGAAGGGAGTTCTCTGTGCCTCTTGGATTTCAATGCCTTTTTCCTTCCCCAGTTCAGGGAAGTTCTCAGCTATTATTTCTTCAAGTACCCCTTCAGCACCTTTCCCTCTCTCTTCCTCCTCTGGGATACCAATTATGCGTATATTATTTCTTTTTAGTTTATCACTTAGTTCTCTAATTTTCCCCTCATACTCCTGGATTTTTTTATCTCTCTTTTTCTCAGCTTCCTCTTTTTCCATAACTTTATCTTCTAGTTCACCTATTCTCTCCTCTGCCTCTTCAAGCCGAGCTGTGGTGGTTTCCATTTTGTTATGCATTTCGTTTAAAGCGTTTTTCAGCTCCTCGTGACTGTTCCTTAGTCCCTTGATCTCTGTAGCAAGAGATTCTCTGCTGTCCTCTATACTGTTTTCAAGCCCAGCGATTAATTTTATGACTATTATTCTAAATTCACTTTCTGTTATATTATTTAAGTCCTTTTTGATCAGCTCATTAGCTGTTGTTATTTCCTGGAGATTCTTCTGAGGGGAATTCTTCCGCTTGGTCATTTTAGATAGTCCCTGGAGTGGTGAGGACCTGCAGGGTACTTCCCCTGTGCTGTGGTGTATAACTGGAGTTGGTGGGCGGGGCTGCAGTCAGACCTGATGTCTGCCCCCAGCCCACCGCTGGGGCCACAGTCAGACTGGTGTGTGCCTTCTCTTCCCCTCTCCTAGGGGCGGGATTCACTGTGGGGTGGTGTGGCTCGTCTGGGCTACTTGCACCCTGCCAGGCTTGTGATGCTGGGGATCTGGCGTATTAGCTGGGGTGGGTAGGCAAGGTGCACGGGGGCAGGAGGGGCAGGCTTGGATCGCTTCTCCTTAGGTGATCCACTTCAGGAGGGGCCATGTGGCAGCGGGAGGGAGTCAGATCAGCTGCCGGAGGTTTGGCTCCGCAGAAGCACAGAGTTGGGTGTTTGCCTGGAGGGAGCAATTTCTCTGGCAGGAACAGGTTCCCTTTGGGATTTTGGCTGGGGGATGGGCGGGGGAGATGGCGCTGGCGAGGGCCTTTGTTCCCCACCAAACTGAGCTCTGTCGTCAGGGGGCTCAGCAGCTCTCCCTCCCTTTGTCCTCCAGCCTTCCCGCTTTGCGAGCAGAGCTGTTAACTTATGACCTCCCAGACGCTAAGACGCGCTTGTTGTGGGAACACAGTCCGTCAGGCCCCTCCACTTTTGCAAGCCCGACTCGGGGGCTCTGCTTGGCCGGCGAGCCGCCCCTCCGCCCCGGCTCCCTCCCGCCAGTCCGTGGAGCGCGCACCGCCTCGCCGCCCTTCCTACCCTCTTCCGTGGGCCTCTCGTCTGCATTTGGCTCCGGCGACTCCGTTCTGTTAATCCTCTGGCGGTTTTCTGGGTTATTTAGGCAGGTGTAGATGGAATCTAAGTGATCAGCAGGACGTGCGGTGAGCCCAGCATCCTCCTAAGCCGCCATCTTGCAAAACCTTGGGCTTCGCTGCCTTCCCTCTGACCCTCCCTTGCCGCGGGTTCAGTTCACAGCTGTTAGGTGGCCTCTTGCCAGGCGGGGCTGCTCCACTTTCTCCGCCCTGACCCGTCTAATGTGTATATAATACATTTAATGCATGATCTTAAATAATACAATGTATATAATGATATATTTAGGATATATATATATATATATATATATATACACACACACCCTAAATAATTATTTATAATACTTATAATATTATCTATTATATTCTAGATAAGCAAATAAGCACACTGTATACTGAACATTATAATGAGACAACAGACAAAAAATAAATACACATCTCAGGTAGCCAAATTTGTAAATGGCCACTTTATTTTGAATATGTTAATGGTTATTATAGCTCATGACTAATTTTTAGAAATAAAAAAGGAATGTTCATATTTCATCAAAATTATTTTAGAGTGTAAGACTGCAAACAGGAAAAAGGAGTTGTGTATTAAGTCTTCATTACAATTGCTTATATAAATAATTCATAAAATTTGCAAGTAAAATTAGCAATGGGATAATGGGATATTTATTATAAATATTTCTAGGAAAAAAATCAGATTCAGTATTCAGAGAAAGAGAGATATATTCATAGGTAGACATGCACCTAGAAGTTTTAAACCTCAAATTGTCCTTTATATTAATAAAAAATAGGAATAGTGAAGGTTTTAGAAAACCATGAATAATTTCCTCAGAATTTTTCTCTTAGTGATACATTGTGCAAATCAGAATTTCTGTCTTCTAGCATATGGCAAACATTATTTTTAGAAACAGACAACACAGAAATTAGAATTAAAAGAGGTGGTTTTTTTAAGTGAATAAGTCACATTAGATTTGTTAATGAAATGATTTAGTAATGAAACTAAAAAGGCAAAGTCCATTAAGCAACATTAGAATGTAGCTCTACTGTCTTCAAAGAAAATTGGCCTGATTATTACTTTGCATATGTTTAAATCTGATATTAAATAGTTGCACTTACATTAAAAGTCTAAATTTAATTAGAAGACTCGTAGTAATATTAAATTCATGCTACATATTAATATGCTGATGAAACTATGCTTTAAAAAAATATCCCCAACCTCATTTTGCTAGTACTCTGACTGAAAGCGTATGTAAGAGTATATAAATAATAGTTCCTCAATATGTCCGTTGTTGATGCTAAAACATTTTAATAGATTGCTTTGATTGTTTTCATATAATCAAAAGAAGCTGGTATTATGATACTCAGAGATGCTTGCATCTCATGAAAACTCTTTATAAACATTATATTTAAAAATGATTCTGTTTTAAATTAATTTTGCACATTTTTGTCATGTATTTCAATGCTTAAAATACTCCTTTTCTAAAAACATAATCTATTCTCCATATGTTTTCGGCTTTGACTATATTTTCCTCCTTTGATATCTAAATTCAGTATTTTAATTTTATTTCCCAAGGATATATGTATATTTTTAATTTTGCAAAGCAGGTTATATCTTCAGCTCAAAACAAGCCTTGCATGACTAAAGACTGTTAAAAATCAGTCCCGTTAAATGCTTTTAATGAAAATTTTATTTATAATAAATTACACGAATAGAAAAACTTGTAATAATGAGATAAAATTTCTATGGAAAAGCATTTTTGATGAATAAATACATTTCCTAATTACATATGTTTAGGACAAAATTTAGATTAATTTGAATTAAAGGCATTCTGCAGCTTAGTAGGAATGGATGAAACCCTCCTTTCCTACTAATTAAGCTCGTGGAGACTACCTTGACTTTTTTCTGAGATATTCCAACTTTCACATATTTTGCACATGAACTTATATACACAGATTTACTCTCTCCTTGACAATTCATATATTCCTATTAGGATAAATATAAATATGTATAATAACTATTTTTTAAAGTTTAAAAAATAATGTGGACTCTTGATGCTATGGAAAAAAAAATATGGAAAACTGTTCAACATCATTAGTCATGGAAATGCAAATTAAACAACAATGAAATCCCCTTCCATCCACACCAGAATGCGTAAATTAAAAAGACTGACAATACAAAGTGTTGACAAGGATGTGGAACAACTGATATACTCACCCATTGTTGGTGGAAAAACAAACATGGAACTAACAATATGGAAAATCATTTGGCAATTTCTAACAAACATATGCCTTTGTTATGTCCCAGCAATTCCACTTCCTGTTATATATCCAAGAGATATGAATTTATAGGCTCAAAAAATGATTCACAGAAGAGTATCCATAAAAGCTTTATTCATAGTAGCACAAAACTAGAAACAACCCAAGTGTGCATAAAAAGGAAAATAAACAAATACTTGTTTTAGAGTCCAATAGCAGAATATTGAACAGCATTAAAAAATAATGTACAAACTGTTACACACAACAATGTGGATAAATCTCAAATCCATTATTTTGAGAAAAAGAAATTAAAAAAGCATATAGTGTATGAGTTTCTTCATATGAAATTCAAGAAAAGGCAAACTTCTTGATCATGATAGAATTCAGAGTAGAAGTTATCTCTGGAGGGCAGATTTTGATTAAAAAGGAGTCCAACAGAAGTTTTGGTAAAAGGAAATGTTTTATATCTTAATTTTGCTAGAGTATAAATATAAGTATATGCGCATGTAAATATATTTGTGCACACGTAAATATTGATCAAGCTATACAGTTAAGTTCTGTACATTTTACCAAATGTAAACTATACCTTAAGAAAGAAAAGAAACATGGTGCTATTGATTATTGCTATATAGAAGAACTTAGGATGTTTCCACTAGTATTGATTAAGTTAAAACAAAAATACATAAAGGCCTTAAAATCTGAATTTAAGTTCTCTTCAGCCTGACTACCCTTGTTTTCTACCAAACCCTTATCCATAGCTTTTTTAAGAATTGTTTTTGTCACACCATGCCCTTAATCAAAGCTCAAAAATCCACCAATATCATAGGGGGAAAAGGGAACAGTCTATAAGTCAGAAATTACTTACCTCTATAACTGAGTTATTGTATTTGAAAAATGGTACAGGGGTTAATGACTAGAACAATAATCATAGATACATACTTGTATATTCCAAGACTGTGCCAAGTATCTAACATGTACCATTTCACTATCCCTCATAGGAAGATTGATGAAAAGGCTACTGCTGCTTAATCTTAGTGAGTCCTAGTTCTGTACCTCAAACCTGGACACAATGAGTTTAGAGAACCTGTCCTGAACAATGTATTATTTTTTATACTGGATATCCTAAGTGTGATGATTATATGACCAAAATAGCCGGTCCTTTGTGAGTCACTCTACATTTGGACCATTGTAAGGAATGAGATGGATCTCATTGCTTATTACCAGATCAACTATTGCAATTTCTGAAGCATACATTTGAAGTTTAACCAGTTATTTAGGAAATGTAGATGATTTTTTATGCTCTACATACTTTAAGATATAGATACAGATACAGATACAGATGCTTTAAGTAGAATGTTTATTTTTAAATGAAGTAGATTAGCATTATAGGATATAAATGGAAGATGCAAGAAGGCACATATAAAAAGGGTAATATATTCTCAGATTTTGGAGAAAAGATCATTGGATTTGAATTTGAAATTACCAAAGGAGATCTTAAAAAGAACTGCTGAGGTGCTGCATAAGCATATGAGGTTGGAAAGAGGAAATACTTGGAAGATCAAAGTGAAGGTGGCCCAGAAAGTACTTTCTGGTAAAATCTGTATGATGCAGAATTGTGAAGGAATGGATTTCTCCATTTAATTAAATTCCCTAGGGAATATAAAAAAAAGTTACCTTATAGATCTTATTGAAATTGTTTTTTTCCCCAAAATAATTAAGTTAGAATGTAACAAATCCTCTTCTAAGGGAAGGAAAACTCATATGTAAAATTATCATTCTTTCAATTCCCTTGGAAGTTTGAATGAAGAGAAGGAATGTCAACAATTACACTCGGATTCTAGAGTATCACTAGATTTCTTCTCTCTGTAATTTTCCTGAATTCCGGGATAATGATTGATGATAAATTTAACAAAGTGAGTTTAAAATTCTTTTTAACACTTATTTATTTTTGAGAGGCAGAGAGAGAGAGAGAGAGAGAGAGAGAGCAAGCAGGGGAGGGGCAGAGAGAGAGGAAGACACACAATCTTAAGCAGGCTCCAAGCACTGAGCTATCAACACAGGGCCTGATGCGGGGCTTGAACTCACAAACCATGAGATATGACCTCAGCTGAAGTCGGAGCTTAACTGAGTGAGCCACCCAGGCGCCCCTACAAATTTTTTTAATTCATTTTTAAATTTTTAAATTCATTTATAAAATCATGTACAGTGAACCGCAAATGTGGAAAGAACTGGAAACTTTCTGATCTGTCAGCTAGCCAAACCTGAAAACATAGAGTTTTAGGATGAACATAAACTTCATTTGTGTAGCTAAATCAAACAACATTCAACTTGGATAAATGTGATTAATCTTAGGCTCTTTTAGGTACAAACGCAATTTCAGATTTTCTCTAACCCAAACTTACTGACATTTTTTCTCTGCCAATTGACCTTACCTATTTGGTTGTGCTGAGTTGCTGTTGGATGGATTTAGGTGTCTCTTAGTCAGAGTCATATTTAGGGTGTGTGCATGCATGTGAAGGGAGGAGGTTTGTAATGTTTTATCAGCTACCTTAGATAGACCTATTTTTTCCCTGCAAAAGAGAAGCGATTATATACTTATGCAAACATTGTGTTTACAGTGTTTTTTAAGACAATATTTATTTTTTTAAACAGTACCATTAATGGAGATACAGAAACTTACTCTACCATATGACAGACACAACCTAAAATTATTACTTGTGAAGGTATCACAAGTTTAAGAACTTCACTTTAAACAAACCTAGACATAGTCACAGATGAAGAAAGTTCCATTATACTCTATAGATAAAGTTATTTCAATCATTAGCATATGTCTTAAAAACTTACTGAGGCAAGTCTCCTTCACCAAAACACATGAAAATGTATGGGGCATAATTGTCTAAAACTTGTAGAATTAGTTGAGTATGGGAATCCACAGAATCAAATTTATCACTGTTTAATTTCAGTCTATGATTGAATAGTGGAAATAATTGAAGCAAAAAAATTGTCACTCGTAAGAATATCTCTTCAAAAAAAAAGTCAATTCAATTTCTCCTTATCTTTTTTTTCATCTTCTCAAGCTCCATTAAAGGAGAGAATATATGGAGGTGAGTGAGAATTTGAGGTCAAACTACTCCTTTTGTGTAGTTGCAAATAAGTTCTTAATTCAGATCTTGTTCAGATTTCAATTCAGTGTTTAAAACTATTCAACCAGAGAGGCAAACATTTCTCACTGAAAACATTGATAAAGATGCTGCACCCCTACAAAACAAAATAAGACTACTATATTTGCAGATAACATGATACTCTATGTAGGAAACCCAGAAGACTCCACAAAAAAATTGCTAGAACTGATACATGAATTCAGTAAAGTCGCAGGATAAAAAATTAATGTAAAGAAATCACTTGCATTTATCTATATCAATAATGAAGCAGCATAAAGTTATCAAGGAATTGATCCCATTTATAATTGCATCAAAAATCATCCTAGGAATAACCTAACCAAAGATGTAAAAGATCTATACTCTGAAAAGTATAGAAGACTTATGAAAGAAATTGAAGAGGACATCAAGAAATGGAAAAACATTCCATGCTCATAGATTAGAAAACAAGTATCATTAAAATGTATACACTACCCAAAGCAATCTACACATTTAATGCAATCCGTATGAAAATTCCAATAGAATTTTTTCATAGAGCTAGAACAAATAATCCTAAAATTTATATTGGACCACAACAGATCCAAATAGCCAAAACAATCTTGAAAAAGAAAAGCAGCAAAAGAAAAAAAATCACAATTCTCTAAGCTAAATTACAAAGCTGTAGTGATCAAGACAGTATGATACAGGCACAAAAACAGATACATATGTCAATGGAATGGAATACAAAACCCAGAAGTGGACCCACAACTCTATGGCCAACTAATCTTTGACAAAGCAGGAAAGAATATCGAACGGAAAAACGACAGTCTCTTCAACAAATGGTGTTGGGAAAATTGGACATCAACATGCAGAAGAATGAACCCGGACCACTTTTTTATACCGTACACAAAAATAAATTCAAAATGATTGAAAGACCTAAATGTGAGACAAGAAACTATCAAAATCCTAGAGGAGAATATAGCCAGTAACCTCATTGACATTGGTTGTAGCAACTTCTTACTAGTCATATCTCTGGAAGCAAAGGAAACAAAAGCAAAAACTGGGACTTCATCAAGACAAAAAGCTTCCGCACGGGGAAAGAAACAATCAACAAAACTAAAAGGAAGCCTTCAGAATTGGAGAAGATATTTGCAAATGACATTTAAGATAAAGGGTTAGTACCCAAAATCTATAAAGAGCATATCAAACTCAACACCCAAAAAACAAATAATCCAATGAAGAAATGGGCAGAAGATATGAATAGTCATTTTTCCAAAGAAGACATCCAGATGGCTAACAGACACATACAAAGATGCTCAACATCACTCATCATCAGGCAAATACAAATCAAAACCACAACGAGATACCACCTCATCCCTGTCAGAATGTCTCAAGTTAAAAACACAAGAAAAAACAGATGTTGGCAAGGATGCAGAGAAAGGGGAACCCTCTTTCACTGTTGGTGGGAATGCAAACTGGTACAGCCATTCTGGAAAAAAAATATGGAGGTTCCTCAAAAAGTTAAAAATAGAACTACTCTATGACCCAGCAATTTAACTACTAGGTATTTACCCAAAGGATACAAAAATGCTGATTCGAAGGGGCGCATGCACCCTGATGTTTATAGCAGCACTATCAACAATAGCCAAATTATGGAAAGAGCCCAAATATCCATTGACTGATGAATGGATAAAGAAGAGGTCTCTCACACACACACACACACACACACACACACACACACACACACACGATGGAATATTACTCAGCCGTCAAAAAGAGTGAAATCTTGCTATTTGAGATGGCATGGATGGAGCTGGAGTGTATTATGCTAAGTGAAATATGTCAATCAGAGAAAGATAAATACGATGTGTTTTCACTAATGTATGTAATTCAAGAAACAGAACAGATGAACACAGGGGAAAGAAAAAAAAAGAAAGAGAGGCAAACCATAAGAGACTCTGAACTATAGAGAACAAATTGAGGGTTTCTGGATGGGAAGTGGGCTAAATGGGTGACAGGTATGAAGGAGGGCCCTTGTTGTGATGAGCATTGGATATTATATGTAAGTGATGAATCACTAAATTCTACTCCCGAAACTAATATTACACTATAGATGAACTAACTATAATTTAAATAAAAACTTTTGAAACATAAAAAAAAAAACAATAGGATATGTTTTTGAAAAAGTAGATCTTCTATTATAGCTAGAAAATGCATTTGAAAATTGTTCCCATGGGGCACCTGGGTGGCTCAGTCAGTTGGGTGTCCTGACTTCAGCTCAGGTCATGGTCTTGCACCTTGTAAGTTCAAGCCTTGCGTTGGGCTCTATGCTGGTGGCTCAGAGCCTGGAACCTGCTTTCGATTCTGTGTGTCCCTCTCTCTGCCCCTTCCCCAGTTTACACTCTCTCTCTCTCTCTCAAAAATAAATATTAAAAAATTACAATAAAAAAGATTAAAGATTAAAAAATTAAAATATTAAAAAATTTTTTATTAAAAAAAAGAAAATTGTTGCCTTTGTTTTGTCTATATCTTGTGGTCAGATTTTAAATAAGAACAAAAACGGCAACCATTTGTTATATAAATTCCCATTGTCTCATCCATGAGAAATAATGGAATAAAATATGTGGCCTCACATAAAAGTCATGACCTGGCAAAATGGGGCAAATATATAGTGAAAATTTAATTCTTCCATTTGCTTAATTGCATAAAGGAGTCAGAGTATTTGGCTTATTGAGACCAGAGAAATATTATATGGGAAAATGTTGTAAAGTCAGTTTTGCAACTGTGTCAAATTATAGAAGCAATGAGCAAAGAATGTTTGTTTTCCAACTATTTTTCACATGTGTGCTCTTTAATATTTGGAGCTTATCAGCAACTAAAAAATTGAGTCAAGTATTTATGGTAAACTGGGTTTTACTGAAGTATGTTTGCTGGTTGATAAGGACTTCCTGTACAAGAGGCTAAAAAGTAGTTAGCCCTCTTCAGCCAAAGGTATTTTTTATGTCAGTGTGCAGTGGATTCCTTTGAAAAGAGGTTTATAGCAGTTCTTACTTTAGTTTTACGAAAGGCAATGTGGCATTCAACACTATGGTGTTAAATGTTCCATTTTTTTTAAGATTAGTGGGAAGTTTACAAATGTTCGCTTTACTATTAGAGTTCATAGCATGCAAATATATTTTACGTCTATATAATGTTATGCATCAACTGCTTCAAATAAAAATTCAAATTAATAATGCCATTAGCTGTTCTAAAGGATTTAAGCAGGAAGCCTAACTCTGTATTTCAATCTTTATTAAAGTGTAATTTTTTCCAGTGGTTTTGTCTCCAGTTATCTAATTGTCATTATAACTCAGTATAGTTTAGGAATAGATAAATCCAACCTTAGAAGTTTTTGAATTACTTCAATATCCAGAGTAAATACTCAATCTCCAGATACTGGGTACAGTTAACAACCTAAAATTAGTACTTCCATTGATGATATATTCAAGGTGTATTAAGAGGAATGGTTCATAAACTTATAGGGAACTGATAAAACTAGGCTCATCACCACCCCATCCCAGCAAAAATATACACATGCGTATATATACATTAAAAATAAAGCTTGATATAATAGTTAATATAATCGTTTAATATAAATTCATCCATTGCTGTTAGAGGTAATACCATGGACTCTTAGTGTGCAACAAAACCAATTGTAATATTTTTTCCAATACTATAGGTTCCCCAAAGTTGTTTGTAATGCACTTACTTACAGGACTTTTTTAGTTTCATGTTGCTTGAGTTACCTCATGTTAATGCCTGCACGGCAGTGTTTCAGTCTGTTGGCTTTACCTGTTCTTAATCCTGTGTTTAGCATATTTGAGTTGCAACATGCATTTATCCACCCAGAGACACAATCTGTATTCCTCTTATGTGTGCATATTCCTGTCTTGATCTTTAATGTTAAATCTGACTTTTAGGTCTCAATAAAATTGTTTAAGAGTATCCAAGGGATTGAAAGGTATCATTATATTATCCTACCTAAACGCAATGATACCAACTCTTGGCTAAAGAACACATACACACAAATAAATATTGACATTACAGTGTTGAGTACACCACAGCATCAAGTTTTCAACTACATTGGCCTTACCCAACCTCTGGATACAAGAATTAACTTAGTTGTTCCTAACCTGGCTTTAAGGGATAAGCATTCTTCACTAACTTCTTTGCCTTCTCAATTTATTTTTTCCAGGGTGTTTACATGTTCTATTCTCTCCATAAGGAACACTCATATCTTGCCAACCATAATTTTGTGTGACTTGCTTCAATTTATCCTTGCTACCTCAGCATAAACATTTATTCCTCAGAGTCACTTTTTCTGAACACGTCCTTTTTTTTATCATAGCATGAAATTCATTGTTCCCATAAAATTCAAGAGAACAGAGTAGTATGATGCCTAGAATATTTTGTGGGCTCATTAAATGTTGCTGAACATTATGTGTATATATGTGTGGGTGAATGAATGAATGAATGAATGAATATACCATAGTGTATATTCAAAATATACTTGCTTGATAAGTGAAGAGTGTCTTTCACTTTTGATTTTAGAGATGTTCACGTCAAAAACTGAAATAATTGAATTTGGACTTTTGTCCAAATAGTTACAAGTCATGTTATAAGTCGTGTTATATTCTACCAAATCATAGTTGTATATTTTTATACAGTGTCTTTCAATTTATTTTCTTTATTTAATCTCCTTCCTTCTTACAAACATTAAAGACTAGAATTCAGACTCATGAAGAATCTCAAGTTGATTTGAACCAACAAAGAACCTGATGCCTGAATTTTTCTATGTGAAAACTAGTAACTTACTATAATCAGTGTATTAAAAAGCACTGCTCTTGGCCTTAAGTATATCTTACACTATCTAGAACAAATCTTCCAAATAGTTTAATTTTTACAAATAAGATAGTTGAAATCTTTCAATAATCCAAGAACAGACTTCAAAATTCAGGATCTTTTCCCGTAAGTCATTAACTCTTTGACACCTATCTGAACCTATAGCTCCTATAACTGGTATCAAGGCTAAATTTCTCTTTTTTTGCCTGTATGGCTCATTGCCATTTAAATTGTCAATACTTACAATATTATGCTAAGCAAAATAAGTCAGTCAGAGAAAAACAAATATCATGATTTCACTCATATGTGGAATTCAAGAAACAAAACAAATGAACATAGAAGAAGGGAAGGAAAAAGAAGATAAAAAAGAGAGGGAGACAAACTATGAGAGACTCTTAAATACAGAGAACAAACTGAGAGTTGCTAGAGGGGAGGAGGATGGGGGAATGGGCTAAATGGATGATGGGCATTAAGGAGAGTACTTGTTGGGATGAGCATTGGGTGTCATATGTAAGAGATGAATCAGTGGGTTCTACTCCTGAAGCCAGTACTTCACTGTATGTTAACTAACTTGAATTTAAATAAATAAAATTTTAAAAATTCAATACATCCTTGGCACAAAAACAGACACTGAGATCAATGGAATGGGATATAAAACCCAGAAATGGACCCACAACTCTATGGTCAACTAATCTTTGACAAAGCAGGAAAGAATATCCAATGGAATAAAGACCATCTCTTCAGCAAGTGGTGCTAGGAAAACTGGACAGCAACATGCAGAAAAATGAACTTGGACCACTTTCTTACACCATACACAAAATAAACTCAAAATGGATGAAAGACCTAAATGTAGGAAAGAAATCCATTAAAATCCTAGAGGAAAAAGCAGGCAAAAACGTCTTTGACCTTGGCTGCAGCAACTTCTTACTCAGCACATCTCCAGAAGCAAGGGAAACAAAAGCAAAAATGAACTATTGGGACCTCATCAAAATAAAAAGCTTCTGCACAGCGAAGGAAACAATCAGCAAAACTAAAAGGCAACCAATGGAATGGGAGAAGATATTTGCAAATGACATATCAGATAAAGGGTTAGTATCCAAAATCTATAAAGAACTTACCAAACTCAACACCCCCCCCCAAAAAAAAATAATCCAGTGAAGAAATGAGCAAAAGACATGAATAGACACTTCTCCAAAGAAGACATCCAGATGGCCAACCAACACATGAAAAAATGCTGAACATCACTCATCATCAGGGAAATACAAATCAAAACTATAATGAGGTATCACCTCACACTTATCAGAATGGCTAACATTAACTCAGGCAACAACAGATGTTGGCGAGGATGCAGAGAAAGAGGATCTCTTTTGCACTTCTGGTGGGAATGCACACTGGTGCAGCCACTCTGGAAAACAGTATGGAGGTTCCTCAAAAAATTAAAAATAAAACTACCTTATGATCCAGCAATTGCACTACTAAGTATTTATCCAAGAGATACAGGTAAGCTGTTTCAAAAGGACACATGCACCGCAATGTTTATAGCAGCACTATCGACAATAGTCAAAGTATGGAAAGAGCCCAAATGTCCATCAATGGACGAATACATAAAGAAGATGTGGTATGTATATATATACAATGGATTATTACTCGGCAATCAAAACGAATGAAATCGTGCCATTTGAAACCACGTGGATGGAACTAGAGTGTATTATGCTAAGTAAAAGTAGAGAAAGACAAATATCATATGACTTCACTCATATGAGGACTTTAAGATACAAAACAGATGAACATAAGGGAAGGGAAGCAAAAATAATATAAAAACAGGGAGAGGGACAAAATAAGAGAGTCTTAAATATGGAGGACAAACAGAATTACTGGAGGGGTTGTGGGAGGGGGGATGGGCTAAATGGGTAAGGGGCATGAAGGAATCTACTCCTGAGATTATTGTTGCACTGTATGTTAATTAACTTGGATGTAAATGAAAAAATAAACTAAATTTAAAAAATTCAATACCTCCTAATTTTGCAGAAAATGTTGGAATTAGCCTTGTGATTTGAGAGTAAGTCCTGGGATAGGAAAGTTTATATTTTAAAAATTCAAGAGAAGCTGGTGACTTTGTTATGAACCACCTTCCCTGAGTTGTAATCTCTAGAACAGTTACAGTTATATGTATCTGTACTTCTAATCTGTCATTTCTTTGTTCTTGGGATCTATATACTCTTAATAATTACTCCTACTAGCCTTATCCCGGCATCTGCCACTTCCTTCATCCTTAAGCCTCCTTCCTCTGATGTTAATAAAACATCAGATCCCCAAATGAAATTCCTAGGACACATTATAATACCTGGTGCCATGATATACTACAGATTATCTGATTCCTTACATGAGGGGTTGGCAAACTATGACTATGTATCAAATTTAGCCCACCACTCATTTTGTAAGATAAGTGTTATTGGATTTCAGCCATGCCCATTTGTTTACATATTATCTATGGCTGCTTTTGTGCTACAAGAGCAAAGCAGAAACTTTATGGCTTACAAAGCTTAAAATATTTGCTATCTGGCCCTTTACAGAAAAGAGCCTTTACTGATCCCTAGTTTGGACACAGGGAAATATTAAGTGCAGTTTTCGATAACATATTAGAATAAAATTTCCTGGGTCCTAGGAGTCACAAACTACAAAAACTGTGGCTGCATGCAGGTAAACTAAAAGTGAATCAGACCTGTAAGTAACGGGCAATGATAGAGACTTGGAAATTGTTAGGTGCACACTTTGCTTAAGAAATGCAAACTCTGGGGAGCCTGGATGACTCAGTCGGTTGAGCATCTGTCTCTTGATTTTGGCTTAGGTCATAATCTCATGGGTCATCAGTTTAAGCCCTGCTGACATCTGTGCTGACAGCATGGAGCCTGCTTGGGATTCTCTGTCTCCCTCTATGTCTGCCCCTCTCCCTCTCATGCTCTCTCTTTCAAAAACAAATAAATACATAAATAACATTTAAGAAAGAAAGAAAGAAAGAAAGAAAGAAAGAAAGAAAGAAAAAGAAAGAAAGAAAGAAAGAAAGAAAGAAAGAAAGAAAGAAAGAAAGAAAGAAATGCAGCTATCCCAGCCCCACATCAATTTGCCCTGCTGGGTTGTGGACCATGTATCACCAAACCTAATTTTTCAAGAGAAGCCAGACATTTTATATTCTTATGTGAAAACTTCAAAATAAAATAAAATAAAATAAAATAAAATAAAATAAAATAAAATAAAATAAAATAAAATAAAATAAAATAAAATAAAATAAAATAATAAAATAAAATAAAAACCTGAGTAAATATTTTAGGACAATTTGTGTGAAAAACATGATAAAACTTGAATTTGGCTATAGATCATAAGTTGTAATCACAGCTTTAAAAAAATTCAAATTTTCCCCTATAAATCTAAGATTGAACTATATTATAGCACCAGTGAGATATTAGTGAATTATAAATATTTTTATGAATCACCCTTAAAAATTTATAATTGAATTTCCAACACTTAATTTAACATGCTTATAAACTAATAGAAGTGTTATTGATCAAGTTTATGACGGTTTTCGTCAAAATTGAAACCTACACAAAAAAGTTATTTAGAACCAGCAATAATCAAAAAGAGAAAGGTCACATACTATTCCTAATCAATGTGGTATGCTCCCCACACCTTATTAGTTCTTAACCCTCAGTGTAAATGCTAATGAAATCTAATTAGCCCTGGGTGAACACCTGCCAATATCTATTGAGGCAAAGAGAACACTGTAACAAATACCTTAATTGTGTCTTGCATCTTTGCTTTAAAAAAACTTTTCAGGGCAACATGGGGTACCTGGGTGGCTCAGTTGGTTAATCATCTGACTTCAGCTCAGGTCATGATCTCACAGCTGTGAGCTTGGGCCCCATGTGGGGCTCTGTGCTGACAGCTCAGAGCCTAGAGCCTGCTTTGGATTCCGTGTCTCCCTCTTTCTCTGCCCCTCCATTGCTCACAAGCTCTCTCTCTCTCTCTCTCTCAAAATTAAGTAAACATTAAACATTTTTTTTAACTTTTCAGGACAACAAAATTTCCATTTAGAAGGATATGAGATCTAGAGGGTAAGAGATATCTAGAGATAAGTCAAGATCCTAACACTTTTAGCTGGGAATTGAGTGAAATTTAATAAAGGGGCTGTTTTAAAAAAATGGGAAGTTGTTTGGGGTATGAGAGAGAAAGAGGCCATGGACTTAGTTCATTAAAACCTCTAAGGCAGTGGAGGTAGGAGGACCATGTAGTTCTCTGTCTACCTAATGAGGGATTTTGGTTGAGGGGCATAACCAACCAGCTGTGGCTTAGACGCCAGGGAACAGGGAGAAAAACATTCCTTACTTCCACCTCCCTCTTGTTCTTCCCATTGCTGAACTCACCGGAAGTGATGGCAAGGCAGCCTATAGATACAGTCCATAAAGGTCAGCCACCTGCAATACAGATTAGAGTGAAGAAGGCTAAGATTGGCCATGAGGGGCAAAGAAGGATACTCAGCTCAGTGGTCTTCCTTTCTTGTTGCATGGTGTTCTCTCTAACCTTTGAAAATTGTTAAGTCTTCTAAAGCTGAGAACATAGTAACGTAGAACATGAATTGGAGGTTTCTATAAAGCAATTGAAGTGAATGAGCTGTGAGTGAATACTTGCGCAGAGGGCATCAAATGCATCTGTTAATGACTATTATTATATCTTGTTCTATTATGTGTCTGGCGAGCTGAGAAGTCAAATGAGGGTGACAGACACAGTGAAAACTGAAATGCCGTACCTCTTCTAGCATCCTCTGTGGGGAAGTATTGAGCAGACAATTGCTATTCTAAATGAGCTTACATGTGTATGCTTTGAAGGAAGGATTTCCATGGAGAGTAGAATAAGAAGTTGTGTGGTTATATATTGGAGCATTCCCCATTGCCAAACTCAACTGACTAATTTTGAAGTTCAATTGATTGCTTTAATCAGACCATGTTGTTGCAGGTGTTACTATAATCCAGGGAAATAAAGCACTTCACCATTAATTCTAGTTGTAGGCTGGCTTGATAAGGAAAATAAACTTGGATGACTTGATGGATGTTGCACAATTCTGGAAAACCTTAATTAGTGTTTTGGGAAAAGCAAGCATTTGGCTACATTTGGCTTTATCGGGATTTTAGTTAACAGCCCTGGCCTAACCTACAGATAACTACATGGAATATTTGGCTAAAATTCTCAAAATTGGTTTTGGTAATTAAGCTGCAATTGAAATCGTGGGAAAGCTGTATTTTTTTCCAGTTGTTTCCAGGTTATATTAATATGAATGATATTTTGGTCTTCTTTTATGTGCATTAGTGCATTCCAGCATATAAATTTATCTGAATGCTGTTTTTGTTCAAAATCTCTTTTTATTTATTGTAATACATATATTTAAGAATATCTTTTAAGGAAAATAAACCCAAATATAAAGGATTTGGCATGAATATAAATGTATAATAATAGTTTTTGAAAAGGGTTAACCTAAAATTGGATATTCTTATTAAAAGATGGGTTAAGAACATAGCTTTAGAGTCACAATATCTAGGCTTCATCCCTGATCTGCCACTTATTAGTTCTGTGAACTTGTCTCACTTTTCTTATCCGTCAAATGAAGCTGTTAATACCATCTCTCTCCTGAGATTGCTGTTAATAATTATAAAGTGCTTAGAACAGTGCCTGGAACATAGGGAACATTCATTCAGTAAATCTTAGCCACGATTATATGTTCATGAGGAAGGGACAATAACACAATTGTGAAAACCGGGAACTATAAATTTATTTAAAAAGTATTATAGTGATATGAGTGAAAATATGAGGAAGTGTCACTAGGATGCAGATTACTTTGGTTTTTAGTTTTGTTTGGTTTCTTTGCACTGTTGGTAGAACCATTCAACTCTATTATTAGAGATTTGTAAAAATTGTTAGTAAGCTGAATATTTATTGATAAGTCTTCTGGTGTGCTGAATTTGTAAAATTCAAATTTGAGAACTATAGGAAATCCTGAGCATGGAAAAGAAAACCCAATAATAAATTTAATTCTTTTTTCAAAACTCAAAAACATAAATTATTTGTCCCAATATTTTAATTTAACTGGACAAACTTTATATTAATAAAGACTACCTAAGTTAAATATTAAAGAGTAAATGTCTCCTAATATTTTAAAGTTCATTTATTTATTTTGAGAGAGAGGGAGAGAGAGAGAGAGCAGGGGAAGGACAGAGAGAGAGGGAGAGAGAGAATCCCAAGCAGGCTCTGCACTGTCAGCTGGAGCCTGACACAGGACTCAAACCCACAAACTGCAAGATCATGACCTGAGCTGAAATCAAGAGTCTAATGCTTAACCAACTAAGCCACCCAGGTGCCCCAAAGAGTAAATTATTTTAAATGTATATTGGATTGTAATGTCCTATATCAAAGTTCAGCAAAGAGGGTTTAAAGGAAATCGCCATCTACCTTTCAAACAACTTGTTGCAAGAACAATATTTATTCTACCTAAAAAGTGTTAAAATTTTATATAAGAAAAAAATAATAAAAGATAAGTATATTTTAAATTCTCAGATTCATTGTTTATCTTTGCCCACGCCAAGAAAAATTATGAATAGTTCAGTTATTATATAATTTTGAGAGCAGATATGAAAGACAGATATTCTTAGAGGTGCATCCCATGAAATTGCATACCAATGACTGCAGCGTGCTAACTTTCAGAGACCTGCCTTTTATTTTAAAAAGTTCAAGAAAGGGGTGCCTCAGTGGCTCAGGTGGCTATTCATCTTATTCTTGATTTTGGCTCAGGTCATGATCTCGTGATTTGTGAGTTTGAGCTCTGCGTGGCGCTCTGCACTGATAATGTGGAGACTGCTTGGGATTTTCTCTCTCTCACCCTCTCTCTGCCCCTCCCCTGCTCTCACTCTCTCTCTCAAAATAAATAAATAAACGTTAAAAAATATATAAAAATATATATAATAATATAAAAAACGTTATATTTTTTAATGTTTATTTATTATTGAGAAACAGAGACAGAGCATGAGCGGAGCAGAGAGAGGAGGAGACACAGAATCTGAAACAGGCTCCAGGCTCTGAGCTGTCAGCACAGAGCCCAACGCGGGGCTTGAACACATTAACTGTGAGATGATGACCTGAGCTGAAGTCAGACACTTAACCGACTGAGCCACCCAGGTGCCCCTTTAAAAAATATATTTAAAAAATTCAAGAATTTGTTAAATAAATAAAACAGAGTGAAAACAAACTTATATTTTGTAGGAAGAAATCATTACAATCAAAAGAAAATAATACTTCTTCTGCTATGAAAACACAATCGAGTTAAAAGAATTTTTATATTTATTATTTTTATAATAGTTTCACTAAAATCTCCTCTTAGTTTTTCATAAACAATTCAAATGATGAAAATTTTACATAATTGGCAGTTCCAGCACATGAGAGCTGAATTTGCACCTCTCTTCCAAAGTTCATGTTCAATGGCATCGCCCCAAAAGTTTAAAGTAGGCGATGAGGGGAGTATTTATCTAACTTAAATTGGCTAATATTATCAATCTGGGTTATTTTTGAGAGCTAGTCATTATACATTTTATCAACATACCTCAACTTTATCAACACATTCCTCACACTTGAAGAGTCTGGTTGAATCCCACTCTGTTTTTATCCTTTGTTCTAGTTTTTTTTTAAATAATTAATGCACTGTATTAATTACTACAACACAATACAGAAGTTTTTACTGGTTCATGAGAAAGCTGTTGACATAACCACAAAAAGAAAACCTTTGGGAAAATAATTTCAGGATTTTTCAAAAAATTTACAGTCTTACAGTTGATCTTTTATAGTAGATTGTTGCTAAAGAAAAGTTTATAGGATTCTGGTAATGCATTCCAGGCTTTGGCAATATGTTTCCAAAGTTAAAAATTTGGAACCTGGAGCTAGTCAAAACTCTCTTTTTTTTATTTTATAAAAAAAATTGTGTTAATATTTATTTATTTATTTATTTTTGAGAGAGAGAGACAGAGTGCAAGCAGGGAAGGGGCAGAGAGAGAGGGAGATGCCCAATTAGAAGCAGGCTCCAGGCTCTGAGCTGTCAGCACAGAGCCCAATGTGGGGCTCGAACCCACAAATTGTGAGATTATGACCTGAGCCGAAGCCAGACGCTCAACTGACAGAGCCACCCAGGTGCTCCTCAAAACTCTTTTTGAACTGTGATTTGCATTGACCAGCTGAGTGACTTTCACCAACTTTTGGTCCTTTCTGATATTTTTGTCTTTACATTGGATGTGTAATAACAATATAGAGCTTATGAGACATTAAGGCAATAATACCTGTAGAATTTAGCACAGAGACTGGCACTCCAAAAGCCTCACTTATTTGTAGATTGATTTGCCAACAGCTATATAATAGAAAACACAGGGTTGTACATGGCTGGGTCAACATTTACTATTCTGACTACAAATGCCCCAAATTCCACTTGATCATCTAGTTAATGGAATTATTTTACATCTGCTAACCTGTAAATTCAGCCAATAGTGTGCATTTTATGTTATGTATCAGTTATAGTTCAGATGAATACATTTAAAAGGTTGTTTTGATTATTAAATAGGTGAAATCAAAACTTCCATAACCTGACTGGGGAGAAGGTAGGGAATTGAGTGAAAACATACTGAGGTTGGACACGATAGACCCTCAGAAAAGATTTCTGTGAGTAAAATTCATCATTTGTGCCTTGAGCCCATCATGTTTAAATATTTTTAATAAAGAAACAGGCTATTTTTTTTCTTAAAAGATTTAACTCCAAAGAGTTTTATAAAAGATATATAAAAGATGAGGATCACATAATAGCAAGAAAACTCTTAGGAATTAGGAGAAATGGATCTGTTGGGGCACAACTTTGTGCAGGCCACTTCACCAATCTGGACCTCCTTCATAATCTTGAAAGTGCATTTCCATTCTGAAATTCCAAAGAATTATCTTATAAGGATAATCTGTGAAGTCACTGTTAATATACTGCATTTGCATAGCTCTTAGCACCTTTCAAATGCTTTTCACCTACATTAGCCAAGGGAAATTGTCCATGAGCCAAAGAGCTCATCAAAGAAATAAAGGAGGAAGATAAGCAGAAGTATCATCTACTGAATAATGAGGAATTCAGCAAAGGAAACCCAGGAGTCCCTGGCAGCTAAACTAAGAACTATTCCATTACAACTGGTTTCCAATGGGTTTCTAGTCCTTTGATTAGTTTGGAGTAATAACACCACTGTCACTACCAGTCTAATTTAAAACTCCTAAGCCTTGTGAAATATGTAAGTGTTGAATGTTAAATTTTTATCAGCAATGTGTAAAGGGACTGCAGTTGTTGTTTCTTAATAGATATAAGCTTGGTGTGTCTTTTGTGGTTAATAACACAACCTGCTGTAGTTTACAATGCAAAAAATAAACCACTCAACACTCTTATCTCCTTCCTTTTATCCACCATCTTCATAGAAGTAAGGAAAAATTATCATTATGGTTTTTTCTCCCTTTAAGTGTATTTTTATTTACATAATATGTGGACATATTCAACTTGTAGTAAAAAATAAACATTACAGAGAAGGTCTTAAGACATTCTTAAAAATGTCTTGATTTCTCTAAAAAGAGCTTCAATCTGTGACCTATGAGTTTGGCTTTAGTCCGGTTAGCACTTTTGGAAAGGCATAATCAACAAATAATGTGTGAAAATTTACTAAGGGATCATCTGGAGCAGATGAAGTTTCATGAAAAACAAGCTATTTAAAACTAGTCTTCTGTCATTTTTAAAATGATATCACTAGGCTAGAAGATCTAGAAGATTCTTTAGAAATCTCCCCCTAACTCCCAGCCCTCCAAAATTCCTCATGCTATCGTTTAGGAAAAAATGAAGACAATGGGCTAATATGGTGAACATTTAATAATACATCACTATAACCTGAAAGGGAAGAGTGATGAATTGGTATCAAATGAAATCATTGTTTGCTTCAGAGCTCTTATCTTGGCCCTTCTCTGTTTAACACATTTGTTAATGGCTGGTATGATGTCACTTAGGCAGCAGTCAACTACTACACATGAGACTGAACTGGTGGTAAAGGAAGTATAGTTCCCAGTAGTAGGGGAAAGCCAATCCTTATTTATGGCATTTCTATTCCAAAATAAGGTTCAAATATTTGACTCTGATGCCAAACTTTAGGATGTTTTACTCCATAATATATTTAGGATGTTTTGCCTAAGATAGTGGATATAAACCAAAACCATTCTTTTGGTTTGAGGGAAATAATTAAGGATGTTTAGACTGGAGAATTGGAGATTAAGTAGGGAAAAGGTATCTTATATATAAAGAACTTCTATATTGAAGAGTATTAAACTATAAAATATATCCTTGGTGAAATAAATTAAGACTGAGTATAGGATATAAATAGCTTATTTGTTTGTTTGCTTAATATAAGGGAAAAAAATCTTTATAACTTTCAGAACTAAAATAGTTCCCTTATTAGGGAACAATTTTCTCATCACACGAGATCCAGCTCAGCTTGGAAGATAACTTTTCAGAGTGATTGGCCATAAGATTCATATGGGTTAATTGAATAATACCCAGGGATTTTGAAACCCTGAAGTCACCCTCCACCCACAGCCTATGGAGGACATACATTAAATTATTATAAAAGGTGGATGAAGTTATTGACTAATTATCTTTATTTTAAGATGGACTCTTAAACATAAGTGAGAAAATTGGAGAAGAAAGAAGAGAAAAAAATAGCCCAGTAAGACCAATACTATTTTATTTTATTGCATTTTATTTTTATAATGTATAAAGGCACTTGTTTAGTCTTTTATATTTCATCCATGTTCCCTTTAAGGATGCAGTCTTCTTAGACATCACTTAAAAGTGTGTGGTATATAAAACAAAAGAAACATGATCAACTTTTCATCTCTTTACTGGGAATCAATTTTCCCCCCAGTCCTACAATTCAACACTTGGTTAGATCTTAATAAAATCCCCTTTCATTTTAGAAAATGTAGTCTGGATTTCTAACTTACATCTGGGCAATCTTCATTCCATTCTATCCTAGCCCCCTCTTTCTTAAAGATAAATTTTGAAGAAGTCTTATAAAAATGTATAAGGTTTTTTCTCTTTCTAATGACATCTCATCCTTGAAAGAATTGTTCTTATCTCTTTCAGTCACCAGAGCTTATCTAAAAGATTGTAATTATCCAAATCCTGTATTACTCACTGAAAAAAAATCAACAGCAAATCATGCTTATCTTGGCATTTCTAAGTTAATAGAGTGCTGTTTGTCTTTCGTCTGTATCTTGTTCTTGAACATAACAGCCTAGAAAAACATACTGTCCTCCAGGGTGATTAGGTTCTCCCCTTTTTCTAGCAAACCACATACAGAAGTCAATAAACTGTACTGAACTTACCTGGAGTAAGTGTAAGGACACTGGAATGAATCCACTGTATATAATGGATGTGGAAGACTGTCACAGCTCAGCCATGAATAGGCCTCAGAGAATCCATACTGATGAGAAATATTGTAAAGACCCATCTAGTTCAATAACAACATTAGCATCAACAGACAATGATATAGTCCATTATTGTTTGTAAAAAGCTCTAAGTGTATTATGTAATGTTATTTTCAAAACCACTCTGACATTGTGTATAATGTATAAACAAATTTCTGGACAGGAAAGCTGGGGTTCAGAGAGTATCAGTGTTCTGCCTGAAGTCACACAGCTGTAAACTTGGGGCAGAAAACCACATCACTTTATGCCAGATCACATTTTCTGTTTATGTTTGATGCCATTCTCCTCCTCCACACCAATCTGATACTGAGTTTTCCAACAGCTAGACTCCCAGGTCTATGCTTGAATCCCTCCAGTCCTTGACAGCAACCAAGCACCTTAGCTCTGGTTAATGCTTTATAGTATTGATTAGACTGGGAATAAACAATCTGTGTTTTTTTTCCCTTTGTGTGATTTGAATGAGGTTGCTTCTAATATTCTCTCTTTAAAGAATTTTGTCTATTCGCTTAAGAAAAAAAATTTTTTTTCAATCATGATAGTTTTTAATTCCTTACCTAGAAATTACTTAAAATACATTTTTATATCTTCTGAAATGGTCATATGCTTTTTTCTTAACAAGAAGCCATCCTTGTATTTTGGTTTTCATACATAATTTTAATTTCATCATTTTTATCATTGTCTTTCCATTTTAATTTCAAGTTTACGCTTCTTTAATTAGATAAATTAGGAAGATTTCCATTTTTTTCTTACCCTAGAACAATTTTTATATGAAAACTATCTGTTTCATGAAAATTGAAAGTAAGTCACTTGTAGAGATAGTGATGGTTGGACTAAGTGGAATTTTGTAGGTAAACATTGATATTTTTCTCAATTTCTTTAGTTTTGCACTTCTTACGGCAGTTTTGTGATTTATATTTTTGTGTCTAAACACAAATTTTGTAGAGCGTTCTAAAAATGTTTTAGCAGCATTTTTTATTCCCTCATGCCTCATCCAATGTGCTTCTATATTCCATGTTCTCTCTCTTGATTCAACTATTGATTCTTCAGTTTCTTTCCTTTTTTTTTAATGTTTATTTATTTATTTTGAGGGAGAGAGAGAAACAGAGCATGCAAGTGGGGGAGGGACAGAGAGAGAGAGAGAGAGAGTGAGAGAATCCCAAGCAGTCTCTACACTCTCAGTGCAGAGCCTCATGTGGGACTGGAACCCACAAACCATGAGATCATGACTTGAGCCAAAATCAAGAGTAAGATGCTTAACTGACTGAGCACCCAGGTGTGCCTCCTTATTTTTTTTTTCTTATAGTCTAGTTAATTAATTTTTCTACAACTGTCATGTTTCTTCACGGTCTCCTTCAGTCCTCTTGATGGTTATTTTTAACTTGAATTAAACTTAAACTTTAAGATGGTTAATTTATCTTTATGTTTTCCTATAAAAGGTAGACATTTGAAACTATGAATGCTTTTTTCTAAGTGCAACTCTGATAGATTTCCAAACATTTTGAGATGCGTTATTCTGACTGTATTTAAACTCTAATATACATAATTATATCTTCGATAATCTTGAATACAATGTTTGTTTAGGAAAGTGAATTTTAATATCCAGGTATTTTTTTTATGATCAAATTAAATTATATCCCTAGAATGTATCCTGTATATTTTTATCTTTGTTTAAGTTTTTGAAGTGGCACTAACTTTAGGAAATTCTTTAAGTTGAGAAAATAAAGGCTTACTTTCATGTCTTCCAGGGACTGAATTTATTCTGCATTTTGTGGTCACCCAGACGCTATCCTCCTTTCAAATATTTAGATGCATCATGATTTCCTCATTGTGTCTCATTTTCCCCAAACTAATATTTCTTTTTTTGTTTTTTAATTTTTTTCTTTTTTTTTTCTTTCTTTCTTTCTTTCTTTTTTTTTTTTTTTTTTTTTTTTGAGAGCAAGAAAGACCCAGCATGCCTAGGGGAGGGGCAGAGAGAGAGGAGGAGACACAGACTCTAAAACCAGCTCCAGGCTCTGAGCTGTCAGCACAGTGCCTGACACAGGGCTCGAACTCACAGGCTGTGAGATCATGACCTGAGCTGTAGTTGGACACTCAACTGACTGAGGCACCCAGGTGCCCCCATCTCTTATAATACTATTTTGAGTCTCCTCTCTTTCTAAGCTGCAGTATAAGATTTATTTTCTTTGAAATAAGAGATTATTCAGTGTTGTAAAACCCATATGTATACTCTAAATATGGCAACAATGTGGAGTAGTCTTTATAAATGGTTGTAGTCTTATTTAGAATCAGATAATCATGATAAGAGAGACAGAGACAAAAAGTAATTAGTGTAGCATCACCTCTCTCTTATTTGTTCTTTGTCTTTCTGTTTTTTCTTAAATTAAAAAGTATCTCCTGTGAGCAGTTAGTTATTTCTGCATGCCAAGAATAACTTCTCATTCCATGATAGTTAACCTATGCCCCCTGATAAAATTACCATTTGTTGAATCCTGAACTGCATAGTTGGTGCTATTCTAACATTCCTTGTCACCCCCTCCACACCCAAAGATACACCCATTACTCTGCAAGATCTCTGTAACAGAATTTCCTCTCATTCTGGAAAGTGGGAAGAAAACTGAGGCAGTATGGCATAGCATTTATGAGATTAGTTCTGGGATTATGTTCAGGGGGTCTGACTCTGGTTTCTCCCACGCATGGCCTAAGTGACCTTTGCAAGTTATACAAATGCAGCTTTTTCATTCATATACTGGCAATATTAGTGGCACCTCTTTGGTATGAGTAAGTAATGCATCAAAGCGTTCAACACATCATAGGCACTCTACAATTATTAACAAATTTTTTTGTGGTTCTGTCATTTCAGGTACATAGTCGATGTTTATCTACATAGCACCTAAATGGATTTGTTAAACTTTCTGATTCCTTGCGATTTGTCTTGACTTATTTTCAATCAGTTCTTGAGAGATAAGCTTTGATGGTTTTGTTGTAAAAAAAAGGAAATTGATTCAGCATCTTTGAAGGCAGCATTTGCCTAGGTATTTAGGAAAAAAAAATACCATGATTTTCCCCATCCTACAAAAAACATTCATTGGGAGAATGATCCTGCACAAAGTTATTCACACCTAGTTAGCAAATGCTCAAAATGAATTGATACTTTTTGTGTGTTTTCTGTTATTACACTGTTTCTGGCTGCTAGGCCTCCAATATTCTACTTCCTCCCCTAATCATAGTGATGACTGAAAAATAAAAATATAGAGAAAGCTGATGAGTCTGGTCTTCTAACAAAGGGAAAATGACAATGTGCTAAATCCTGGAGACTTTTTAATTAGCCCCAAGGTAAGCAAATTGTGTAGCCTGGATGAGTAAATATTGTCAAACAGAAAAGTAGATCTATAATTACAACATAGTAATACTCTGGCTGATAAAACACCTTTTTTTTCCCTCAAGTACTTGTAAGTTTATAATTTAATTTTAACCTCATGACTCTGCCTAATAGGAAGACCATCCACATTTTACATATCGATGCTAATGGACAGTGTATGATCATGGGAACAACTGAGCATCTCCAATGGGCAGTGATAGACCCAGGCTTTAAATCCAAATTTTCTAGAGAAAAGAAACAGTGGATAAAATCACTGATTACTAAGGGGAAATCTGATTCATTTTATCCAGTTGTTAAATACCTATGGAGTTATGACAGCCTACAATAATATGTTCTGAATTGGAAAAGAAGTTTTTGATTTCTGGCTTTGCATATCACTCATTGCCTTATCACATTTCTGTTGGACTTTCCTCTATGAAATATAAATAAATATTTTATCAACTTGTGAGGTAGGATTGCAATGGTCTAATATAAAATCACTTCCAGAACCTCTAAAATATTATAACCACTTGGAGTCATCCTCTGTTTTCAGCTGCAGTCATAATAGGGAAATATGATTATACCTTAGGTATTATTTTTTGACAAGCAACAGAAAGCTGAGGTGAACTCCAGTGTTTCTGAATTCAGTGTTTTCCATCAAATAGAAATGTGGAAGAGGTATCAAAGATAATTTATGCTAATTATTTAATTAATTATATATTACTATGCACTTGTTGGTTACAAATGGGTACGGTTAAATATAAATTTATTATTGTTATTATTTTGCTTAATGAGCCAACATTTGGAATCCTTAAAATTGGCATGCATTAACTGATATTTATATTTCCAGGAAGATATCATATTGAATCCTAGTAATATAACTGGAAGCTTAAATTCTTTCTTAGGTAGTCAAAATTATATACTTGATTGATCCCAGCTTAAGATGTTGCAAGTGATTTTCTATAAGAACTCATCATATTTTCTGTAGCTTTCCAGTTTACCAAATGGTATTCAAATTATTATAAATATTTTATTATAATACCACGCATCAGAACTATTTAATAATGCTTGGTCTTAGCTTGAATACAGGTATAGGTCTCTTTGTATGATAAATTTTAATCCAGAAAGTTATAGGCAGATTAATCCTTTTCAAAATATTAGATGGTTTAAATTTGCTAGACTGTCATGTTATTTAACATATTTATACCATAAATCTTTCTGCAAAATAAAGACACATTTTTATCATTCTTTTGGACACAGATTTTCATGTGCAATATTTGCTTTAAGCAAGATGTTGCTCTATATTCTAAATTACACCCCAGTCAAAACATTGCATTGGAACCCAGTGTTTGGGCTGAGCTCTCAGGATTTTCAAAATGGATCTTTTCCTCTGTTCATTCTCCTTACCTTCTTATTCATAAAGACACTTACCATTTCTCCATGAACCCAGAAATATTGTTGTTATAACTCCCCAATGTTCCCAATCACATTGGTAAAGTAGTAAGTTTTCATCTCATAGAGATGCCATGTGCCACACAAATTACACATGCCACACAAATTATTAATTTTAATTATTAACTTATTAATTTTAATCATTACAAAGTACTGTGTGCAAAGCTCACTCTGCAACCACAGGTTTACAAAAATGAAGCTTGCTTTCTTATTTCTGACCTCAATTATTCTTTTGAAATAAGCTTCATCTTATTGAATACGTACATGTAATCTCTCTTCACCCTGGGGGTGGAAACACGGAAAGGTTTATGTAATGCCAAGGCCAGGGTTAGAAGGTGGGATAATCATCTCGGTGTTGTCTTCTCTGTGTTCCAACATTCACAGAAATTGCCTTGTTTCTAGCTGTTTGTCTGACTGTGATCTCTAAAGGCAACTGCTGCATTATCCTTCTTTAATATCCTAATGGCCTCTTCAGGTCTAGTGACTATGCAGCCTTGACCAATGTACTTAGGACAGGTAGACGAGGATGGAAGATAACCTCACTTGCCCTCTAACTTTCTTTTCTTCCCACCCGAATGGAGAGTCATTATCCAGTAGTCAGTGTGAGAAAGAGACTCATCATGGTTGTGTGTGTGTGTGTCTGTGTGTGTGTCTGTGTGTGTGTCTGCGTGTGTGTTTCTTCTGTTCAGAATCCCATGAGTTTCTTGTCTGTTGAAACTCCAAAGCCTTTTCTTTGCTTTTCTTGAAACATTCCTTCCCTGAAATAATGAATGTTTTACTCTCTAGCTAGGCAAACTTGGAGAGGATCAAAAGATAATGGATGGGGGGGGGAAGGAAATAAATTAATGTTACAAAGTACTATTCTTCTGCACTTTCATTATAATTCCTTACTTGTAGGAATGTTTCACATTGACTCTTATAAGGAATTTCGATTGAGATGTTTGTTCTGATGTTGATATTGTAGAATTTTACATGGCATGTTCTCTGAGAAAACATTTCAAGAATGTAGTTTATATAGAATGTTCTCTTACTTTTACTCCTTACACACACACACAGCATACCCCAAACCCAAGATATCACTGTATATCCCAAAGTAACATTTAAAACTTAAATGTGATGACATCTGAAATAATTAAAGTGATCTTTGCTCAGTACTAGTGAGATACTCAACTACACTTTGAAGGAGAAATTTGCATGATTTGGTCTGTAGGCAGGTGGTACTTTCCTTTTGAAGGCAGGAGGTTTATAGTAAGAAAGGAGTAATGTCCAGAGAATGGAGGACCAGCACTGAACAGGCACAGTAGATGCCCATCTACTGGAAATGGCTGCATACCAAGAGGACCTTAGAGGAAATGAGGCTTCAAGAACATTAGGAAAGAAAACACAGGAAAAATCAATGTTCTGCAAAAGTTTAAGGGTTATAGATATTTGGGGACATCCAAGGGAGTCCCACATAAGAGCCTTTTTCATTCTTTCGTCTTCTCTTCTGTCAACTTTTCTTCTCCCCACTCCCCTCCTTTTTTTCTCTCCTTCAGTTCCAGTCTCTAATTTTTTTTATATAACTGTACTTCTTCCTTTCTTACTGATGTTAGCATTAAACCACATATAGCTTTGACTCATGGCAAAAGCAGTTTGTATTTTTCCATTCAGTCTCCTACAGGAATCTGGTCAAGGAGATAGCAAGCATTATAAAGTGAGGAATCATTGGCTTTGTATGAGAGAGTAAGGTGGTCTTAGAGTTGAGGTGAAGACAGAGTTTAACATTATCAAGGGAAACCATGGAGAGCAGAACAGTGGTATACTTAAGAATACTGATAAAGATATCTGAAGGAACATTTAAAGGTAATCTCTTAGTAACGGTAAGTAAGGGAAATGGACATTTTTATCAAAGTCCCAGGTAGCCAGTCTGAAATACATTGTGCCCAAGTAATAACATTACATAAAATGCATTGCCCATGTTGTCTACACAGCCAAGTTCAGCTCCGACAAACAATGCTGTAAATGATCATTGGAAATGTTATCAGCCAAATAGTAGTATGCCTGATGTACAATTAACAACAGCACTTTTTGCTTTGTTTTGTTTTGTTATTTTCCTTTCTCAACTTTAGAATTTACATTATTTTTATTAAGATTAGTCTTGCATTAAAAAATATCTAATAACCACATTTTTCTCCTAGTCAGTTAATGATGCCCCTGTCCCCCAACTAAATGCCCTTGGCTCTTTTCCTTACTTAATTGGTAAAAGTAGAACAAAATCATACAAATAGCTTTTTCACTGCATAAAATTATTCTATGCATGCATAATATTCTAAGACCTTTGCCAGAAACAATATAGCTGTACTGTTATCAATCATGTAAGGTAGTGGTTAATACTCAAAATCCTTAAACGATTATTCCAATTTAGGCTGACTTAAATCTTCTATAACCTCTAAGCCTACAAGTTCTTTTATTAATCACTTATAAAGTTGATTTTTAACCCTTCTCGTTGCAATTACATGTGAAAACTCCCAACAATGCTAGGTCTCCATATTAAACAACAGAAAATAATTCCAAGGGAGGTTCTGTGATATCCAAGTGTCCCTGGTGACCCACTGTGCCTGCATTCCTACTGTTGTGATTGCAGTGTGTAGCGATGATGAAAACAATTACTACCCTGCCATTAAATCCCCAAATGGTCCTCATTATACCACATTCTATTGAGCCATTTAGTGTGGAATTTTTGGAATTAGAAAAAATAACTTATCCTAGAAAGAGTTTCCCATATTTTTGTTCTCTATCATTTCGGTTATAACTCAGTTGAGTACTAGGAAGGGGAAATGTATATGAGCCACACTGTATCTTTTTCAATTAATTTATAAAGAAATAAACTGGAGCCTCTGGGTGGCTCAGTTGGTTACGTGTCTGACTCTTGATCTTGGCTAAGATCATGATCTCATGGTTCATGGGATTGAGCCCATATAGGGCTCTACACTGACAGCATGGAGCCGGCTTGGAATTCTCTCTCTCACACTCTCTCCACCCCTCTTCCACTCACACTCACTCTCCCTCTCAAAATAAATAAATATTAAAATAAAAAGAAATAGGCCAAAATTCCCCCAAATGTGGACTTTTAGATAGCTGTAAATAATTAGCAAATATTAGTACTTGGTTGAGGAAAGAGATGCAGATATGGATTTGTGTGTAATAGAAAATTTCTTGGATGGAGTAAGCATAAAATAAGCTTCTGCTGATGCTTTGTTATAATAGTCACCTGTCAATAAGATCCTGAAACTTGCCTTAATTTAACACAATGGCACAAAATAAATATTTATTATTTGTCTGTCATATGTAAAGAATTTAGCTGAGACTTTTTCTAGGTACACTTGACATAGAAATAATCATTGGACAAAGTGTATCATACCTCCTCCATTAACCTAGAGCAGCCTGGAAATGCCTAATTTGTAGCCTGTATCATACTCAGTGGAAATTATCTATCTCTAATCAGTTACTGTCATTAGATTGTGAATAATTTGAAGGCAGGTAGTATGTCTGTGTCTTCTTCATCTTTGTGTACCTACACAAACTCAAAGGTACAACAAATATGATATTTATTTTGCTCAAGTAAAATTAACTTTAAAACCCTCTTCTGTTAGATTGAGGAGGAGATGTTTAATCTATGCCATTAATGGGCCTCCTTCCCTATTCCAGGGTGACTCAACAGCTCCAAGGAATTTGGTGAGACTGAATATTTAGACAGAGTCCCTTTATTTGCCCCATCCTGATCACTGTGGCTTATGATTGCCTAGACTCTTAAAGGTGTGTGCCCCCTTTGATTTTGTGCTAAATTGCATACTGGAATATTTTCTGAAGTTGGGAAACCTGACATCTAGAATATAGCATATCTAATTATTTTATGCAGCCATTCACTTCTCAGATATTTCCATCTTCCCAGAACAGAGGAAGGACTTTCTGATATTAATGAATCTTAAATCCTTCTTCCTCAATCCTCTTAGAATGTCTAGGACAATTCAGTCAGGTTTAGGTTTTAAAACACAAGACAAGAAAAGAGGTAGTCTTTAGAACATTTATACTTTCAGCCAGTAATTATGCCCCCTCACCTTCATTGAAGCAGTGACCACAAAGTTCTGGCTGCCTTCTAGGGGAGGAAAGACAAAAATAGAAGAGAAATAAGCATACACTGATATCTCAACATATTTCCTAACCATATTAGTGTCTCTAGTACAAAGAAGATTCTTCTACATAATAGATACTCAATAAAGAATGTTGCATGGCTGAGTAAATGAATGGGACTCTTTTTGATGTAAAGAACAAGGGCACTTCCATTTTCATATTCTGTCTGGCAGTCAGGATTAATATCATGTATAATTGACAGGAAGCACTCTTTTTTTTTTTAATCTGGGAATATTATTCTCTTAATCATGTCAAAACTTAGCAATGCTTGGACCAATTTTATGGGCCCCTACCCTCTCTTAGTAATAGCCAGAGACTATTTTATAATAACTGTCTTCAAATTAATATATGCATTTTCTTTCTGGATGAAGTTACATTGTAACTCAAGGAAAAAATATTCCTGTGGGACTTTTAGTCACTACAGGAATGGAAAGGATATTTTGTAGCAAAGCCCAATATTATTGCTCCATTCCATCTCTCCATTGAGCCTACCAATAGCAACTCTGTTGAAACGTATGAAGTGGGATACATATATTAGCATACTAGAAACCAGGTGACCAGGATTTAATCTATCACCCCCTTGAGCAATGGTATCACATCCACAAATTAAGCTACATGACCCATGTATTGGATCATGGGTCTCTCTTGAAATCCCTTCTGACATGTTATCTTTTAGAATCTTGATAGAATTATTTCCTAGGCTAGAAGCACTGTGAACGTATTTTTGTGTGGTATATTGTATTAGGGTTTCCCAAATTTTATGATTAAAGTAGTTTTGTTTCACCCTGAAATGTCATTATTTGGGGAGCCAAAAGTTTTGAAAGTGCAAATCTCTAGAGTATTAGAGATGAAGTTCCATTTTGTTAATGTTGTAAAAGTGACGACTGATTTGCTGTATATCTTTAGACCCCCAAGCATTTGGCTTGTTCACATTTTGCATACATAATAAAATTTGAATTAAGAAAAAGATAAGATTTTTAGAATAAGTATTTAAAACAGAGTTTTAGGGTAAAATAAGACAAAGTTGAGATTTGCCAAAATTATGTACTCTGGGTATCAAACTAAAATTACTTTTAAAGAATTTGAGTTTTTCAATAGGTTAAATTATTCTGGAAATATTTTCCTGAAAAGGACTGTTAAAGGGTCTTAGACTGTTCAGAGTATGTGTTTTGGTTCTGTTGAAAATTGTAAATCAGTATATAGGTGTGTGTGTGTGAAGATTTAACTAATTTTAATTTTCTGTTAAGCTGTTTTTTTCAAAAAAGGACAATTCATTGTTCTTTGTGGAACTGCTTTGGGGATATAAGAATGTGTTATTCTACTAAATATACAAACTGATGGCAGACAGTGGTATTTTGTAAAATACATACATCCTGCTCTGGAGATCAGCCACAGACTTTCCTATTGTTTGGATACCAGAAGAAAATATTATCATAGAGAAATAATATTAAAAAGAAAAGAGCCAGAGAGAGAAAGAAATAGAAAGACATAATTGCTTTTGATTTTTTTTGTATAAATTCCTTTTCAGGAGGAATAGGAAAGAAAATATATTAGAAACCCTTTTACTTGAGAGACAGATAATTTCCTGGCCAATAGTTAGACCAAGTGTATATTTTTCCCATTTGATTTCCCTGTTGTCAGTTTTTTGGATGTGATACAGGCACTTATTGATCTAACCTTTCGCTCATGATGTAGGGGGTTATTTGTGTTTTGAGAAACATTTTGCATGCATGGCATGAATTCATTTTGAAGAATAGTTGAATTTATAGGTACATTGTCTTTGATGCAAAAATATTTCTAGGAGTTAGGAATCTATAGTCCTATTTTATATTGATGGAAATAGGGAAATCTCAAGCTCCCACATATAATACTTTTGCATTCATATGGAAAAATAGGTCAGAAAAATGTGCTCATAGTCACCCTTTACAGATTAAGATCTAGTGTTCCATGGGCTGCTGAAGGAACTTCAGGGTACAGAGTGCACAGAACATACAGGATTCTTTTCTGAGCAGAATTTTGAGTATTGGAGCTGAATGCTGGGGAAGGAAGTTAATAATAACAAAGCAAACTTGCAGTTCAAGTCAGACTTAAGGAGGAAATGGTGACTCTTCCAGAAAACTTCCTCTGGCTCTAAGTCTGATTTTTTTTTTTTTGGCAACCCACATAAAAATCTTAAAATGTATAGTGGCATACCCAGCAATTCACACAAGCCCTCATAATGAGTTGAGAACTCTCTCTTTTAGTATGTCTTATATACCAGTTATAAAAGAGAGTCTCCATGAAAGTTAGGACTCATTCTGTAGCAAGAAAGTGAAGATTCCCAAACTGTTACCCAAAAGGGAATTTAATGCCTTATAGAAATAAAAAGATGATGGGTGGGGAAAGCTCCAAGTGCAGCATGGTGAAGGAGCTTAACTGGCAAAACAACCCCAGTTAAACCTGATTTTTACCAAAACACTCTAAATTCCTGAAGCCAAACATGACTGGGGAAAAACACAGGACCTTGTTGACTCATCTGTCTTAATTAAGGTGACTGCCAGCTTCAAGTGGGCTTTAATGGTGCTTGGCAATCTGCCTACATTTGATCTCCAATGTGTCTGTAAAACTATTTCATAATGCAGCCTTTATCCTTATTCATCCACTATCTCTTCCCCATCCTCAATCTCATTTCATGATGTTGCTTTCCATTTCACTAATAAAACAGAAGTGACCAGAAGAGAGCATCCATGCATTCTATATTTACCAGCCCAGCATTTATACTCCATCCTTGGCGTTCCTTCTATATGAGCAGACCTAACACTCACCTTTTCATCCATGCATTGGCTCCATCCCTTCTTGGGTACCTAAGGGATTGCTTCAGCAATTGTCCTTCCTCTTTTCTGCATCATCTATTTTTTACCCTCTCTGCTAGATCATTTCCAACCAACATGTAAATATTCTGTAAGTTTCTCTACCTTAAAAAAAACCCAAAAACAAAAAACTCAGTGAACCCACATTACCTTCAGGTATCACCACATTCCTCTGTTGCTTTGTTTTACCATAAAACATGGCTGATACACACTCCTTCCTAAAACTCAATCTTCATATCTCTTTTGGGACCCCTCACCGGCCACTCCCTTTCAATCTTAGTTTCAGCTCATCTCCCTGATGCCAAATGATGAATTTTTCCACCTCTCTGTTATCACTCCTCTTCTCTTTTTTTGCTACCTGGATGATATCTGCCAGTCTCTTGGCTTTAGATACTATCTAGTTATTGATAGCTTTTTAAATGTTTATTTCTGTCCCAGAACTCTTCCCTAAGCTTCAGACTCACACATACTCCCCTTACATATGTAACAGACATCTTGTAGGTAACATGTTGACCACATTTCTCCCCACAGCCTGCCTATCTGGAAATCTTCCCATCTCTGTTTATAACAAATGTATCACTCCCAGTTGTATCCGCCAAAAAAACCACAGTCACTTGCAATATTGGTTTTGTGTGTCTTCCCTCCAATTTATCCACAAATCCTGTTACTGCTAACTTGGAAACGTAGTCAGAATCTAGAGCCACCACTGCCACTGTGCCTACCTGGTCTGCTGCGTCAGCTCCTAATTGGCTTCCTTATTTTTACCCCCAGTCCTTTACATTCCATTCCTAACTCAGAAATCACAGTCATTGTTGTAATTTCTAAGACATATTTGGTTACTCCTCTGCTTGAACTTCTTTGATACTTTTCTCAGTCTATCAGTGGAAGCCAAAGTTCTTAAAATACTCAGCAAGGCCTGAGAGATCTCATCTCTGTGAGCTCATCTCCTGCTCTCCTCCCCCTTGCTCATGCTGTTCCAGTCACACTGGCCACCTTCACTGTCGGTATTTCAAGCACATGTCTGTGCTCAGTCTTTGCTCTTCCCTTTATGTCAAGTGTTATACCCTGTAAAAACCCCCTTCTCGCTAAATTAGCTAGTCTTTCCCATTCTCCCACAAGACTCTTCAAACTTCCTTTCCTTATTTACATACTATTCTGTTTTGTTTTGTAAAACTTAACCATCATTCATTTTATTTTCTATCTCACTGAAGTAGAATGTAAGCTTCCTGACAGGAACTTTGTTATTTTTTCTTTTTTTTCTTTTTTCTTAATGTTTATTTATTTTTGAGACAGAGAGAGACAGAGCATGAACGGGGGAGGGTCAGAGAGAGAGGGAGACACAGAATCTGAAACAGGCTCCGGGCTCTAAGTTGTCAGCACAGAGCTGGACACAGGGCTTGAACTCACAGACCGCGAAATCATTACCTGAGCTGAAGTCGGACGTTTAACCAACTGAGCCACCCAGGCGCCCCTGTTATTTTGTTTTCTCTTGCATCTCCAGTAGCTAGAACAGTGATGAGAGCAAAGCATTAAGATCTGCTCTGAAGATTCTTGATTGCACTTTTTGCAGTGTTATCTGGTCAATATTGATATAATTAGACTTTCCAATACTATATGGAAAATGGAATGAAATATATCTTATAATTCAAAATTCAGTATAGTTATAATTTAGGGATATCAAAAGCTCAAGATTTGTCTCTTAAATATGCTTGTATTCTTGCTCAAAGAGAAACATTCTGATAATATAGGGGAAGCTGGAAACGACATAAATGAACAACAATGGGGCTGCCTCCATTCTTTGGTACATTTGTATAATGGGATATTAGGCAGACTTTATAGACAACACTATAATTTTTAGTGGCTTTATATTCATTCGTAATTGATTTAAGTAACCCAGTCATTGTAATATATATTTGATTCAGTGTTAACACCTCTATGAGTGATGGTAATGAACACCCCTATACACAGTTTTCCTTGCATTGACTTAATCACTTCCATGGTATCCATTCCTAGAGATTTTGCCACAATTGTATCCAAGCTTTTAGAAAAAAATATATCATTAGCCTGAACTTTTTCCTGTAAATCTTTTTTTTTTTTTTGTCCTAGTTTAGTCATGCTTTACTTACAGGCTTTTTACTGTTACAAATAATACCTCAGTGAACACACATGTTCATAAATCATTGTCTCCACTCTGCTTATTTCCATAGCCTACCTTCCTAGATGCTGTATTACTTAGTGAAAGAGAATGCACATATATCTAATCCTAAAAAGGACTCTTTATACACCTTACAAAATCACCTTATAAGAAAATAGTATCAAAGTATCTTTCTTTCAGAATTATATAATGGGTATGTTTCATTTCAACCTTACAAACACTTCATGTTATCTTTACAAAAAAAGAACATGTTTTTAAGAAGATATTGAAGAATCCAAAAGTCTTTACCCAAATCAATCAGGAAATATATCTACCTAATTTCTGGCATAGTTGTGCTATAATGCTTATTTCAAAAATGTGAGCTTTATCCAAGGTAGTCAATATATTGGGAGGCAATCTGAGTATAAAGATTTTGCATTTTCCCATATGTGATTTCATCTGCAAAAGACAGTAGGTAAATAGAGAAAACTGTGCCCAGCTGAACCAATCTGATCCAGGAATGCAAAATTCAGCAAGTTCCTCCTATCTTAGTTCACCACGTGTGTTATAGGCCACATCTATCCATGTCTGATTTTACAACCTTCTATCCATGGGGCACCTGGATAGCTCAGTCAGTTGAGGGTCCTGCTCTTGGTTTTGGCTCAGGTCATGATCTCACAGTTTGTAAGTTCGAGCCCACATCGGGCTCCATGCTGACAGTGCAAAGCCTCCTTGCAATTTTCTCTCCTTCCCACTCTTTCTGCTCCTCCCCTTCTCTCTCTCTCTCAAAATAAATAAATAAACTTAAAATAATTTTTTCTATATGATTTCAGGTAACGCTCCTTCTATCCCTTCATTACAGAGTGGCAATTTTTTATGAGCACATATGTCTCATTATAGCAAAACTGACTATATATAAATTCAACATATATCAGAAGTTACATCTACATTGGTGTTATTTGTGTTTGTTAATAGCCTACGTAAGTAGTATTCTATTTTAGAAACATTCTGGATCACTGGTGAAGACACTGTTGAATCTGTTATTCAGTATGTGTCCCTAGCCTCCTATCTGCTCCTTAATTGTGCGTGGAGAAGGAAAACTTGAGACAGCAGAAATTGAAATGGAAAAAGAAATGTTCAGAGCATTTGGTGTAAGCAATATTAGAACTGAATATCTCCGTTTGAAAAATATGCTTTAGAGTCTGGGAGATGAGTTCTTTCAAGCATTGCTTCCCATCTTGGGTACAATTGAATCCTTCGGCTCCTTGGAAAGATAAAGATTAGTCCAAACTTGAATGCGTTTTCAAGGTAGCAGGAACATGAGTGTTTTTCAAGCAGGTAGTAGAGGAGGGTTCATATCAGTCCTTCAAGACTCAGCAAACAGGGTTATTTTTACCAGTTTTAAGCAACAGAGCTGACATTCTGTTTAGATGGAGTAAATGATTTGGAGGACGTCAGAAAAGACCCTTTGCTCAAAGAAGCATTGCCAACCCAATCAATGATGCCTAAATATTCCCATGCTATAGTTAGAGCTTAACTCCAAGTGCAGCCATCCTTAGGCTTGATCTATTTGCACTCCTATTTAGATTCAGATGTACCTGGCAAGTCCACTGAGGAACATTTTGAGGATAAGGGAATGGCATTGAGTTGAAGAAAAAAGCTGACAGGGATTCCATTGAATACAGAAAGAAACAACAAATATTGCTCACTTAACCAGCAGACCTTGATCTGCCCTTTAATATAGCACTATATCTGCATGAGGGTGCCAGAAAAATCTGAAACCAGAGATGACTTTGTTTTTTTGATCATGAACAGTATTTACACAGTCTTGTTCTATTATTACTTTGCGTCTTCCCCTCCTGGTTTCTTAAGAGTCTTTATCATATGCCTTGAGTTGAAGAGTAGAGGAAGGTGTTACTTAAAAGGCTAAACTAAAATTTACCAACTCAGAAAGAATGAGTAAGTAACGCAAAGAGTAAGTAACAACAAATGTAATGTCTGATAAAGTAAGAAAACCACCTGGTGCTATTTCAAAGCATGATCTTTGAAGTCAAAACCTGGGCCTCATCCCAGCTCCCCACTTATGGGTTCACAATATGGAGGAAATAATTCAGCCATCATGAGCCTTATTTTCTTCATCTGTAGATTAGAACTGATAAGAACACTGGAAGGATTTTTTGAAAGATTAAATGAAACAAAGTTGTGTTAAAATATTCTATAATGTTTGGCACTTAGAAAGGGTAAGAAATAGAGGCTAACAACGAATAATTAAAAATATATATTCTCAGCATCCCACCTCTGGAAACAGATCTGTCTCCAGAGATGGGCAGGTGGTGTAATCCCAAAGCAAAAACAAACAAACAAATTAGAGATCATTCTCAACATTTAGCACTATTATATTTTGATGTGTGCATGCACTCATTTACTTGTCAATAGGTATTTCAGTGACTATAAGGCACTAAGCTAGGTTCCAAGGGATAAAACAAAGTAACAGACAAGACCTTGTTCTCCATATTCTCATTTGTAATGTTAGGAAATTGGGACAAGTGATCAAATAGTTCTCTTTCATTTTTGATATTTTAGGATTCTGATTATTACTGGTATTAATAATATGTATATAATAATTCCTATTGTCTTATCTTGACAGACTGTAACAAAATGCCATAGAATGAGTGGATTAAATAGTAAACATTTATTTCTCATAGTTTTGGAAGCTAAGAAGGTTCAAGATCAAGGTGTCATCAGATTTGGTTCTCGGTGCAGCTCTCTTCCTAGCTTCCAGATGGTCACATCTTCCTGTGTGTTCAAATGACCTTTTTTCTTTGTGTGTGTGTGGAGAGAAGATCTCTCTGTCTTCCCCTTCTTAGAAGGCTGCTAATCCCATCAGGACTATTTCATTCTCAGGACCTAATCTAAACCTAATTACAGGGCACCTGGTTGGCTCAGTTGGTTAAGCTTCCAACTTTGGCTCAGTCATGATCTCACAGTTCATGGGTTCAAGCCCCACATTGGGCTCTGTGCTGACAGCTCAAGGCCTGGAGCCTGCTTCTGATTCTCTCTCTCTCTCTCTCTCTCTCTCTCTCTCTCTCTCTTTGCCCTTCTCCGATTTATGCTCTGTCTCTCTCTGTCTCTCAAAAATAAATAAATGTTAATTTTTTTAATAAAAAAATAAAAATAAAATAAATGTAATTACCTCCCAAAGTTTCCATCTTTAAAAACCATCACTTTGGGGGTTAGGGCTTCTAAAATATGAATTTGAGAGGGTACAAAAACATTCAGCGCATAACACCTATATACTATAATTAGGGCAGAATTTTATAGGATTTTCTCTTACCCTCAAAATAACTTCCATTAGATAGCTATTAGTATGCTCATTTTACAGACAGAAGCTGAGACTCAGGAGCGCCTGGGTGGCTCAGTCTGTTTAGTGTCCAGTTTCGGCTCAGGTCATGATCTCACGATCCATGAGTTTGAACCCCGTATCAGGCTCTGTGCTGCCAGCTCAGAGCCTGGAGCCTGCTTCCAATTCTGTATCTCCCTCTCTCTCTGCCACTCCTCTACTTGTGCTCACTCTCTCTTGCTCTCTCTCTCTCTCTCTCTCTCTCAATCTCTCTCAAAAACTAAATAAACATTAAAAAATTAAAAAAAAAAAAAGAGCTGAGACTCAGAGAGGTGAATTAATTGACCCAAAGTCCCATAGCCACTAAGTGGCAGGGCAGAATTCTGACCTACATTTGCCTGCGTGATTACTCGGCTTGGCCTCTTTGAACCATCCAATACTGTGCCTTTCAGTACCATTAAAGTAAGGTTCACAAAACATCATTCAGATGAGATGTTGACAGAGGTCAATTGGTGAAAGCAGGACGATTTTTTGCATCAATAGAAACACACTTTTAAAAATCCAAACATGTAAAAGGACAGTTTGTATTAGAAAATATGGCATTTCTGAGGACACAGTTGTTTCTCGCCCAATCAGCTTTCACTTCAGGGAAAAAAATATCTTGAAGAAATGTTGAGGTCACTAAAACAGATCCATTGTAACTGATCCATTTCATCCTGCATGCATCCCATTAGTCATATAGGCTTTTTGATAGATTTATTACAGAATGTCTATGTCTGTAGCTTCCAGAAATGTGGACTTTTTTTTTTTCTTCCAAAGTCCATTGATCAAACTCTGCATTTATACTTTTACTAATGTATCATGTTTTAACATTCAGGTCTCTGGACAATACCAAGACTATGCGTTTCTAAGGAATTAACTTATAAATTTTGTTCTCACATATGTATTCTCTAGTTACTAATTTTCCATACAAATGGGAATATTTATTCAAATTCTGCCAGTTTTTATGAAGCTTGGAAAGAGTCTTTCTGACCCCACTTGTGCCCATGCCACAGTGCAGGCTTTTTTTACTGTGTCCCCTTTGGTCTCACCTCCACATTTTCCTATCTTAGGTATGGATTATCAGTCATTCTGTCTTCTCTTACTTGGTGGGAACTCAGAGAATGTCAAATCCTAATCATGGGCGAACATCAAAATTGTCGAATTCTATGGATCATTTTTTTTTAATGTTCAAGAGTACGTACCACTCTTCTGTTCTAGCAGTGATCACACCATGTGGATTTTAAAAATATATTCCTCATCTTTTCCACTGGACTGTCCATTCCTTGAGGGCATATCTGTTCTCCTTGCATCCTCAGTCCCTAACACAATTCCTAACATGTAGGTGCTCAGGGAGCATTTGCTAAAGTTAGTTAAATTGTATTGCCAAAGTAATGACAATAACAATAGAAACAGCAAAAAGACACAGATATTACTGAGATGGAATGGCAAAGCTTGATAATGATTCAATGTAGAGTATGAAAGAAAGAAAAAATGTATAAAAAATATAGGTAAGCTGGATGACAAAGATCAAACACACCAGTAGATTTAATAAGATATAATAGCTACAGTTTACTAAATAATTACTATGTGCTAGACACCCTGCTAAGTGCCTTACATGTATTTTCTCACTGAATCTTGATGCAAAAGCCTGTTTTGCTAATGAGGAAATCAATCAAAATGCTAAGTAATTGGTAAGGCCAGAATTTGAATGAAGGCCTAGTCCTCTGTATTTCATGAAACCAGAGCTTCCCAAAGTGTGATCTAAGAACTCACCAAATCAAAAATCATATAGAGGCAGTCGTTCAGAAATATTCCTGGATCTCACTGCAAACATGCCACTGTTAGTGTCAAGGAGCTAAGGAACATGCATCCTTAAAAGCACACCAAGCAATTCTTATGGCAGCTAAAGCTTTACAAATAATTGCATTTTATTCAATTCGGTACACATTTATGTAGCTGCTATAATGTAAAACTTGGCCCAGACTCTACAGATACAGAAACAACATAATTTATTCCCTCTGGGAACTACTAAACTAATGAGAGAGAGAGAGAGAGAGAGAGAGAGAGAGAGAGAGAGAGAGATGGAGAGGGAGGGAGGAAGTAGGGAAGAAGGAAGAAAGAAGGGAGGGAGGAAGGGACGGAGGGAGGGAGGAAGGGAGAAAGAGGAGAAGAAGGGGAGGAAAAGAAGACAGATCATGAAAAAGCATTGTGAAAAATGCTATGGGAGCACCTAGTAGGGGAACTAGTAATGCTGGCCATAATTATGTTTAAGGTAACAGACAGAAACACAAATTGGAAACAGCAACCAGTTAGTTGTAAATGTGGGACTCATGAGATAAACCAGAATTAAATATGGTGGTCGTCTATTTAGCAATGAAAATAGAAAGGTTCAGGAGGTGAGAATGCCCAGGAAAAGATTTAAAAAGCAGGAAAACCAGAAACAAATCTTTGGAGACTAGTTTTCATCTGACGTTTTCTTCTTTAAAGCATAGTTCTCTCAATAAGTAAACCAGTTATTCGCATAACCAATGAAATTACACTTTTGAATGGCGTAGAAACTTCAGAATTACTTTGTGAGTTTTCCTTGCCAAAGGAGAATTTTGAAAGTAATGTACCTAACTTAACATTCAAGCTGACTTTCCTTAAGAAGAATATACCACTGAATGACAAAGTTACATTTTAGATGGTTTATTCCCAAATTGTGTGCATTAACAGTTTCATTATCCTAATGTAACTTGATACTAGATGATTTTGCACTGTCAAGTTCTAGTAAACAATCAATGTGGATAACTAAGATTTTACCCCTGCTATTCCTCTATATTACCCTCATCTACTCAATTCTATGATGCCATTTAACCCCTCCATCACAGTGCAGCTCCTATGCTCCTGATTGCCTAGCTGAAGGCAGGACACACTTGAACTGAACTAACAAATTCTGAAATTTTTCTGAACAGAATAGAGAATAGTACTGACATCTTCAAATATGTTTCATAAAGAGCTCAGTATTATTGTTCTCATCTATTCATATTAGTGCATATTGAAGAATTAATAAAAAAAAGGAATTGTATTTAAGAACAAAAACTAGAGACATAACAAGTAAGATTGTTGGGAATCCTTTCAAAGAAACAAAAGTAGGTACAATTGCTGGAAGCATGTATCTTAAAAACATGACAGTGGAGAATTTTGGACTTGATATCCCTTGCCTTCCATGTCTGCTTACTGTGTAAGGCAAAGCAAGAGAGTCTGTTTCTTAGTTGGGAAAAAAATGGAAAATGAACAGTTTCCCTGTCCTGAAAACCTGAAGTGATTGTATAGGCCATTGAAATACTTTGATAACTTATTTGACATGTATTTTTAAGTTTATTTTATTTTAATTCCAGAATAATTAACATACAGTGTTATATCAGTTTCAGATGTACAATATAATGATTCAACAATTCTATGTTAGTGCTCATAAAAATAGTTGTACTGTTAGTTCCCTTCACTTCTTTCACCTATTTTGCCCTCCCCTTCCCTCTGATAACCATCACTTTGTTCTCTATAGCTAAGAATCTGTTTTTCAGTTTGTCTCTTTTTTCTTCATTTGTTTTGTTTCTTAAATTCTACATATAAGTGAAATCATATGGCATTGGTCTCTCTCTGACTGACTTGTTTCACTTGACATTACACTCTGTAGCTCCATTCCTATTGTTGCAAATGGCAAGATTTTATTATTTTTTTATGGCTGTGTAGTATTTAATTGTATATGTGTGTATATATATACACAGATATGTATGTATTTATATGTACATATGTATGTATATGTGTATAATATGTATGTATACACACCATATCTTCTGTATCCATTCATCTATCAATGGACACTTGGGCTTGCTTCCATGATTTGGCTATTGTGAATAATGTTGCAATAACATAGGAGTACATGTATATATTTTTTTCCAAATCATTGTTTTTTTATTATTTGAGTAAATACCCAATAGTGGAATTACTGGATCATATGGTAGTTCTATTTTTAAATTTTTGAGGACCTGCCATACTGTTTTCCACAGTGGTTGTACCAGTTTGACTTCTCACCAACAGTGTGCAAAGGGGTTCCTTTTTCTCCACATCCTTACCAACACTTGTTTCTTGTGTTTTTGATTTTAGCCGTTCTGATAGGTGTGAGGTGATATCTCATTGTGGTATTAATTTGTATTTCCCTGATGATAAGTGGTGTTGAGCATCTTTTCATGTGTCTGTTAGCCATTTGTTTATCTTTAGAGAAAAGTCTGTTCATATATTCGGCCCATTTAAAATTTTTTTTAATGTTTATTTATTTTTGAGACAGAGAGAGATAGAGCATGAGCAGGGTAGGGGCAGAGAGACACAGAATCTGAAAGAGTAGGCTCTGAGCTGTCAGCACAGAGCCCGACACAGGGCTCAAACCCATGAACTGCAGGATCATGACCTGAGATGAAGTTGGACACTTAACTGGCTGAGCCAGCTAGGTGCCCCTCTTCTGTCCATTTTTAATGAGATTATTTGGTTTTTGAGTGTTGAGTTGTATCAGTTCTTTATATATTTTGGATACTAACCCTTTATCAAATATGTCATTTGCAAATATATCTCCCATATCATCTTCCACTCAGTAGGTTCTCTTAGTTTTGTTGTTGGTTACTTCTGCTCTGCAGAAGTTCTTTATTTTAATGTAGCCCCAATACTTTATTTCTGATTTTGTTTTACTTGCCTCCAGAGACATATCTAGAAAGACATTGCTCTGGCCAATATCAGAGAAATTACTAGCTGCCCTGTCTTCTGGGATTTTTATTTCAGGTCTCACATTTAGGTCCTTAATTTTTTAGTTTATTTTTGTATATGGTGTAAAAAGGGATTCACTTTCATTCTATTGCATGCCACTGTCCAGTTTCCTCGACATTAATTGTTGAAGAGATTATCTTTTTCCCATTGCACAGTCTTGCCTCCTTTATCAAAGATTGATTGTATAATTGGGGGGTTATTTCTATGCTCTCTATTGTGTTCCAACTTTCTATGTGTTTAATTTTGTGCCAGTACCATACTGTTTTTATTGCTACAGCTTTGTAATGTAACTTGAAGTTTGGAATTGTGATACCTCCAGTTTTGTTTTTCTTTTACAGGATTGCTTTGACTATTCAGCTTATTTTTTGGTTCCATACAGATTTTAGGATTATTTGTTCTAGTTCTGTGGTAAAGGCCGTTGGTATTTTGGTAGGGATTGCATTAAATGTGTAGATTGTTTTGGATAGTATAGACATTTTAATATTTTTTCTTCAATCCATTTCTGTCTGTCATCTTTAATTTCTTTCAACAATGTCTTACAGCTTTCAGAGTAAAGGTCTTTCACCTCTTTGGTTAAGTTTATTACCAAATATTTTCTTATTTTTGGTGCAATTATAAATAGGATTGTTTTCTTAATTTCTGTCCCTGCTGCTTTATTATTAATATATAGAAATGCTACAGATTTCTGTACATTTATTTTTGTATCCTGTGACTTTACTGAATCCATGTATTAGTTCTAGTAGTTTTTTTTTTTTTTTTGGTGGAGTCTTTTGGGATGGAGATACACACACACACACACACATTCATGTCATCTGCAAACAGTGAAAGTTTTACTTTTTGCTTACTTACTTAGATGGCTTTTATTTATTTTTGTTGGCTAATTGCTGTAGCTAGGATTTCCAGTTCTATGCTGAATAAAAGTGGTGAGAGTAAGACATCCTTGTCTTGTTCCTGACCTCAGGGGAAAAATTCTCTGTTTTTCTCCCATTAAAGATGATGTTAGGGGGCACCTGGGTGGCTCAGTCAGTTAAACATCCGACTTTGGCTCAGGTCATGATCTCACGGTCCATGAGTTCGAGCCCCACGTCGGGCTCTGTGCTGACAGCTCAGAGCCTGGAGCCTGCTTCAGATTCTGTGTCTCCCTCTCTCTCTGCCCCTCCTCTGCTCATGCTGTGTCTCTCTCTGTCTCAAAAATAAATAAAAACATTAAAAAATGATGTTAGCTGTGAGTTTTTCATACATGACCTTTATTATGTTGGGGTATGTTCTCTCTAAATGTACTTTGTTGAGGATTTTTATCATGATTGGATGTTGGTCTTTGTCTTATGCTTTTTCTGCATCTATTGAAATTATCATATGGTTTTATCCTGTCTCTTGTTGATGTGATGATGTATAACATTGATTTGCAACTGGATCCTGGATATAAATCGCACTTGATTGTGTTGAATGATTTCTCAATGTATTGTTGGATTTGCTTTGCTAATGTTTGTTGAGTATTTTTATATATATGTTTATCAAAGATATTGGCCTGTGGTCCTCTTTTTTTTTTTTTTTGTGGTTCTTTTATCTAGTTTTGGTGTCAGTGCAATGCTGCCCTCATAAAATGAATTTGGAAGTTTTCCTTCATCTTCTATTTTTTGAAACAGTTTGAGAATAATGGGTATTAACTGTTCTTTAAACATTTGGTAGAATTCACCTGTGAAGCAGTCTGGTTTTAGATTTTGTTTGTTGGGATTTTTTTGATGAGATAGGGTTACAAAATAGATTTAAAAATAAGACTTATCATGCTATCTACAAGTGATGCATCTCAGACCTAAACACACATCTGGACTGAAGCTGAAGGGATAGAGAAACATTTATCATTGAAGATGGATGTCAAAAGAAAACAGGGGTAGCAGTACTTATATCAGATAAAATAGACTTTAAAACAAAGACTGTAACAAAAAAAAAGAAGAGTACTATTTAATAATAATGTGGTCAATCCAACAAGAAGACACAACTGCAAATATTTATGCACGCAACATGAGAACACCCAAATACATAACACAGTTAATAATAAGCACAACAGGAACTAATAAAGCTTAAAGGAGCTAATAGTAGGGGACTTTAATACCCCACATCAATGGACGGATCATCCAAACAGAAAACCAACAGGAAAAAATGACTTTGACATACTAGATCAGATAGATTTAATAAATATATTCAGAACACTCAATTCTGAAAGAACAGATTACACATTCTATTCAAGTGCATATGAAACATTTTCCAGGATATATCACATATTGTATCACAAAACAAGTCTCAACAAATTCAAGATCAGTGTCATACCATACATCTTTTCTGACCCCAAAGCTATGAAACTAGAGATTCATCACAAGACAAAAATCCGGGGGGTACCTGGGTGGCTCAGTCGGTTGAGCGTCCAACTTCAGCTCAGGTCATGATCTCACAGTTCCTGAGTTCAAGTCCTGCATCAGGCTCTGTGCTGATAGCTCGGAGCCTGAAGTCTGATTCAGATTCTGTGCCTCCCTCTCTCTCTGCCCTTCCCCTGCTCATGCTCTGACTCTCTCTCAAAAATAAATAAATGTTGAAGAAGAAGAAGAAGAAGAAGAAGAAGAAGAAGAAGAAGAAAAAGAAAGAAAGAAAGAAAGAAAGAAAGAAAGAAAGAAAGAGAAAGAAAGAAAAAAAAATCTGGGGAAAAAAAAAAAACCCAAATTACATGGAAGTTAAATAACATGCTGTTAAACAATGAATGGAACAACCAAAACAACAAAGAAAAAAAATTACATGGAGACAAATGCAAATGAAAATACAAGGCTACAGAATCCCTGAGATGCAGCAAAAGTAGTTCTAAGAGGGAAGTGTATAGCAATACAGGGCTACCTCAAGAAGGAAGAAAAATGTCAAATAAACAACCTAACCTTACACCTAAAGGAGCTAGACAAAAAACAAACAAACAAACAAACAAACAAAAAAGACAAACAAAACCCAAAACCAGCAGAAGGAAGAAAGTACATAATAAAGATTAGAGCAGAAATAACTGGTATAGAAACTGGGGTGCCTGGATGGCTCAGACATCCAACTTCAGCTCAAGTCATGATCTCATGATCAGTGAGTTCGAGCCCTGCATTGGGCTCTGTGCTGACAGCTCAGAGCCTGGACCTACCTTGGATCCTGTGTCTCCCTCTCTCTCTGCCCCACTCCCACTCACTCTCTGTCTCTGTCTCTCAAAAATGAATAAATGTTAAAAACAAATTAAAAAAAATAAATGATATGAAACCAAAAACAAAAAATAAAATAGATCAACGAAACCTGGACTTGGTTCTTTGAAAAGATCAAAAAAATTGATAAACCTCCAGCCAGTCTCATCCAAAAACAGAAAAAGAGAGAGAGAAAGAGGACTCAAATAAAATCACAAATGAAAGAGGAGAAATAACAACTGTCAACACAGAAATACAGAATATGATGAGATTATAAAAATCACATGCCATGCCAACAAAGTGGATAACCTATAAATTCCTAGAAATGTTGCCTACCAAAACGGAAGCAGGAAGAAATAGAAAGTTTGAACAGACTTACTGCCAGCAGTGAAATTGAGTTAGTAATTCATATGTATTTTTAGATGTAGTTTGGGAAAAGGAAAGGCCATTAGTTAGAATTGAGGAAGCTTGGGTTCTAATATTGATTTTGGTACTCACGAGCTGTGTTATGCCATAGAAATTTCATTTATCCTTAATTTCTCCTCTGTAAAATATAAGGAATTGGAATTAGATCTCTAAGATACTTTATAGCTCCCATCAATCAATCAATCAATTAAATCAGCATTTATTCAGAACTCATTAAGTTTTAGAATATAAATTATTAAATAATTAGGCGCAGTTCTATTCTCAAGGTACTCATAGCCTACATTTCTACTCTACCTGAAGTTTGGGTTTATTGAAAAAGCAAAAGCAAATTAAAAAATGGCTCCTTCTATGTAACTTATAACTTGACTTGTAACTTGGTATGTTTGCTTTCAGCACAATGCAGAGATTTTGTACCTGCTTTTTAAAAATATGCACATAAAAGCAGAATGTTCAGATTTCAGGTTGTACTTTTGTTATAGGCATATCAATAAGTGTAAAAACATTCAAGGCCATGTATCTGGCTATAGTACATAGACATTTGTAGCTGTTTGTGTGTGTGTGTGTGTGTGTGTGTATGTGTGTGTGTGTTACTATATATGTGAGATATATGTTATTATATACGTGATATATATGTTATTATGTTTTATATATATATACACATATATATATAAAATCATGAAGTAAAGGCTTGTGTTTATTTGTATGACTTTCTGTGTTTGTCATATGAACAGGAATTAAATGTATATGCAAAAATAAAATGAGAACCATGAAAATATACCAAGAACTTTTTTTAAAAGCTTCTGAAAAGTGCATGCACACACACACACACACACACACACACACATATATATTGTAATCAGAATCAATGGATGAATTATAACCTTTCTAATAACCATTTTGCTTTTAATTAATGAATCATATGGTAAGAAATGCAAATACTTCTGGGAATGAGAAGAGATAGGAAGGATTCTGTAATATTTGAAAAATACCATAAAATATTTTCTCAAGCTTTGCTTTTCAGCCATTTCCCAGTGAGCTTTTGTGTGCAACAAGATTTTACTATGAAATGCAAGGACAAAAATGTAGAAGCACAGCACTTCTTAGCCTTACATTTGGCCCTTATATTTGGTGAGCAGAGGGGAGGCAATGAAGAAGTACTTTCCTGAGGTTTGAAAAATATTAGTCACAGGAGAGGATGTTTAGGGTAATGAATTGTTCTGTGCCAGCACTGACTGCCAGATCCCAGTGACAAAGCTGGTAAATATTTTTTAACATGCACGTTCACATACATGTGCACATGCATGTGTGTATTTTTTTATAGTATGCAGGGTAACTTGCATAAAGTGTTAAGACCCAGGGCAGGGTTCCTAAGATTAGAATTCTTACCAGTCAACAAAATTCCTAGATCCCTTTAATATAAACTGCTGTTAAATATGTAGTAGATTTTGCTGTTTTTATTCTAATGCATGCCTTTATCATTTGCCCTTAATACATTGTATTTTAATATTTGATAACAGTTCTTTCCAACTGAGATGAATTTTATGAAATCCAAGTTTTTAAATCCAACTTAGCATTAGGAATTGTACACAGACTTTAGTAAGCATTCCTTCTTTGTTATTTAAGTATCGGGCAAAATGTTCAAACAGAATATTTCCATTCACTGTGCAAGAAGGCATTCCAGTTTACATGGGTTGTCTGTGGAAGGATTTTATACATCTTAAAACACACACACACACACACACACACACACACACACACACACACACACGCTTTTTCCATGGTTTCTGATATCCACGCTTATCTTTATAAATGAAATTACCATGAAGTTTGGTCTTATCTGTAGGGAGATAGCTGTCTCTTGAGGCCAAAATGCAGGACTGAAAAAAGCAGATAGAGTCTCAAAATTAGAATATAATCAATGCTGGAAGTACTCTTTTACCAAGTAATCTTAAAAGTAAGTCATTTCTAAGTGTTAGTATGAAAGGAATACTGTCATTTTGCAGCAAGGCATTGAACTAATTACCCTTGACCTGCCTTTGAGTCACTTCCTGTGATTTTTATGAGATGCTTAGATTGGTATTTATTGTTTCAAGCAATGCATTAATGCTAGCCAAATATTATTTTAGTGGCAGAATAAAAAGCAAACTGACAACTTTATTTTCCTTGTTCTTTCTTTGCTAAATCAACTCTATATAAACTGTTCATGCTGAACAGCATTGGACTAGCCATATATACTCTCATGTTAGACTCACAAAATTTTAAGGCTGAAAAAAAGCTTGGGGATAATTTACTTTGTTTTAGCAGCAGAGAATATTCTCATGCAGCTTTCAGTCAATACAGAAGCTCCACATTTACTGTTGGTCAACCTGGAGGTCTTTTCCTTGAAGGTTTTACAGGGGTGGGGAGTAACTTCACAGCCATCCCCTCCCCAGTAACACTTGAAGGAATTTCAGAGAATTTGAAAATAGAGATTCCATTCAATCCTCTAAATTTTCAGAGTGAGAAACTGAAGTCAACAAAAGTTCAGTTAATTGCTGAGTGTCCATATGTCCCTACAGTGGGACCAGAGCCAGGAGTCAGAGTTCCTGACTGTTCTTGCTGTCATACAGCAGTTTTCATGGGTCATCCTGTAAATAGTCTCCCTTCAGCAAATTTGTGGTAGAAAACTTTGCATTGCTCTTTCCTCCCTATGATTTCCTCAAGAGTTAGTTGATGTGGTCTTGTCACCAGCAACAAGTTCCTCTGAAGTTCTTCTAAGCCCCAGTGGAGAAGTACGACTTTAAAGAAAAAAAAAGACAGAGAGTAAATGTGATTATCATGTGTACTATTTATGAAAGCTCTTAGAATTTCCAGTGGGGGGTGCCTGGGTGGCTCAGTTGGTTATGCGACTGACTCTTGATTTTGTCATGATCTCACGGTTCATGAGTTCAAGCCTGGCATCGGGCTCTTTGTTGGCACTGTGGAGGATTCTCTCTCCTTCTCTCTCTGCCCCTCCCCTACTTTCCCTCTGTATCTTTCTCAAAATAAATAAAAATAAACTTAAAGAGAATTGCCAGTGGGTTCTTCTATTTAAAGCGATAGTAGTGAGTCCTTCTGAAGATAGAATGTTTTTAATGTTTATTTATTTATTTATTTTGAGAGAAAGAGAGAGAGTATGCATGAGGGGGAAAGACAGACAGGGGTAGAGGGAGAGAAAGAGGATCCAAGCAGGCTTCACACCAAGTGCAGAGCCTGATGCACGGCTGATCCCAGGATGGTAGGATCATGACCTGAGCTGAAATCAAGAACTGGATGCTTAACTGACATGAGCCACCTAGGCACCTCCTGAAAATAGATTTTGAGTCACCTTTTTTAATCATTAGGAATTTTTAACAATTAGAGGTGCCTGGGTGAGTCAGTCAGTTAAGTGTCTGACTCTTTTTATCTCAGTTCAGGTCTTGATCTCAGGGTCATGAGTTCAAGCCCCACATTGGACTCTGCACTGGGCTGAAACCTACTAAAAAAAGAATTAAATAAATGAAGGAAGGAAAGAAGGAAGGAAGGAAGGAAGGAAGAGAAATTTTTAACAAGGAAAGAAGATATATACATACCTCCATAACCACTATAATGTCTTAAAATTTTTCTTCCAGAGTCTTTTAAAAAAAATTGTTTTGGAAAAAAAATTCACTTTTTAAACTTTGTGAAAATAACCTATCTGAATTAAAAAATCTCCCTAACTCTCAGTATCCCATATAGCCTTCTATGTACAGGACTAGTTGCTAGGTAGAAATACATTTATGACAGTGTGATGCAGCTGTAGATACTATTTTTAGTCTTTGTAAGTTCATGTTTTATTTCAGTGCAGAACAGTTTAAATTCCTGCCATCAAGACAGCACTTCTTCACAGCGGGGTTAGCATCCTCACTCATCCGTCTCATTCCCCACCCTCTGATTTTGGTTGTTACAGTGCTAGTTGTCTCCTGTTCAGGTTATAACAATTGAATTCTTGTCAGTAACCATAGTTTCATTGTGTTTATTTTATTTCTGTATAGAGATGTTGTCAATACTCATCACATTCATCATGGTTGTCTAACTTTTTATTTTGATGGTACTTTTAATTGCCTGGATTTTGTTGTCAGACTTACTTTAGAAAGGGCTGTATTTTCTGAGTACCTTCATAACTGAGAACGTGGCTTTATATAGAAAGGCTCATGTATAATACTCTTGGGTAATATTGCTCCGTTGTCTTCTGCTACATTGGATATATGGGAGTCTGATTCCCCCTTACCTCATATAGAATGATTTGATTTTTATTTTTCTGTCTGGATGTTCAGATATTACTTTATCCTCCAGAATCAGTAGCCCAAATGAGATGTCTCACTATCAGGAATTATGTATTTAATTTCCTAGGAACATGGTAAAGACTTTGAATCTGAAAATTCAGATTTATTTTTCAAGGAAAATGTTCTATTATTTTATCTTTAAGTATATCTTTTGTGGGCTTTGAATGTGTACATTTTTGGGATTGCTACATCAGAACTCCAGTTACCTTATTGGATCATTTCTGCTTCTCCTTTTTCTATATGAGCTTTGTGTTATTTTAGACCCTTGGCTTTTTTCATCTACATTCACTGTGATTATCTCAGATCTCCTGTATGTTGGTAACTTGATTTTTAGTAGTGTTGATTATGTTATTTGTACTTTTTAATGTATGTATTGGCGCCAGTCTCTAATGATGTTGTTTGGTCCTTGCTTTGTTTCTTTAGTTCCACTATCTCCCTTTTTGTTTCGTTCTGCCATTTTATCATCTAGTCTTTGGCCTCTAGTTATATTGAATTAATTTTCATATTCCATGAAGCCATTGTATAAAGCAACTTGAGCAATTTCCTTCCATTCCTGTCCTTATATTCTCTTCTCAGTAGGGAGCTTTGTTTTTCTCTCTCCTTTTACCCAACCACCTTTCTCTCCATCTCTATGTCTCTGTGTCTGTCTCGCATTATTGTTGGCTGTAGCATTTCCATATTTCTTATGTACAAGCTCATGCATGGGTAGCTCTGTCCAGAAATCATTTGCTCTAATACAGTACAAATTACATGTAGACTTATTTACCACCCTGCCTTACCCCTCTGGACTCCAGTTTGAAGGCTGGAGATTTGAGGTTTTGTGCTCTTTTTAAGAACCAAGGGGAATGATTAGGGAGTGAGTGCAATTGAAGCAACATACTATGGCTGATGCTGTTCCTGTTCCCTTACAACGCGGAAGGCCTGGTCCTTAGGTTTCCGGCCAAGTCTTCAGCTCACTGTTAGCTGAAGAGTCTTCACCTTAGTCACCTCCATCTCCTGTGTATCACTTCAACAGCCCTCCAGCTGTCCTCCAGGAGGACAATCCTCCTCTCTCAGAAAAGGAGAAGCATAAGGCTGTATTCACAGGTTTTGCACTGATTCAGATTTGGAGGTATTATTGAGAATTCCTAGGCTTTTCCCCAAAGTTCAGAGTTGTTTCTGGGGCTAAAAACAGTAAGGAATTCAATCCTAATCTGCCTTTCTGCTCTGTTCCAGAAATGTCTGTTTTGATTTTTTTTTTCATTTAACTATGCTTTCTTTTTTTTTTTTTATTTGTTGTTGATATTTATGTACGTGCACGAGTGTGCTCTGGGACTTAAGCTTATTTCATTAGGTTTTGGGGGCGAGAAATTAGTTATGTGTCAGAATCCATCATTTTCTCAGTTGAAGGTGTTGAAAGATTCCCTCACTGAATATCTACAACTAACAAGCAACTTGAAAAATAATTTTTCTTCTGTAATTTATTGTAACTCTTCAGAGTACATTTGAAAATACATAGAAATAGTTCTCATGCATGTCAGAAACATTTTTTTAGACTTTTAAAATACCTACATCTTTTACTCTCAAATACCAAGAAAGCTAGAAAACATTTAACCGAGGGAAAAATGATAGCTCTAAGATTCCTGTCAGGATGCAGTGTTGGAACTGGATAACCTAGTTTATATATTTATTACTTCTGTCATCATACAACACATGTGAATTAACATTTTATCTTGTCAACATGTTTTTATTTCCTTCATAACTAAAATTAAAAATTGACAAGGATGTTTATAAATTATATATATGTAGATGTATAATTTTATGTGTTTATGTATATACAAGACATTTTAAAATGGTATTCTCTGTGATGATATTGTTTATGTAGAAGTTCCTGGGAACACAAATATATACGAATATATAGAAATACATATATTAAAATATATATTTATATTTACATATACATACCCATACATGTTTTTATGTATGTGTGTCTATACACACAAACTTAATTATTGGAGAGTTGCCAGTATCTACAGAAGGCTTGATTGATAGCACACAAATCATTCCAAAGGCATGGCAGTAACATCAGTAAGCATATAGATTGGGACCTTGAGGTAATCTTCTCATTATTTTCAGCACTGGTTTGAGCCTCACAACATCATCTACCAATTTGGTCGTAGGCTCCACAACTAAAGAAGAAATGGAAAACTCAGTCTGGATTTATAGAGAAGGAACCATGATTGCAGGAAGAGCTGGAACGGAGGAAGGGTAATGGGATTATTTGTCTGGATAAAGAAAATTGTGAGGAGAGAGAGAAAATAATTGCCAAGCATATATAAAGGACTCTAAAGTAAAGGTTGAAGATAAGGTGTTCTTCATCCCCCACAGCAGGCAGACCAGAATTTTTAGGTAGGAGGAGAAATTTTTTGGTGTATTGTGTTCACGATGAGAAGTACTGATGGTGTAGAAAATGAAAGCAAAAGGTCTAAGTTTTCATTTCTCTAAGGTGATGAAAATAGTGTCTTTGCCAGCTACAGCAGAATAGCTTATAGTTGATGCTTCTAATGTCCTATTGTAATAAACTTTGAAGAAAAGTATACTCTTATGTCTTAAATGTTGTTCCTCATCTAGATTTTTCATAGCTATTACTCAGTTGCAGCCAGAAAATGAATGAATGCCAGGGGGTTGTCCTATTAAGCCTGAGCCACACCCAAGCCTAAATAATGCTTATTTGCACCTATCCCATGCTTGTCCTTGAGGACACAGAGTTGGTAAGGCAGTCCCCATTCTTAAGAAGCTAGTAGCTTAGTGGATTCACAGTCAGATTGATGCCACAATGGAAGAAATTGTTGTTTCATCTGCTGGTTGTTTTTGGTCAGTTAGTGTTTAGTGTTTAGTGTATAGATATATAGATATAGATATAGATATAGATATAGATATAGATATAGATATAGATATAGATATAGATATACATACATACATATATAGTGTCACACAGAAGTAAATATATCATCTATATTTATATATATATGTATATATTTATAAGTAAATATAAATATAAGTAAATATAAGTAAATATATCATTTATATATATCTATATATATAGATTTTATATATTTTATATAGATTTTATATAATTTTATATTATATAACTATATATTATATATTTTTTTTATTTTATATATTTATAATATATATTATATATAAAATATATATATTTATATATATAATTAAACATGCCATATGTATAATTAAATATACCACTTAGGCTTAGTCAGAAAAATAAAAAAGGTAATGTTCATTCTAGCAGTTGTTAAAAGAACCCAAACCTGCCTACCTATCTCTCCATTCCCTGCCGCCCTTTCTCTCTGTCTCTCTGTGGAAATGATCACTGATGCACTAGATTGAAATATTTCTTAAAATGGAAAATGCTAAGAAGAAAATCTATAGCTTAAAAACCCTTTTTTTCCAGAGTGGGAACCCCAGTCAATATTAATAGTTAAAGCTCAAGTGTGCTTTTGTTTCCAATGCAGAAAACCTTCTAGTCATTTAAGGTTAGAAACCAACCTAAATTTTTTAGGAGAGTACAGACAGGTATGTGTGAGAGACAACTTAAATAGAAAATGAAATGCAAATCTCAACACCCAGTCCTATGGGGGAGGACAGATGTGTAGGAAGGAAAACGCAAACTAGAGAGCAATATTCAGCAGATTTCAAGTCTCTTGTCACATAAGAAAAGACCTGGATAGAAGTGTTGAATTGGGCTGAGATACATCACATAGCTCCTTGTTAAAAAAGGAGAAGGAGGATTATGCGTTTAAAGATCAAGTTAGCTGAAAGAAAGTAACTGGCAACAAAAGTTAGTGCAAGAAGAATTAAAACTATGGAATAGGAAAACAATTTCTAATCTATAAATTGGGTAGTCCTTTTAGAAACATTATTCTATAAAACTCGGATTTTTCTGAGGGACTTAACATGAAAGCCTGAATTGATAGATTATTTCCCCTCCCCTGCTAGGATATGTTATCTCTAAACCTGCATTCAATCTGGCCTCTTTTGTAGTAATCTACCTCTTTTGTAGTAATCTGAATGTAATTACATATGAAAGTATGGGTCCTTAAGTGAAATTATCTGTTGATACAATTGTAATAGGCACTTCAAAGAGCCTATTTGTTTTGGATACTGAAGTAGTCTGATTTGTTGTTAGACATTTGGTGTGGTCTGCCTCTTCAAATATTTGCATTTAAGAGAAGACTGAAGGGGTTATGCCCACTATTTCAAGGACAAATTAACTAACTTCAAAGGGCCTGGGAACACTGGAGAGAGCTGTTTGGCTCCAGGGAAACTTAGCTGACTGTCCAGTGTTCTCAGAGTGGAAATGCAGCCACTCAAGGATGATGCTAATTTTTATTTTCCTCCTAATAAAGTCTCACCGATCTGTTTTTTTCCTCGATTATTTTTTGTCATTCACCAAGTAATTTGTGCTGCGTAGTGTTTATTTAAACCACATGCCTGGCTTTACAAATGCATTCTTGGGGCACCTGGGTGGCTCTGTCATTTAAGTTTCCAAATCTTGAGTTTAGCTCAACTCATAATCTCACAGTTTCTGGGATGAGCCCTGCTGGGATGAGGCTCTGTGCTGACAGCATGGAGCTGACTTGGGATTTGCTCTCTCCCTCTGCCTCTCCCCAGCTCAACCCCTCTCTGTCTGCCTGTCTGTCTGTCTCTCTTTCTCAAAACAAACTTTGAAAATGCATTATCTGCAATTTCAGAGTTATGGTAAATCTTTAGAATGTAGAGAATCTTCTCAAAATCAAGGTAATTTTATTACATACCTAAACAACAGAAAAAGAATAGCCAAATAACTTATCTAAAAATAAAAATACTAGAAGCCAAGGCTAAAGATTAAGGAGTGATATGGGACATTCCTGAAAATACTTATGAGGCATCTATTATATGAAATAAAAATCAAAATGCTGTTTAGTTTATTGGTGATGACTTTGAGGTTGATACTATAAAAAGAAATTTTCCTCTACAAAATTTAAATGACAAGTCATAGCATAGAAACTCTTAGGAGGAAACCAAGTAAATTTACAGAAAACTTTTACTCAAATTTAAGATCTAGTTATTGGGTCTCCTGGGTGGCTCAGTCAGTTAAGCGTCCAACTTTGGCTCAGGTGATGATCTCGCAGTTCATGTGTTTGAGCCCCTCATCAGGCTCTGTGCTGATGGTTTGGAGCCCCAAGCCTGCTTTGGATTCTGTATCTATGTCTCTCTCTGCCCCTCCCCTTCTCACACTCTGTCTCTCTTTCAAAAATAAATAAACAAAAAAATTTTCAAAATATAATTTAGTTATACAAGTCTAACGATTTCAGGATAGAGGATTTTCTCAAGTATTAGTCATTTTGAAGTATGATAAACACTTTCAATAACAAATCATATTTTTTTCCATATTTCTGTTGCTTATTAGACACTCTGGGTCATTATTCCTTATTCCCTCAGCCACCTAATAAAAATATTTTTTTATATATGTACTGTAAGTACTTTAGAAGATCCTGAGAAACTAACATCTGAGGGAAATTTGAGTAATTTATTTCTGGTCATGAATTTTATTCTACTCAAAGACAGTATAACTAAAATCAGTATCTTGCCTGAAATTGTTGTAGCCTTGTATGCAATTCTCAGGATTAATGGATTAATAATTAATGCATTAATAGATTAGTACTATGTAAATGGCACTATTTGATAAAGTTGCAAATTCACAGTACTCCATTTTTATTAATCATTAAGAAATTGCTACCCACCAAATAAAGTAAAATTATTCCTTCCACGAGGGTGGAAGGGAGGGGTTATTGCATAATATTGACATTAAAAGAGAGAGCATATGCTTCAGATACCATCTCTAAGAATCCATTTTGTGGTTGGTAAATAATGATACATGTAAAATATATCGTAAAACAATAAGTGGTATAAAAACTGGGCACAGAGAGAGAGCACTACAAGAAGCAGGAAAATCCATTGTCCGATTCACAAAAGACAAAATGTCATGGGAAAAGGAGTATTTGAGTTGCCCTTTAGAGAATAAATAGAAATTGTATCCTCTGAGGAATGTAATTCCAGGCAAGGATCCATGATCAGAAAATGCTGATGACACATACCCACAGCGACTGATAATTCATATTCCTTCTTTCGTCCCAGTTGCACTTTATGTTGAGAATATACAACTCCAGTGCTGTGATCCTAAATTCCAGGCAGCAGATTCTAGTTTGGTCATCAACAGAGAAAGACAAAGGGATCAAATAAGAAGAGAAAAAAAGTGGGTAAACTTCTTTTGTTCACTCTCTCCCAGAATAGTGTCATCATCAAAAATATATTAAACAATAGGTTGAATTGATGTTAGCATGACAGAGCGTCTTCCCCTAACAAGTTACAAACTGTTGCTAAGTAACCATATCAAAGTGCCATAAAATTAGCCAAAATAAATACCACTGGGGTTTCTAAAAGGAGATAAAATTTTACAAAAAGAAAAATTAAGGTGACGCTTTTGGAGAAGTGGGTTCACGGATAGGTAGGATGTCTGCACTCTAAGACAAAATGAAAAACAGTTCAGGAAGAGAAAACACAATGAACAAAGATGGGTTAGAAAAGGACCAGGTAGGATTGTTAAATTAAAACCGAGGATTTTTGTAAGGGATATGTGGACAGTAGCTTCAGGAAAACAGGTAGCAGTTTGGTTATGCATTATTTAAAGCAAGATTGAAAAACTTTTATGTAATTTCTAATCCAACCTAGCCTTTTTTATTTAGACCTTTTCAAAACTGTCTCCTGAATTCTATATTTATTTTAATTCCTTTTTCTCAAACGAGGAAGAATTTTAGGAATATTTTGAAAAGGTATCCAATATAACAAATACTTAGTCCTTTCTCCAGTTAACCAATTCTTTGTTCTTTTTTTTTCTCATGATTCATTGATGTTTTATTTTCCACGACAATAAAATAATATTTTGTTAGCTATGTAGTTTACATGACATTGTCAAAACTCCTCCTCATCATCTTATACTAATATTGCCACAGCAAAAGGGAAAGTGTGTATTTTATTGTTTGAGTTCTTATAAGCATCGTCAGCAGATCTTTGCTGAGTGTGTGCTGGGGATGAGGCTCTGTGACAGGCATTGAGATATGAAAAGAAATCATTAGCCCTTGTTCTTACCACAAAATTACTCATGACTGGCAACGCTGCGCAAGTTAGACAGTATATTTTCAGAAAACGTGAAAGTTAGACCCATTTCTGATGGTGTGGTATTGTTTCGTGTTTCAACTTTCCCATCTAAATGAGGGAAGCTACTTTTTCTTCCTCATTTACTGTCTGGTTTATGGTGAAATTTGGAAAACCTGATATAGAAATGAAGGTATTAAGACAGCCAGGGAGGACGAGGTATCCAGTGTAATGCTGAAAGCCTAAGGAATAAGAGAAAATCACAGATCATAGATAGTGACTCATGTACATATTTGGAAGTAGGAAAAAAACATTGAGGCATCCTTGGTGTTTATTGTTTTACAATTATAATTATATACTTAAGTCAAATTATTCCATTAACTAATCAGAGTCACTATATTTTATTAATCAATAAAACAGAAGGTTTTGAAGATTCGCTATGATCCGCTTTGGAAGATCTGGTCCCATCATGTGGGTTCTTGAAACTTCTCTTTCCTTTGTTTTTGTTGAGTATAGATTTAAAATTCTCCTATCTTCCTTTTCTCTTCTTCTATACTGTTTGATTCCTATTCTACTCTTCCTTCCACCCCCACTCACTAGATAGATATATACAAACATATACATATATATACAAATATTTGTATACACACACACACACACACACACACACACACACACACACACACAAGCATGCATACCTAAATATATATGTGTACAAACACATACATATGCATATCTCTCTGTGTATGAATATATTTTCTCCCAGGTCCCAGAATAAAGTCAGTAGTGCCATAAAGTGAGTCAAATGAATCTTTTGGTTTCATACTGCATGTGAAAGGTTTGTTTACACAGTGCTATGGTTTATTAAGTATAAAATAGCATTAAGTCTAAAAAAAATGATGTACTACCTACCTTAATCTTTAATGGTAACCATCACCTGAGCTTTCAGTGGGTTGTAATCTTTTTGCTGGTGGAGGGTCTTGCCTTGATGTTGATGGCTACCTAGTGATTGGGATGGTGGTTGCTGAAGGCTACAGTGGTTGTGGAAATTTCTTCAAATATGACCAAGTTTGCTGCAACAGTTGATTTTTCCTTTCACGCATAATTTTTCTGTAGCATGTGATGCTATTTGATAGCATTTTACCCACAGATGAACTTCTTTCAAAATTGGAGTCAGTCCCTTCAAACCCTCAGGCTGCTTTGTCAGCTAAGTTCATGTAATATTCTAAACTCTGTATTGTCATTTCAACAGTCTTCATAGCATCTTCACTAGGAGTAGGTTTCTCAAGAAACCACTTTGTTTGCTCATCCATAAGAAGCAACTTCTCTTCCACTCAAATTTTATCATAATATTGTGGTAGTTAGTCACATTTTCAAGCTCCATTTCCAATTCTATTTCTCTTGCTGTTTCCACCACAATTACAGTTACTTTCTCCACTAAGGTCTTGAGCCCCTCCAAGTCATCCATGAAGATTGGAATCAAATTCTTCCACAATCTTATTAGTTTTGTTATTTTGACATTTTCCCATGAAGCACAAATTTTCTTAATGGCAATCTAGAATGATGAATACTTTCCAAAAGATTTTCAATTGACTTTTCCCAGATCCTTCAGAGGAGGCACTATCTATGGTAGTTATAGCCTTACAAAATGTATTTCTTAAATAAGACTTGAAAGTTAAAATTACTCATTGATCCATGGACTGCAGAATGGATATTAGATTAGCAGGATTGAAAACATTAATCTGATTGTGTATCTCCATCAGAGCTCTTGGGTGACCAGGTGCATTGTCAAAGAGTAGTGATCTTTTGAGAGAAATCTTTTTTTCTCTCAACAGAAGGTTTAAAATATTCAGTAAACCAAGTTGTTAACAGATGTGCTGTCATCTGGACTGTTTATTTATAGAGCACAGGCAGATTAGATTGAATAATTCTTAAGTGTTCTAGGATTCTTAGAATGGCAATGAGCACTGGCTTCAACTTCAAGGTACCAGCTGCATCAGCCCCTAAAAAGAGAGTCAGCCTGTCTTTTGAAGCTTTGAAGCCAGGCATTGACTTCTCCTCACTAGCTATTAAAGTCGTAGGTGGCATCTTCCAATATAAAGCCATTTTGTCTACATTGAAAATCTGTTGTTTAATGTAGATACCTTCATTAATGATTTTAGCTAGATATTCTGGATAACTTGCTGTAGCTTCTACATCACCACTTGCTGTTTCACCTTGCACCTTTATGTTGTGGAGATGGCTTCTTTCCTTAAACCTCATGAAACAACCTCTGCTAGCTTCAAAGTTTTCTTCTGTAGCTTCATCACCTCTCTCAACCTTCACAGAACTGAAGAGAGTTAGGGCCTTTCTCTATATTAGCCTTTGGTTTAAGGGAATGCTGTGGCTGGTTTGATCTTCTATCCAGATCTCAAACTTTTTATCAGTGATAAGACTATCACTTTCTTATCATGTGTGTTCACTGAAGTAAAGCTTTTAATTTCCATTGAGAACTTTTGATTTGCATCCACAAGTTGAATGTTTGACACAAGAGACCTAGCTTTTAGGCTGTCTCATCTTTCAGCATGCCTTCTTCATTAAGCTTAATCACTTCTAGCTGTTGATTTAAGGGAAGAGACATGTGTGACTCTTCCTTTCACATGAACACTCACAGGCCATTATAGGATTATTAACTGACCTAATTTCAATACTTCTATGTCTTAGGGAATATAAAAGCCCAAGAGGAAGGAGAAATATAGGGGGGTGGCTGGTCTGTGGAACAGTCAGAACGCATACAACATCTATTCATTAATTTCACCATCTTACATGCATGTGGTTCATGGTACCCCAAAATAATTACAGTAGTAACATCAGAGATCACTGATCATAGATGGCCAGTTTGTATTAACAAACATAATAATAATGAAAACATTTGAAATATTGCAAGAATTGCCAAAACGTGACACAAAGACAGGAAGGGTTGTTGGAAAACTGGTGCCAATAGGCTTCCTCAATGCTGGGTGGCCACAAAACCTTCAATTTGTAAAAAATCTGGGGTCAGGGAAGCACAATAGAGCTCAATTAAATGAAGTACAATAAAATGAAGTGTAACTGGATATATATGTGTATATCTGTATATGTTTATATATATGTACATATTTTTACATGCATATATATTTAAATTTTAGTCTCAACTCCAAAAATGAATTTGCCATTCCACGAATGGATGTCACTCACAGTTTGAAAACTCTGAAATAGGCCTAAGTGATATCAGGAATTCTGATGAAAGTGAACACTAAGAATGGGAGGATTCAAGAAGTTTTCATGGCCCCAGGTTAGAAGGTCTTAAAGGGGGAAGAGGAATAGACAACATGGTATTATATATATTTTTAATAGCTCTAATTATTTATCTTTATTATCTTTGAGGCTTCAGGAATGTTAATGAGTTATTCTTCCACCTGCATTTTCAAGTGGCAAAAGAGACAATTATTACAAAGTAGTTCATAATGTAGGCAGGGGAGTCAGCCTGTCTGGCTCCGTGGTCTACAAGTAGCATGATTTGGAGAAAGTTAGTTCAACTCCTTGTACCTCAGCATCTTTGTAAAACAGGAATCACAAAGCCTTAGGTGTGGTGAATATAATAAATATAAAGTTCTTAGCCTAATAAATTATAAACGGTCAGCCTACAATAAATATTGGCTATTTGCAAGTAAATAAATAGTTGATCAAAATCTATAATAAAATTGAGAACAGAATCCAACAGACAGCTGACCTATTTGCTTAGAGAGTCATTCAATAAATGTTTCTGATGCCTTTTGGTTCATTGTCAATGAGTTTGGTTAAGGGATAAAAACAGTCTCTTACTAATATTATCAATTATAAATAAGTAATTTCAGCTCTGTATATAATGGGGATATGTTCTTTTTAGAAAAGCTATCTGACACATTTTTCCATATGTTTAGTCTGTGAATATTAATGCATCCCAGCTGAGTCATACAAGTCAATTTGCCCATGTGAAAGATTAAAGAATTTTAAAGTTGTGTAGTACTAGAGGTCCAAATATTTAGTTAAAAATCAGGCAAATAAGGTAGAGAGAGAGGGAGGAGGAAGAGAGAGAGAGAAAGGGAGAGAGAGAGAAAAGGAGGGAGAGACTGAGATTTCCAAGATCTTCAGTAGAAAAACTAGGACTTGAACCTGGGACACTTTCCACTGGCTCTCCCATTTTTCCAGAACCATAATCAATGTTTGCAAGTTGACTGTGAAGTCAGTGGTGGTTTGAAAGAGCTGATGGCAGTCAGAGAGAGCAAAATATACTGTTAAATGAGCAAGAATTAGGCACTCCTTACTCACTGAGCATAGCAACAGCAATGACAGAAATGCAATCTAACTTTAAAAATGGCTACTAAAAATGCATGTCCATGTCTTATGTGAAAACAGGATCAAGGCTGCTATTTCACTGTGAATTTAACCTGAGTCTCAAGGCAATATGAATATTCAAATCTAACATCACTTTAAGACTCCCAATGGAAGAGAATGAACATTTCTTTTTAAAATTTACCTCTCTTAGGCAGGGTTTTGATGGACCAAGCCTGAGAGATTCATTAGCAAAGGTGTGCTATATTTTATTTGTAATTTTCTTTCAATGACAAATTTCCATCATAGAGTAACTAGTATTATGGCAATTAAGACATTAAATTAAATTAGTATATCACATATCATGCTGGGAAAATAATAATGCAGTGCAGTTATGTGCCACAATAGATAATTGCTAAGACAATAGGAATGTGTCCACAGTAAAGGTGATAGTCATTTCTTTGTGCCTATCATCACAGCCAGTTTCAACAGGGAATGAGTCCATCACATTAACTAAATCCCAGTGAAATTCTAGAATTACAGACACCAGGCTTTCTTCTCTCACGGTCTGGGTTTTCTCAGATTTATCAGCTTCCCTTTATTTACTTTATCAGGTTAAGTTTCCATAGCTTTATGCACTGTTCACTATCCTTTATGTAAGTCAATTGGATACAAATACTTAGGTATTCAGAATGTTTACTACCTATATAATATTTTCTCCAAAAGCATTTTTGTTGTTGTTGTTATTCTTTCCTGCAGCAAAACACCACTAACTACAACTGTTTAACTGTGTTTGGAAGAGGGAAGATGCATTCTACAGTGGTTTCTGTATAACAAACTAAGGGTTTCAGGGAATTATTTGAATTACAAATATTCTCCATTCCTGTTCAGTGCATCTTACTGGGCAAAGACCTTAGCATGCTGGTTCATATTCTCATCCGCTTACTTTTGTTTTCTGTCTTTGCAGTTCCGCCATGGTTTTTAAATCACCCTTCCAACCTGTATGCCTATGAAAGCATGGATATTGAGTTTGAATGTTCCGTCTCTGGAAAGCCTGTGCCCACTGTGAATTGGATGAAGAATGGAGATGTGGTCATTCCTAGTGATTATTTTCAAATAGTGGTAACTATCTTCTTTTCATATTAGCTTTACAATCCCATTCATTGTTTCCTATCTTTTCTGTCATTTTTCTTTCCTGGGAAGAGTGTTCCTGTTTGGAATTTTTATGATGTGTTAAAATTTTTCTAGTAAAGTAAATGATTTTCTAGAGTTAAAATTTTTGAGTTGAAAAAGAATGATCAAACAGCCCACCCCCCTTGTTTTACAGACAAGGTTTTAAATAAACAAACAATGGAAAATACAGAGGACCCAAGACTATGTTTCCAACTATTCTCATTGCTGGTTCTTAGGAGAACAGAGTTTAGAACCTACTCCTAAACTATATGAAGCCAAGAATATCTTACTTCTTTGACTTTTACCCTTTATAATAAAGTTTCAACAAGATTATTTGTTTCAACTTATGATTATTGTAGTCTTACTTCCATAATACAGGCATTTTTTTTTTTGCTACCATTCCAAATAGGACAGCTGATCCTACTAGAGCAGTAGAAAAGGATGTAGTGACAGTAACAATGACAGTGGTAGTTGCCTTGGTAGCAAAGCCATGGAGATCCAGAGTTCACATGGCATTGCACTTCTGAACATTGGAAAGAATTGAAGCTGAGAATAACAGTTCTTATAGTTTCTCTAAGTTCTAGTGCATTCTATCCCCTCTGGGGAATAATAGGTATGATGTATTATATATACTACGTTGTTTTCCTGGTACACAGTGAGCACTCAATACCTATCATTATTAGCTTTGCTTTTGCTGTTACCAGCAGAATTCTTTGTTCATGTAAAAAATTCTCTATGAAAGCTCTCCTTTAGGTGTAGGTTGGCCTGGGAGGTTCTGAATTCAAGGATATGAATATATGAGAAATATGAAAAGCACTTTCCAAATATCAGAGAACTTTGTAGCTAAAGAAGGAGTATTTAGGCCTCCTTCTCTTAGGTTGAGATGCAGATATGACCTGTCGAAGAAGAGTGTGTAAGCCAGGTCTTCTGGCAGAAGGGTAATAGACCACAGGTGCCCTGCCAATCCAGGCAGGTGCTCTACTTGACCTTGCACTGGTGCTCATTTGTGGATCCACCTCTTTGTTGCTGGATCAGTTGACTTTCAGAAACTTCCATAATTCTTTATGCATGCATTTTGTCACACCACGAGGGTTCTTAGGGAATATATCCATAAAGCATATCTTTATTACTTTTATCACCAGTTAGTATTTTCCCCTTTTAGTTGCATTTGTTTAATTGGTTGGGAATGGAGTAAGAAAGAGAAAAAATGTAACTTTTCAGTGCCACACCAACCCATTATTTCCTTTAAGTGTAATGCCATTTCTACTACCACTGAATTAAAAATGACCTGCCATGGGGCAACTTGAAATGTGTTGTGTCTGCCTAGAATATATGCTACTTGCATATAAAGGAAATTGTTGAGTGCCCTTAAGGACACATGATAAAATGCAACATTTATTTTTTTCTACAGTTTGAATAATCTTTCTCCCAGAATGACTCATTACAGCCAACCTATTTAAATGTTTCTTTTCTTAAGGTAAAAGGAAAATGTACAGTGTGAGCTCTGTTCACATTAAATTGTGCTTAAAAATGTTTCCCCAATAGCTGCAGAAATCTGAGAGCCATTGTCTGTCACAAAGTAACATTTAGCGCAAATAGTAACTTATATGAGAATTGTTAATTAGAAGTTAGTCAGCTTTATCTAAGAATTTTACATCAGCAGAGAATTGACTACAAGACACTAAAAACAATTAAGAATTCCCCATGAGGTAATATTTATCTCTTAATGACTTCAGGGGAAGTGATTTAACACGTCTCACTTACTGAACTAATTCTTACACTAATATTGAAGAAAAACTGAGTTAGTATAATTAAATGCTATTTCCAGATCATTTTATCATCCATCCTTGAAAAAGATGGTGGCTCAATTTATATAAAATAGGAGTTAACATTGCTGTGTTTAATTTATGGATTTCTGAAGGTGAAGCATTTCAGCCATATAACAAGAAGGACATGGTATAAAATATCTAGCATACCACCACTCCAAATCCCCCAAAAGGGCACATGTCAAAGCAATTACAATTTTAAAAGGATTTTTGGACTTTTATTTTCTCGGTAAACACTTCCAGAAAATATCCCACCTAGATTTCTTGTCTTTTAGAAGCTGCAAAAATCAGTGTTTTGATTTCTTTTCTTTTTCCCCAGCAGCTGCTGAACCCAAATTTCCTTCAATAACAAGGGAAAAAATGAAATTTCTTTTGAGCTAACCTTTTTTCTTGCCTATTTAATAAAAGAACTCTCTGTTTGCTGCTAATTTAGATATTGAGGATGATGTGTATTTTTGTGAGAATAGTTTTTATTGCAGAACTAGCTTAAATGGGTACGCATAGATTCGACAGAGTATTGGGAATCTGTGACATTTTCCAAGTGGCATAAGACATATCTATGAGGCTGAGAACTCTCATGGCCTCCCTTGTTGCTTCTCCTGTGAAGTTTTATTAAAATGTTATATTCATTTTGTCTCTTTGAGTTTTTGTTTGTTTGTTTGTTTGTTTGTTTTTGCTTTGTAAAATATTTCACCTGCTTCTTTCTTCTCCCTAGGGAGGAAGCAACTTACGAATCCTTGGAGTGGTAAAGTCAGATGAAGGCTTTTACCAATGTGTAGCTGAAAATGAGGCTGGAAATGCCCAGACCAGTGCACAGCTCATTGTCCCTAAGCCTGGTAAGATGAGGGGAACTTTGCTCTGGGACTGGCAGCTGCCATTATGCACGGTCCACTTGTAACATCCACATTGTTTTCCCTATCTCTCAAAGTCATTTGGAAATTATTTAATTATTTAGTTTATCAAGGTGTATATTTATGTTTTGATGGCATATTCTTTCTAGAAAACTAGGTATGTATCTCCATCCAATGAGATAGTCATGAACAGTATGTGCCTCTGGTTGTCAAGATAATAACCACTAAATTGCTACCTTATTCCCTCTTGTGGCCTGCTTCTCTTCTAATATTTCAGGTAAATATAGAATACACACACACACACATATATGTATATATATATAGAATATAGAATATAGTATCTCTATATTCTATATATAGAATACTTCTCTGTGTGTGTGTGTGTATATATATATATATATATATATATATATATACACTTCTCTCGAGATATATATATATATATATGTGTGTGTATTTATATATATTCTTCTCTATCTCGATATATATATATATGTATAATATATATATATTTCTCTCTCTCGATATATATATATATAAATACCATGTGTGTATATATATATATATATATATAAATGCCATATATATGTGTGTGTGTGTGTGTATATATATATACCATATATGGTGTATATATATGGTCTTGAATCAGTGGAAATAGTAGAAATAACCACTTGACCATTTTTCTATTTTTTTATAAATAGATTTTGATGAAATGTCTTTTGTCTATGATTTGTAAAGTTTTTTTTTTTTTATTTTATTTTGTCCTATAGTCTTTTGGAAGTTTAATATGGTGGTGCATTCAAAACTATCATAACTATGATAAGACATATTTTTATCCCCCAAACAACAAAAATTCTGTCAGGAAAAAAGAAAAGAAAAGAAAAAGAAAAACAAACTGGTCAGCTGCTCTGAAATGTTCTATCACTAAAGAAAGTCGAAAGTATTCATTTGTTTAAAAAAACAGAAATGGAAAATTTGTTTATATAGATCCAAATACTTTAAAATATTAATATCTTCTATGGAAGTTTTCATACCACCTGTTGATTATGTTGCTTTCAACTCTTCAAGACCAATTTCCTCCCTCTTGACATGACTCACCACTCTTGTCTCACTCTTTCCCTGCAGTAAGTTTAATAGAAAGTAACTCAAATGTATGAGACAAAGTCTTTCGTTGGCTTCTATCATTTAAAATGTGCCTTGGAAGGCCTTATATTTTGTGCATCCCTAACCAATCATCTGAAGGCTCTTGGACTCTCATAATAATGCTCGATGATGACTTTCCCTTTCTTTCTTGATTGAAACCAAAAAAGCAACCATATAGCAACAGTCCCAGATGAGTAAAGCAACTAAAGGAATTATCTAGGAATTAAAAGGGACAATTATCTCTCATTCAAGATTGCCGATTTCACTGACGGACTATTTATTTTCCCTCCATTTAATGTGCTTTAAGTGTTAGTATAACATTATTTGTGTGACAAAGTACATTCTCTTATGCTGAAATAGTAAGGGATAAGTAGGAGAAAAGAAACATCTAAAATCAGTCTGTAATGTGAGCCAGGCTTTAAGAACTGTGCACCATCTCATTAGTAATGACAGTATGGCCACATTTATGCTAGTAATGGGTGCTATCACAAGTCACAGAATAAGAGAATTCTAGTTAAACTTGATTTTCAGCTATGGCCATAAAGCTGAGGAAAATGCTGGATAAGCAATCCTATATTTCTAAAAAGAGGCGTGAAATAGTTTCTCCTAAAACTTGTTGACACTGACCAAACACACCCAATGACCATTCCCTACAATTGCCCATAGGAATGGAGGATTCTCTGAAGTTCTAGAATTCATAGGATTGGAGATAATCAGGGCACTTTCCCTTCCACACAAGTCAAGTTGTGGAGACACCAAGAAAACCTCTTGAACAGGTTGTGCGTGCGTGCGTGCGCGAGTGTGTGTGTGTGTCTATCTTTTACTAGGAATTGCTTGTAAAAGTGAGAAATGGGAAAATTACACAAGCTAGAAGCTGGAAATTGTCTGGAACTGTGCACAAGGATGCTGGGAAAGAGAAAGGGGAAGGCGACTGTGGGGAGAAGCTCTATTTCCAGCTTGGGAACGAACAAAGATGTGAGTTGCACTTGAAGATAGCAGGGCTGGAGTCATTTTGAAAGGATTATGCCTGAGAGGTCCTGCCTGCTGAGGCTACCCAAACCAGAAGAGAGACACCATCTGAGAGGGAGCTGATCTGGGGAGCTGGTTAGACCATGCAAAGAGTCCAGTGAGAGCATTCCTAAGGGAAGGGTGGCAGTCTCTCAAGAACCCACAGAGCTGCCTCACAAAAAAAGAGGCTTGTGGATGCCTTCCTCTTTTGAGAGCAAATCCATCCTCTCCTGGATGTCTGACCCTGGAGACAGGGGGAGACATAGAGGAGGAAAAAATAATAGATCTAAATGGAGGAGAAAACAATAGATCTAAGAGACTGTAAAAACCACTGACAGTCCCACTAGTTCTTCCTCACTTTTGGTCTCAAGTCTACTCTGATATGGGAAGAAACTTTAAATTGAACATTAGATTGGTGTTTTGATTTAGATCTTACTGTCTTACTGTGTGTGTGTGTTAGTGTGTGTGTGTGTGTGTGGTTATTGTTTGTTGTTTTTATTACCTGAAGATAAGGCTTTTAAGATATTGTAAGCTGACCCCAGGACCAGAGGAATGGCCCAAATTGCTATCAGGGATAGGAAATAGATCTGACAAGGTGTGTATGAAAGTGGACCACAGACTAAAATGAAACTGTTTCCTCTTAATATTCTAGAAGTTCAGCTCATTCGATAAACCAGTTATAAGCCTCCAGCTTCACTTATCCCAGCAAGCTCTGATTTCAACAGGTAGCCATTTATTACCAGCATCTTGTATTCCATCCAGGCCCTGATTCGTTTAGGTCTAAGTTACCACGTAGAGCAAGCCTCCCCTAGGCAGGTGAGTCATTTCCCTCCTCACTGGGACGAGCCTCTGTGAATCTGGATAATTCATTCTTCCATGTAGATGGTAAAGTATTGTCAGTAGATTCTGCACTCTTGGTCAGTGTTTAATGTATTTGGCAACAGATTAGAACAGAAAGTAAAAGAAAATGAAGATAAAAATCTGAAAGCATGGCAGGACACTATTATGACTGCTGTACATACACACACACACACACACACACACACACACACACACCCTTATAAATGATGGACTACGTTTTCCCAGCTATTCAGTCGGGTCTTCATATAATGCTTCTCCAACTCCTTGGAGATGCAGTGTAGTCCACATGCACAGATGGTGGAGAGGCCAGCTATAAATATAAATTCAGCAATGAGGCTGACCACGGTGAGAAGAACATAGCCCTCTCTGTTTAAGTTTCAACAATAAATGGCTACCATATATTTTGAGGCACATTTGGGCTGATATGGCCAGCTGTTCAGCTTTGGTCTGTCCACAAGCTTGCGGCTGAGAGTTACTCTTGGCAGCCATAACAATCTGCTTCTCACTGAAGCACACACAATGGCCTATTCCAGCCAGTGTCCATTGTTAATGGATATTTACATAAGCCTAATGAAGTTTTCACATAGTCTTTTATATACAGCTAGCTATTCCCACTCTAGCAATTAGTGACTTAGGAAATAGAGTAAACATAATCTACTAAATTAAACTGAGTTAATGACTTGTTTTGCTCTCCAGAAAATAAATTTGGGAGAAATATTGAGATGTGTGTACTCTAACAGGTGAAATATATACACAGGTCAAGAGGATCAAAGGCATTAAAAAAAAGTCATCTTACTATAGGAAGTCCTATCAATAACAGTATATATGGAATACTGTGATGCCATATACACAGTGCTAGACTGCTGCCTCCCTGCCTCCCTCTCTCTCTCACATGCACACTCACATAATGCATGAAAGCACAGAAAATGTTCTGCTTTCTTAAGATTTTACACATGCATCAGAAAGATTTACCCATATTATGTAAGTGGTGGTGAATGGAAATTAAAATACTTTTGCTGATTTATATTATTTGTATTCTTTATCTCTTATAATAGCTAAGGAAAAGTTTTATTGTTGTTTGTTTAAATTTATTTGCTTACTTATGTGGTGGGGGGCGGGGCACATTGGTTAAGAAGCTGCCTTTCCAAATGGAGAAGGCCAACTATAGCTCCAAGGCCACCAGTCAGTGAACACACCAGCCAGAAAGTATCAAGAATCAATGTGTTAGGTGTCACAAGAACAAGGTTTCAGTAGCCAGATTTGCAAACCTGTAAGCAGTTAAATTAGGATCCAGTTGGCAAAGCTGATGTTGATGAATTACTTACCCTCAAGTTATCCAGTATATTGGAGTGTGGGCAGGTAGTAATTAAATTAATAAAAACTATTTGATAGCTGGGTGGGAAAGTTAGCAATTTTCTTTTGCTGAGGGGATGCGGGATAGAGAACAAGGCTGGAAAGATAAGATAGATATAAGGTATCCATTATCTCTAAGCTGCTTATACTTCTTCCAGCTGCTGGTTGGCATTCATTTTCCTGGCAGTGGTCTGCAGTAAAGGACATTGAAAATACATAACTGTTGTCCAGGAGAGTTGAGGGCCAGGGAATAAATGCAGTGATGATTGGGCCATATGCAGTCTGGAATATTTTTAATTTAATGGCAGAAATGGGTAAAGATAGAATGAAGTTGCCATGGGAAGAAGTAATATATTCTTCATATTCTAATGTGCACAAAAAAAATGCTACATGGCCAAAATGAATGCATGTCATTATAAACATTCCCTAAGTATAGGTTTGTTTAGGAAAGGCACCATATCATGTCTTCCATAGAGAAAGTAATATGGACTATGTGTCCCATGTTAATATTGAATGTTTTCTAGTGCTGGTTTTGTTTATTTTGTTTTTTTTTTTTTTCTGCCAACACTGGTAACAAAATAGAATTCCCTCCCTGTAGGAGGCAAAATATATTGGTTCAGCATTTAGGAAAATGTGTGCTTTTATCAATTCCCTGTCCTTTCTTGGAAAAGTCTACTGATACAAATAACATTGAATTTTCAAAAATTTATTAAGGCAGTGTATCATATAGCATAAAATTAGCAGAAGTACTTAAGTCTGGTCATAATCACTAAGGCATAAAATCAGAAGCTTTGTTTTATTTTGTTTTGTTTTGTTTGGATCTGTTTTTGTGACTTATTCCCTATTGATGTGAAAAGAATACCTTGAAATCCGAACAGACAAGAGGAATATCTGGATGCTCATCCATATAATTGTATATTAACTGCAACTAATTATAGTGTTTCTTACTAAATATTGACTCTTTCATAGTAAATTCAGTACTATTATATGAAGCAATGAAAAATTGTACAATTAGTCTTAACACTTCAAAATCTGTTAGAATTTGTGAGTGTAATAGCACTTAAGCAACTATGTAAAATGATGTAACCAAAGCTAATAGGAAGTACTTCTCAGTCTCATATTAGTCACTGGTGGTCAATTAAATTAAATTTTTGTCTCTTATATGACAAGGGTTAACATGACTTACATGCTCAGTTTTATTTAGTGTGGGATCAAATTGTTCCTGGAATTCTGTAGATAATTTAGATGGGCCAATTCCATGTACTAGACTAACATGTTTGTGGATCCAAGCTAGAAACTAAGTCATTAGACAGTTTCCTCCTACAAAGTGAGATGCTCATTAAAACATTCTCTTTAGTTTTCCATCATTGAGTCTGAACAAATAAAAGTTAACTTAACGTTTTTGAAACATATTACCAATGTTGTGATATTATAAGCTCATAAGTTTTCCACGAGAATTTTCCCTTATAAACCTTGGTAATTAACTGTAGCTAATAGGATACAGAACCAGAATTTTCAAGGTAGCTTCCAGTGTCAGCGTATATGGCCATGAATGTGTTCAATCTGCTGAAATGTTATTTTTGTTTGCCAAGGTAGAGATAAAATAAGAGGATGGTTGTCCATGCTGTTTTATTTTCTACCTCAAAGTACCCTTTCCTTAGAGCGTTGACACTCAAACTAATACTTTCCTGAGGGGTTTAGTGATGGCCTACGTTTGGCAAAAAGCAATCATTTAATCTTTTATCATATAGCATTCATATGTAGATGAGATATGTCTACATTTCACCCCCACATCCTTTTCTAGTTTACCTATAGAGATTTAAAACCTGATGGAATATAGAATATATGTATGGACAGAATCACAGACAGTGTTGCCTAACCTTTCGGAGTCTTTATCTTCTCAACTATAAAATGCAGTAGATAATCATCTCAAAAATTTATTACAATAAAGGTATGTAAAAGAGGTTTGTAGGCTCTAAATTGCTACCCAATTGTTACCCAAATGTTAGTCTTCTGCTAGTTTGTTTGTTCTCAAGAAAAATAGCAGGCATTTAATAGGGTGGGTACAATGACAGCTTTCTTCTGGCATGTTTTTCTTCCTCCAAGAAAAGAATTAATAAACAAATATTTCAACAACAACATCCATTTGAGTTTAAGTTTTTAGCGCGGTGGACAAGGTTAAGGGGAAAGGTTTGTTTCAAAATGACTGCTAGTGGAAAGGTTTGCTGCAAGGTTTGCAGTATCAGTTTAATGACTTCTCATTCCAGTTTTATGTTGGCAGAGGTTTCTCAGCAAATAAAGGCTTGTCATTCACCTTGTCCTTGGTTCAGCATGTGCTTCAAGTAGGAAGCTAGCTCAGTGCTAATCAGGAGGATATGGCTGTATGGCAGACTTTGAAATTAGAAATGAGTCCTACAGTAATGTGAAGTATCCTGATACCAGTGATAACTATAAATGCATACAATATGGAAGACTTGATAGATTCATAAATATTGATCATATCATACATTTGTGTTAAACACACCAAAAAGTGGTATTCTAGATCTTTTTTTTTTCTTACCTCTATAGGGAGGAAGTAGATAAGAATCTTGATTTTTATGGGGAATTCAAATGATCATATGCTTGTTATACTTCTGTATTTTACAGGTAAATCACCCCTTGATAACAGGAGTATGTATACACACACATGCAAATATGTATAGTTTTTCTTTCTTATATATATACTTTCTTATATATTATTATTAGAAAATGTTAACTTACCAATGTGATAGTTAGTAGGAGGTATATAGAATTGAATAGTTAAAATTATATAGGTATAATTTTTAATTATTAGGTGATAATATCAATATTGATAGAACTATAATGAAATGGCATTCATATACACAGGTTGAAGGAATGCATTACAATTACAATACAGTCAGAACAAAGACTTCAAATGATCCCTGTGGAAGCTTTGAAACTGGGAAACCTCAGGCTGTCCTCCTCTCATTTCTATCCCCAGAAATGGGTGTGCCCTTGAGTGGTGTTCTCTTTAGTTAAAGGCTATCACCTGAGATGGCTTCAGTAGGGAGCCATCAGGCACTACCACTCCCTCCAGCAGGAGGAATGAGTGTTGCAGTCCTGAGAGAGCTGGATGGTGTACCACTCTATCTACTGCAGTCCTCCCCTTGCGCCACTCAGATCTATTTCCTTCATGTAATAAAATTTTGGAAATAACTATTTCAGAATATGAGTTGCTCTCTTTCCCTGGAGAAAACAGGAAGTTTAGAGGTGTGAATTAAATCCCCCTCCTGTGCAACTGCAACTGGTCTCAGGGCTACAACTGGTATTCATTGTTTCTCTCCTCCTACCCATTAGGTATTCCTCTCACCCCCAGCTGTCATCTCTGCTGGTCCACGTGGCTCATCATGTGGGAAGACTCAAACTCCTATCCCTTCACAGGTCATAGAAACTGTACTAGTCCACTTACCATCAAAATTGGGGGAAAGACTACCAAGAGACACCTCCAGTAGATCACCTGAGTGCCAATAATTCTTCCCTGTTTCCCTCCTCCTCCTGATGATCTGGGTAATAATTCTTGCCTTGCATACTGGCATTTTGGCATACGAAGCCTGAAAGGACCAGGCAGCAATGATCCCTCAAGTTCAATGATGTCTGCTCTGAGATTAGGACTGTTAAATCCATAGAGTCTAGAATTGCAGGAATAAGAAACACACATATTCCAACTGGGTGACTGGGAGTAATGGTAAGTAAGCAGGATCATACCTTCTTCAATCTCTTGTGTCCATGTACTCTACTGTTGAGGACATGGAAACATATACTGGTCATCGGTTTAGAGAATACACTGCACCCTAGAGGAAGGTACCCCATCTTAGAATATCATCTCTCATTTCTTTCCTCAATTGCTCCTCCAAAAGGCTGTACTTTTGTCATAAGTCAAGCAGCTTTTCAGTAGTTGGTATTTGAGAGGATCAGGAGATTCTATGGTCATATGTTCATCCCACACCTCTTTTGCTATTAAATGAGTTCTTTGATCTTTCGCAGTGATATGTAGAATCCCATGTTGATGGCTAAGATACTAGGTGAGCTCTCAGATAGTGCTGCAGGCTGAAGCCCTGAGAACGAGAACAGGAAAGGAAGAACATGTGTATACTCCAGTCAAGATGAATTTCTGCCCCTTCCAGAGCAGGAGTTCAATATCAACAATATGTCACCAATAGGCTAGTTGGTTTCATCGAAGAATGGTGTTTTATTGAGTGCTCAGCATTTGTCTTGTTTGCTTGTATATTACATATATGGCAGTAGCAGTAGTTGCTGGTAAGCAGTAGCAGCTTTGTTGAGTTTGAGCCCATGCTATTGGGCAATGTGTAGACTCCATCATGACCACTATAGCCTCTTCATTCACATGTTTTTGTGCCACCACCAGAGCCTGGCTGATGCCACCTGGCTGAACTGTTCCATCTATTTGATTGTTTAGTGCCACTTTTTTGGAAGATACAATCTGGTGTTTAGATTCAAGAATCTTTGCACCTGGTGTTCACTCTCATAGGCCCACCCACATCCCTCTTTTCCAAACCTCCTTGACACTGAACTTTCACTCTCTCTCCAGAACTATAGTCAATCAGCCAAACCATCTGACTTTGCTCATAGTCCATATGTATATTCTTACTTTGTTCCATTTTTCTTTTCACATAAGGTAAATGGCCTGGTGTACTCAACATTCTGCCTTCCAGGGAATGTTCTCTCACTGCCTTCTTTCAGGGTTATATCTGACTGAGGCTGTGGTATAATAGTCATCTATTTTGAGTACACCTACATATCCACATACCAAACTGACAAAGCTTGGTCTTTTTCCTCCTCAGTCACTTGGCCATAAGTGTGAGTTGAGGGGAAGATACATATATAACAGTGGAAATATGGTTGTTGGGGTTAGCTGCTCTTATGCCCTCTGGTCATGTTTGTGCCTGATATCAGTTGTTTAATCTTTAATCTTGCTACAAGTTGATGATGGTGCCAGCTGACCTTTTGACTTGATGCATTTCTGAAAACCCAATTTATGATGAGCAGTTATAGGCACTTCTTTCTTAGTGTTTTCTTAGTGTTTCTTTGCTTCTTAGTACTTAGAGGTATGAAATACAATAATCTGTCCCTATTTATAGGACTTGTCTTGCCACGTTCCAAACCATGTGCCCCTAAAAACTTCACTGATGTTATTATGGGCCACTGTACCTTTATAGGATTTGTCTGCCACCGCTGAAGGATGTGTGTTTTACCAAAACCCTCCATATGTTTGCCATTTCACACTCAACTTGTCTGATTAACATGATTGTATTAATGCAATTGACAAATGAAATATGCTACAAAACATCTGCATGGTCCAGGTCCCACTGGACTATTTTATGACAGAACATGGGAGAGTTAACATAGCCCTGGGACATGACTGAAAATGAATGATGACTTTTTATTCCTAGTAAATGAGAAAAAAATGTTCTGATTGTAAAAGAACACATCACTATGGCTAAATATATTGTACTAGAGGTTGTGTTAATCTGCTCACACAGAGGTATAGGATGTGGCATAGCAGATAGAATAGGAACCACTACTTACGTAGCTGTCTACTGTCATTCTCTAGGTTTGCTCTGGTTTTTGTAGGGATCAGATTGAATTATCATTCCTTAGGGCTCTAAGAGTAACACTAACCTCTGCCATTCTTCCAGGATATGCTACAGTGATAAGTGGAATATTACTGTATAGTGGAATAAATTTATGTAATATAGAAATGGCGTAATAAAGTAAAAAAAGTAGAATATAATTATTTTTATACAATATGGGTATGAACCTTTAAAATAAGTTTAAATCTAAATCATCTCCATATCTATATTTATAATTTCAGAAAACTACTATATTATTTTTATTTTAGAAATCAAAATACATGGGTGCAAAGAAAGCATCAAACAACAAGCAATATATACTAAAGTATGCCAAGAGTTTTAGAAATGTGAGTGTGATTTTGTCTGTGACTTCAGCCCCCAAATAAACTACTTGGAGTATTCTCTGCCTCTCAGAACACCAAAAAGGTCCCTAGTAGACAAGGCTTTTGTATTTTGTTATTTTAAATTTAATGAGAAACTTAGAAACATAAGAAAATAAATACCATTTTAATTATGGAGAAGAATATGCCAATAGGGCTCTGGTCAGCCCTGCTTAGAGTAAGATTTATATAAATACAGAAGAAAAAGGGAAATACAGAAGAGAATGGCGTTTTCAAAAACCTACTTGTGTCAGGTTTTGTGTGCTAAGCACTTCATAAGCATCATTCCATTTTCTTCTATGACAATCTGGTCCAGAATATATTACTCTTCTCATTCCACAGACTAGAAGATTATGCTTCAGAGAGGTCAGATAGCATGGTAATTTGAACAGCTCTAAAGGGGTGGAGCTGGATTTGAAAAACACTATTAAATCTTTATTAGTGCGCACCATGTTGAGTCAGGGCTTTATAATACCATACTAATTGATTCTTCTCAAGAATCCTATGAAGGAGATACAGTTCTTTTCCTTTTACTTTGTGGGTGAGAAACATCCTGCTCAAGGAAGGTAGCTAATTTGTCAAGGCCACTCAGCTAGCACAGTTTGACTTTCACACCTGCTGTCTCAGCCACTTTGCCATAATGTGACTTTCCCCCCCAACACTCAGTCTACCACATGGAGCCTGGACAGGGAAATGGAGGATTATTAATATTTATTTGAGTTTAGTCAGACTAGTTTGTGAATTACTAATAAAGGAGAGGAGCTTGAAATTAATTAAAATTCCTGAGATTCTGCCACACAAATGATATCTGCCCAAATTCCCAGTGTGCTAAAAGTCATTGCTAAGGGTGGGCCAGTTGTAGAATGTGTCTTGAGTCTTAAAGGTAAATATTACGTAACTCCTGTTACGCAGGAATCTGTAGTTTAACCAAAAATCAAAATTTAGCATGACTAATCTTAATTATTAAATGTAATTAGTGCAGCATGATCTATAATGGTATATTGATTATTTAACATTTACCAAATACTCAGAATACCAAAGGCTTACAAAACTGAAAGGAGCATTAGGGATGGTAGATATCCTTTAAAGAGAGCTTCATTCTTTGTATATTAAGACAAATTCCTTAAATTCTAATACAGCTAGTGCTTCATCTACTATGTTTTTGTCTAAACCCTATTTGAGGAGGATAGTGGTATCACTTGTCATGCAGACTGACAAGGTTTCTGTTGTTTAGAAAAGTGCCTTCACTTGTTTTATTTTGTTCCCCGCTTTAAGAGAGAAGTTCCAGGTTCCAAAATAGTTTTTTTTTTATCCTTAAAGGACGGAGGGGAACAGTTTGCTTTCACATAAATATCTCCTCATAGGTCTTTAACCTATAATGTAGTTCCATTGAAAACCAAAAAATTAGTTAATAAGCCTAAATGACTAGTATGCGCTATGTATAGCCGTCTTTGTTATTTTGTATTGACAAATATCCACCAAGATCCCTAGATAACCTTAACTTTCCCTGACAATATTGACAAAACATATTTCTTTTATTTGGATTATGTCTGAGTGTGATATATTCTAGAATGTAAGAAAATTCACTTGAAATAAAAAAACAATCCATCCTCAAAGTGAAGCATCTATTGCAAACTAAGAAAAATCAAGTAGAAAAGCCATCTTCCCATATTTCCTGATACTTTTCAGTTCTAGTTTCTATTTAAATGAAGAGCTACCTGATAATCAGGTAAAATATTCTTTAGTTCTGAAAGATGTCAACTAAGTTTATGTACATGAAAATGTACAAAAGCAGAATAGACTATTTTGAATGGAGAAGAACGATTCTCTAACTGATCTTTTCCTAACGGCATAGCAGTTACTTGGAAGAAGAAAGAAATGAAAATACCATGTAGCTTATTTTATATTTTACTCTTGCCTTGTCTTCTTGTTTTCATAAATAGAAGGAAGCAAGAGATAACAGAATTGGTCGTCCATACATAAGCCTTTGGATCTCATGAATGCCATGTCTGATTTCTGACATACAGACCACCTGCTTTCTTTTTGTACACGAGCCTTACTTCTCATTATTTAACATGAGCCTTTGAGCCCAATTCTGATCAGACATTTTAGGTCTTTAACACACTTGCCTAGAAAGGATAACATGACCCTCGGGGAAATTCAACTGAGTGAAGTGGTAAATACCTTTTGCTTTTTATATCAAGAACAATAACAACAGCAATAAAACCTCATACCAAGTATGTAATTTCTTGCACATAAAATGTTATCCTAGAAGTTATTCCTATTCTGAATGCAGATGCTAAGTAAAAGTGTTCAAGCTTCTAGTCTAATAGAGAAGTTGGAAACAGAACAAATCATTACCATGAGTCCCTAGAATATGTAAATACACGATGTAGGGGTAACACAATGGAGAGCTTAAGCAACTCTTTCTATGGGAATCAGAGAAACTCATTGCTGAGGATGTGACATCTGAGCTGAGATGGACTTTGAAGTAGAAATACGATTTTGCCAAGCTGTCAAGAAGGGCAAAGAAATGGCTGATAGAAGAAATGTTACACCTAAAGCCTAGAGAAATAGCATAGAAGCAGAAGTATATTTTCAGTGAAGTATGTGTAGCTTAGTGAAACTGGAGAGATATGCAGGATGGATCACAGAGTATCTTTTTTGAATATGCGAAGAAAATTGGGCTTTTTGTCTAGGCTATGTGGGATATTGATGGCTAGAATGTAAAGGATGCTATTGGTGTTTTCAAAAGAGAACTCTGGAAGTAGTGAGGATGATCGCTACATTGGCAGTGGTGGAAACAGACTGGAAATAGCAAAACTAATAGGGAAAGTATATCAGTAAGAAGCTGGGCAAGACAGAACAAGGTCACCTACCACAACAATACAGAAAGAGTAAGCAGATATATTAGATCTTCAATACGTAGAGATGATCTACTAATATATAAAGAATGTTTAAGAACCTGGGATGATTCCTAGATTCTTAATTTAACTGAATAAATGGCAAAGCCATTACTTCTAAAGGTGGAACATCACAAAGAGTGACCTAAGTGTTTTTTGACAGAAAGAGTCTAGATTCTGAGTTCCATGAGAGCCCCTGTCTTGATCATCTCTGCATTTCAAGCACCTGGTAAAGGGCAGACACTCAATTACTGATTACTAGTTAATTGATAATGCTGAGTAGCACAAACTATTATAGATTAGAAGATGAAGCAAAAAAGGTAAATATTAAAATCTCAAAGCAATATAATTGAAATAGACACAGTTAATAGTCTGACTGGAAAACAATATTCTGTCATGTAGATTCGAAAGACTGGAGCAGAAGAAAAAAAATAAATGCAGATATTTTGTAATATCTCCAGAGGGAAATAGTTGTGGTGTGAACTGAGTGGCCACTCTGCTCCTAGAGAGAAAGAGAAATTCAAAGAATAATATGGAAGAGGAAATGGTTAGCAGTTTGCATTTGAATTGAAAAGGAGCATTTGATGCTGACCTGAAATCCTGTAAGTTATTGGCATTGCTGATGGTAATGAAAAGCTTAAGGGAGCGTTGACGGGGCCTTATTATGTATCCTAAATTCTTTGATAGAATATAAGTGAATCATTCTCCCACTGATGAGATGACTCCTCCTTGCTGAATGTATTTTACCCAGCTTTGAAGAAGGGACTCATCCTGCTGCCATGTTGGAAGAATGAGTTAAAGGGTTATGCATGAACATAAGATAATCATTGAGTACTGTCACTGCCAGGACTGGAACATATTGATTTGATTAGCCCTTAACTATCAGAAGAGCAAAAGTGATCACTTCTTTTTACTCTCTCTCTCTTCTTTGTCTCTCCTCTGTCTGTGGCAGACACAGATTAGAACCAAGAAATAAATTAGAAATAAAAGGACTAACTTGAGCTCTCTGCCATCTGGAAATAAAATCCATTTAATTTACCCTGACTGTCCTTGTTATAGTATTAAATATAGACTAAGTAGTTTAATATGGATTTATGTAATGAGTTCACAAATTGATTTTGTGGTATGTATTTGCTCTAGGAAATAAACATCTGCTTACTATGGCTTGAAAGGCATACCTGTGTGTGGACTCACTTTGATATGATGAATGGATTTTCTTAAAAAAATAAGAAATCTACTCCATGATCATTTTGTCATCCCCTTCTTTTTAAAATGCAGAGTCAAAATCAAAACAAAACTGATTTAGAAGCTTCAGTTATCTCCTAGGGGAAGCGGTCTCTCTATTGGGTGCTGATGCTAATGTCTTATCTCTGAGTGACAGGATTAAAAAAAAAAAAAAAAAAAAGACTTTGACCCTGTGTTTGTGAAGCTTCCACTTCATCTTTTCCCTTGTTCAAGAAAGTCATATCCACCTTATTTAAATATTAATTATTTAACCTGAACTGTATGCAACGAATTTGTAAAATAAAATCCTTGCAAGTTTGAAGATGAATCCAGAGAGGTGCCTCTCTGAGCCAGGCCCCCACCTTCCCTACCTCTGGTGGCTGAATTTGATGTAATTGTAATTGGTGATGGGACATGTCAGCCCACTATTCTCAGAATGGCTACTAAGATTTGTAATTATAATGTTCTTTATTCCTATTTAAATTCAACAGTATCTTCGCATTACTATTCTTTCTCTTGAAACATGGAAATTTGGGTGTGGGGGTTGGGGGTCATTAAGAGACAGGATTTTGCTTTCTTGAAATCTACACTTTTTCTGTCCGCCCCAGCTCTCTAAGGCACCATAGACAGGGGAGGCCTTCTATCAAGAATGGTAATTTACAATCTAAGAGTACTTAATCTAAAATCTGTCCTTGTCAAAGGAGAACACATTGGTCCCCATGCAGCAGTAATGGGAATTTTATTTCAGCATAAGATTCAATGTAGGCTTTCAATTGTATTTTTTAAACTACCCATCCTTATCAATTTATGCAATGTACAGGCCTTGTGGGTCTTTAACCTCATTCTACTTTTAAAATAGAAAACACTGAATGTAGTATATAGTCTAATCCACATTGAAAATGTATAAACTAACCTTGTAAACTGGCTGTAAACAAAACAACAACAACAAAATGTTATATAGTTTTGAGTGAATCTAGCCTTATTATTAATCATTTCTTCTGGTGATTAAAATATAATTCTCCAAAGAGACCTTCTTCTGCAACAGACTTGACTCTCTCACTGTAACTACTTTATATTCTAAAATTAGTTTCCTTAATTTCCACTTTCATATACATTAGAGTTTTGCCTACCAAGGCTGTTCAAAAAAATTGTAGTTGAGGAATACAATATGTTAAAAATTGTATCAGGTACCCAAGAATTTAAATAAATACATAAAATCTGTATAACCATTTTTTTACTAACAAATCACTAAACAACATGCTAAAATAAACTCAGTATCAATGAATTTTTTAATGTTTATTTTTGAGAGAGAGAGAGAGAGAGAGAGAGAGAGCACGAGCAGGGAAGGGGCAGAGAGAGGGAGACACAGAATCTGAAGTAGGCTCCAAGCTCTGAGCTGTCAGCCCAGAGCCCAATGCCGGGCTGGAACCCACAAACCATGAGATCATGACTTGAACTGAAGTCGGATGCTCAACAGACATAGCCACCCAGGCATCCCTCAATGACATTTTAAATTAGTTATAATAGTATTTTGCTTTAACTCTATGTATCAACCCTTGGTTTTTTTTTTTTTTTAGAAACCTTTGACAGTGTCATAGTTTCCATGTGGTGTATACAAAACGGTTTGTTTTGCTTCAGCAAACATGTATCCTAATTTTATTGCTGCTGGTTTTCTGGCCTAGGATTAGTTAACTAGCAATATCTGGCTTATGAGTCCTGCCTCACTGGGTTTCCATTCTCTTATTCCTTATTTATCATATTTAAACCTGCTTCTGTGGATCCCTAAATTCTACACCTCACTGATTTCTACATCTTTGTACCCCTGCAACACTGACCCATTCCTTGCTTCATAACAGATTTTACTAGGGAACATTTAATTCTGAAATCCTTTTTGCCTTTACTTTTTCCTCTACTAACTTACCCAAGCCATCATGGACCAACAAAACAAAATAAACCCATCATTATCACATCATCATCACCATCATCATCATCATCATCTCCTCCTCCTCCTCCACATCATCATCATCACAACATTTATTTTTCTCTTCTGTGTTTTAACACAGTGTTCTCTCCCAAAACTCAGTTCCTCTGTTTTCCAATTATCCCAAATGGGAGTGACACTTAGTAGGCTGGAGATGGCATATTGATAACTGTGGATGAAATATACATGGATATATTCCATACATTCTTACTCTAAGAGAGGGCATATATCCAAGTTGCCTTGGAAATGACTTGATTCTGATACGTGAGACCCTCGAGGCCTGAAGCATAGCACAGGTATACTTTAGATGGTTAACAACATGGATGAGCACTGATGATATTAAAAGTGAATACTGCATGTTGGGCCAGTTTCTCCTATAGTTTATGATGCTGTCAAGAGTACTAAAACTGGAGGAAAATATAAGACTCCTTTTTGTTGACTATTTGTTACAATCATCCAGGGAACGTTTTGTGTTCTAACAAATACTACTGACTCAAATGTGTTATCCATAACTAGCAAGATTCCTTGCACACTAGTTGTTAGAATGACTGCATTTTAACTTTCTTTGCTATTCACAATAAATTTAAAGACATAAAGATACCAAGAGTTTATGATCATTTGCCATTATTTAGAGAGAATCATGTGGAAAATCTAGTTTTTGTTTATTTGTTTGTTTGTTTTTACACCTATGTGTAAAGACTTCATGAAAATTTTGGAGTATTCATGTCAGTACTCCAATTCACCTACAATGTTTCCAGGTATTTAAGGCTTTGGGGGAAAAAAAATGAATGGCTGTAGTGATAGCAGCAGAAATCCTTTTTCTGTGGCACAGACATCTGAATATCAAAGGGTAAATAAACATGGATATGGTGGATATCAATGCCTCAGTTTAGTCAAGCTAAAACAGAATTTCTCAGGGTTGCCTCCCTGAATGGTTCTAAGTTAGTGTAGTGTAGGCCCAAAGATAAATTTTGTATAAGATTTGGCAAGTAGACACAAGACATAGCCACACTTCTTTACGTTTTGGGGGTTGTTGCAGGGCACATGTTGCTGCTTGTCTCTTGGCTCACCTGTTGGTACAAGGCAGCAGTCTTACCTTCTTTGTGCCTTACCTTCGGCTTCGGCTTCTCCAACTCTTGGGCTAGGTGCGTGTTTAGGTATGAGATAGAGATGGTGAAGGATTGATATGGATTCTAGTCTGTCCTCATGAGTTCCATCTAAGCTTAGCAGATTTTGTCTTATCCTTGCTTTCTCTGGTTCACATCCATCTTCCCTTCTCAACTTCCTGCCCTGATAACTTCAAGCTCAAGGACCAGACTCAGAAATAACAGCCTTACATACACTGTGTAACCAGCCCTTAAAACTGTGTATTATTTAATCAAGCAGTAGAACCCCCCTCCCACCCTTTGACTATAATACTCTTATCAAAATGTGATTGCTACAGTGGAGAAATGGTAGAAGCAATAAGTGCCCAAGAAATTTGGGAAATGGGTAAAAACCTATCGAAGAGAGAGATGCTTGGATGGTTTTGCTAAGATATACTCTAATAATATTTACTCTTTTTTTCTTTAAAAATTGTTTCAAAACTATCCTTATCTACTCGAATCATAAGCTTCAAAATTCAAGTGTGAATATACAAAGATCCCAGAAAGAAAGGAATAGCATGCTTAATTCAAGAAAGGTTTAATAAAAGAGCTATTAACAAAGGTGTATGAACATATAGAGAAAATAAACTTATTTAAAATCACCTCATTTGGGGGCACCTGGGTGGCTCAGTCAGTTGAGCATCTGATTCTTGATTTTGGCTCAGGTAACGATCCCAGAGTCCTGGGATTGAGCCCCACGTTGGTCTCTGTGCTGAGACTGGAGCCTGCTTAGTATTCTCTCTCTCCCTCTTCCCCTCTCCCCCACTCATGCTTGCTATAAGTAAATAAATAAATAAATAAAATAATAAAAATTAAAAAATAAAATAAAATAAAATAAAATAAAATAAAATAAAATAAAATAATAAAATAACTAGTTCCACAGTGTCAAGTTCTCATTACAATTTGTTAACTTAAGTAAATTCCCCAAATCACCTAGTCACCTTCTTAAGTTTCTTTCTTAAAGACCCTGCACGATATGGTTATCAGGATTTACCTGGATTGTTTAAACCCTACCTACTCAACACAATCAAATTCTGGTGTCAGGAGTAGAGAAGCCATTAAAATGTTCCTCTTAGAACATTCTGTGCAACCTGGCTGCCTTCTCCATTTCTTTTCAATGAAACAGAAATATGAAGCTAACTTTTTAGAAAGTAGAACAATCACCACATCTCCCTCTAAAACCATGCTGCTCTCTTTGCTGGTTCTTAAGCTCAGATAAGTACAAAGTTATTCACTTTCAGATGTTTGCCGAAATGGTTCTCCTCTAAAAAATTATCTTTTTGGACTCGATGATGAAAGAACAAACAGAATCAGCCATTCAAGCAGGATAAAGTAAGCACTTTATTTTTTGCACCAAATCTGTTATCTATGCCTCCTTAGCTTCTGATAGCATGTTTTCTTACATCACTGCTACCTAGTACCTCTTAATAATGATGCTATTATCATTTCCAGCAATCGTTTTCTGTTCCTTTGCATTGTATTTAAATTGGTTTTCTTAAGAACAAAGTTAACAATTATATAGCTCTCATTTTGAATATTAAATAAGATTGGCCAGCAATGAACATGAATCTAACACTTGAAAAGTTTATGATGCTTGACAATATGAATATACTCTAAGAAGAACTGTATCCCGTCACATGTCCTTTATGATAAATATGACCAGACTTTCCTCATAATAATATGACGAACATAATCATTAGTTTTATAAAGCAATGCAATGCTCATATTTTTATCATTTTTTTTAATAATTCTTTTTCCTTTCATGCCTCTGCTCTTCTTTATTTTATTGTCTCTGGAAAAGGGGAGAAGAAAATGTGTGAGATATGAAAGGATACGAAAACATGAAAAATACCGTTCTTGGTACCATCTCCTTCACTAAACTCAAGCCTTTTTACAGCTGGGGCTGCACACAGCTTTCATGGCGCAGGGCACTTTGGGCTTTGTAAGTCTCTTTATCCATGAAACAAAAATTTTTAAAGAGTTTTATTTTATAACTGTGTTAATCTAAAGACTAGTATAATTTAGGCTGGGTTATATTCCCTGCTGATTAAAAAAAATAATGAATAAAGCATCTTATTGGTCCCTAAAAGTCCCATGGACCCTCAATACTGTACCCACTGGAGCCAACAGATACGTCAGCCCTGTTATAGCAACACGATGGTTACACTTTTAGCAAATTCGGCCTACCTTTTTAAGTGCTCTGAAGTCTGGATGCATGGCAGTTAATCAATTGTTTCATTAGCCCAATTTTCATCTTGTTCAATAAATCATTTTATCTTAAAATCATTTTTATGTCATAGGCATATTCTGTAAGGTTGTGCCAATTAATTTTTTAATCAATGGAATCATTCTTTTTCATTAATCTCTGTATTACCACAAAGGAATTAAATTTTTATTTCCTATCAATTCCCAATTCAAATAGCATCTATCATTTAAGCTTTGAGAATTTTGACTTCTAATTTCTTATCTCTCCTACTGTTGACATATGATGTTGTACTAGAGCTCCTGTTCTGTCACATGTACTCATGTTTGTGAAAGGTGTTAAAGTTTAGAAAATCTTTTACTAATGAAAATGGTTATTCCTAACTTATATGTGATGTCACTTGTTATACTAACATATGTTTTTTTCTTAAATAAATATAAGAAAATATTTTTAATATTCTTAATATTACTCTTTAGAGGCAAATAATTATCTACATTATTTAAGGAGCAAATAGATCTCTAAATACCAGTTCACGAGGGTAGTGCATGCTTCTTGCTGTCTGATAATTAAAAATGTCTTTTCAATCTGCTAGAATTTTGTTCAATACTAAGTGCTATGCAGACAAATATTCCAGAAATGATGTTTTGAGGGGTGTTTTGAGGAATGTGCAGTGGTTTTTGATGCTAAGACTATCCTAACCAGTTCAACCAAGTTACTAATATTAATAGCTTTTCATAGCTTTTCTAGAATGTCTTACAGTTTAGGAAAATTTGGGTGGTAAACACTGGTGGCATGCTTCCCCGTTAACTTACAGCCTTGTTTAGTTGACCAGATGTGCCCTGGGGTCATCCTGTCCACAGTGCCTATGGACAGCTGCATCTTAATAGAACGTCAGGAGTTGGTGCAGAATTCTGGCATCATTTTCACATCCTGAAGCAGTAATTCATTCCTCAGGGTTTCAGTCTCAGCAGGAGTTGAGCCCCAAGTACCTACAGCATGTGAATATAAGCGAGATGGGCTATCTTAGTGGGTGCGTGCTAAGTTGGAAACTGTAAATCAAAGACTTCCAATAAGTTTGATGCCCCATGTACTTAGAACTTGTATAGCCATTATAAATGCAAGCAGCTTCAGTTAGCTATTCATCTCTAAAATACTGGGAGTGATGTTATGCAAGGGAATAACATAAAAAATCATGTCATTTATATATTACATAAATTATAAAATTATATATTTACTTTGGCCCTTTTACAAAACAACAAAAACCAAACCCAAACCAAACTAAAACAGAAACCTCTTTACTTTTTAACAGACAGTCTTTAAAATTCAGTGAATTCTAAATACCACTGATTAACAAAACTCTATTGGACTGAAATTTTCACTGATTTCTCATTTTAGACTTTGAGGTCATTAAGAACTCTGAACTATCTCTATCATGAAAATTCTGAAAATTCTAAGAGATTTAATACAATAGTAGATTGCTATAGAATAACCCTTTTTGTTATTCATAGATTCATTATTCTGGTGATCAAAGTGATTTCTTAGACTTCAAAATTTGGAGAAAATGTTAGTGTTAATCTTAAGTAGAATACATTTAAAAGGGTTTTTAAGAATTATTTTTCATTAGAATACCTAGTGATTTTTTTTAAGTTTAATGTGCCCAGGAAGTTGCATTGTTAATAAGTAACCCAGGTGACTCTTAAAATCAAACAAGTTTTGGAGTCAATGCTTTAAGCAAGTGAATTCTATAAATATTGTATTCTGTCTCTTAATTTCTGCTTTACTTCTGATTCTCTTCCTTCTCAGAGATGTAAATGGATAATAAATTATTGGAGGAATTAACAATTAGTCCATAAGTAGAAAATTGACATTTTTTTTTTAAATTTTTTTTCAACGTTTATTTATTTTTGGGACAGAGAGAGACAGAGCACGAACGGGGGAGGGTCAGAGAGAGAGGGAGACACAGAATCGGAAACAGGCTCCAGGCTCTGAGCCATCAGCCCAGAGCCTGACGCGGGGCTCAAACTCCCGGACCGCGAGATCGTGACCTGGCTGAAGTCGGACGCTTAACTGACTGCGCCACCCAGGCGCCCCGACATTTTTAACCAAGCACACCCTCATACACTTATTATATTCTTAACAATGTTTTCTTAAAACTCATAAATCTGATATAATATCAATTTTTCATTGTATTGCAAGAATCTATTTTAGGAATAAAAATTTCCTGGGTAGATATTTTGACAGAGTAAGAAAGAAATTGAATCTGTAACTAGTCTGTGAATATGTTAAATTCATGAAACTCAAGATCTAACATGTATGAAACTATCTTAGATGTGGCATTAACTGATAGTATTTGGAGGGATTATATTTCAAATACTTATTTTACTTACAAGTATCAGTCTACCTATCTATCTCTCTTTGAGGTAAAGGTCCTTAATTTTCTTCCATATACCCATGCCAGTACTCGTCACAGAATCTGATATGTCATAGACCCTGGAACACTTGTTGAGGAAATGAATTACTACTCATTTATATATAAATAAATGTGCACACACAATCTAGTGTTTTTAATGCCAGCAACTGAATCACATAAATAGATTCAAAGATACATTATTTCTCTAATATGAACAGCTCCATTACTGGTAAATGTATGTACTATGACATTACTATATTACTGTTATATTACTATTATTGTCATTGTGAACATTAACATGAAAATAACGTGCTTACACAGGGCTTTAATATTGATAACAAAACATTGTGAAGAACTATTATAGTTATATCACACATCTTATCACTCAAAGTAAGAGCTAGATATACAGCATCTGTCAACAAATATCAAAAGATTGTCAGCCCTGGCAAATAATCATCAGAAGACTGACTGAGGGTTTTCTCAGCTCAATATATTTGAGCCCATGACATATTTTGAACCCTGACCTCAGAGAAGGAAGGTTTCGGCACGTTAACAGGATAGATCAGCCAAATCCCATCTGCCTGATCTTATTAGGATATCCTCAGGATTTAGGTTCTGACCTTCTATAATTATTGACACCTATTTAATTTATCTTTTCATCCGTAGCCAAGCCTAGTACAGCTGCTATGGCACATGTAAATACATCACTGTTGCCAGCACAGGCTGATTGGCATTCATGCTTGAGTGTCTTTTTTATTTTCTCCTTGGCTGCTGGGAGTAGCCTGAGCAGCGCAGAAACTAAAGAGCTTCATCTATTAGGCATGACAGATTTGTATTCAGCGGTAAACGCCTGACCTTGCACTACTGCCTCATCCATTCCCATCATCCTCTCGCCAGATGAAAGAGTCTGCTGAACTCCTGCTTCCTGGCTGTTTCCTTGGCAACGATAACTGAGTCAATCTGAGAGAATAACTAATAGAATACCCTGGTAGTGGGATTAAGTGCTAAAATAAAAAAAAATAAATAAATTTTAAAAACCACATCACCCTCAGAATTATAAATGAGGAATGCATAAAACTGAGATAAAAAAAATACCCATCAGCGAAATTATGATTTTATTATTAACCTGTTTCACTTTGTGGTAATACAGATTTTCCCCAAGGTATTCTAGCCTGAGAACAGAGTATTTAAGCTTTTAGTATCCATTTGAGTTATATGATGAAAACAGGTTACTTTTGAAATAAAACTTGTATTGTTTTAGATGTAGAATGAGTGGGTGGAAGATGTGTACAGACAAGTGTCTTGATTGGAGGACTGTGCGATGGAATATGCACTATCTCTTTTTCTCCTTTTTCTGAAGGCAATATGCCTTTTTAAGGTATTAAGCCTGAAAGATAATAAACCTGCAAGTTTCATTTTCCTTTAGGATTCTGTCACTTTTAGCCCCAATCCTTGCTATCTGAAAGATTCATCAGCATTCTTGCTTTGTATTACTTTTTTGACAACACATCATAAGATTGTCAAAAGTCTAAGAATCCCTGTGGAATTCTTAAATTTGCAGTGACACTCATAGCATCAGCTGAAAACTAAACTCCTAAATTGGTGAAACTTTGACGGAATTTTATCAAACAATTCCCAGTGACTTTATGTCTTAATAAGAATGAATGCAACTAAGAGATCCATTATAGAGAGACCCAGCAGAGATTGTAGGATATATGGATAGGATAATTTTCATTCTGGACATCCCCAGTGATTCCATCATTCTTTATTACTTTTGTCTTGGGTGCAAATTTTAAACGATTTCTAAAAATCTATTTTGCTGCTATTCTAAACTTATCTACTGATATTTAATATTTATTAAGGCTACTTAACATCTAGATGTACTTAACTAGGTCTGATAAGTAGTAGAAGATAGTAATAATATAATAACACTAATTTAGTTAATCTCCTACTCTAGAACCCTATATTAAAGTTTAGCATTATTTGTACTATGGTTGTGTAGTGCTGTTACTACAAATTCTGAGAGTGCAGTTAACTTCTATAATAAAAGTAATAATTACAGTTGGCAACAGGATTTAACAATGCTTATTTACCTGTTTTCTTATTAAAATATAGACTCTTCTATTCATGTGTAATTCTCCTGATTAGAATGGACATTTTGCTTTGCGGTCTTTTATAAAGGTTAAATATAAGTATATCCCAATTGTCATTGGTGGTACTCTTTTTAGGAGCTCTGATTACTCACAAAATAGAGTATGAAGGAGATGAACACCCCTGAGTGCCATGTCAAAATGTAGACATGACTGCTAACCCATCTTCAGAAAAACACGGGATTGGATGGTCCATCTTCCCGTGGGTATCCTCTGTCTATCACAGAGGAAACAGCTGTCTTTACTGGTAGAATTGATAAGAGAGAGACTTTCAGATAGTATTTTTCAGTTCTAAGAAAATGGAACAAAACTCTATTAGTTTCCTACTGCTGCTATAACATTACTACACATGAAGTAGCTTAAGCCAACACAAATGTATTATCTTACATTTCTAGAGATTAGAAGTCAAAGTCAGTCTAACTAGGCTAAAATCAAGGTGTTGGTGGGAATGATTCCTTCTGGAACCTTAGGGAGAATCAGTTTTATTGTCTTTTTTCAGCTTGAAGCGGTTGTCAGCATTCCTTGGCCCCCTCCTCATGTCAAATTCTTGCTCCTGTTGTCACTGTACTACTTACTTTGTCCCAGACCCTTGTGATTGCATTGGGCTCAACTAGTAATCCAGAGTAATCACCCCATCTCAAAATCCTTAATCTAGTCACATCTATAAAGTCTCTTTTCCCATGTAAATTAACATATTCACATTTTGCAGGAATTACAGTTCAGACACATACCTTTATCTGGGGGAAGACGAGGCTTATTCAGTTCACCAGAGACACAAACAACTTAGTCTTCTAAAAGGCATTCAGAGTAGGCACTCAACAAATATTTCCCAAATGAGTACGTGAGAATGAATAGAGATGTAAAAGAAATAATATTATGAAAATGAAAATGAGTTTGTGATTTATATCCAAAAGAGAAGCACAGGGCACCTGGGTGGCTCAGTCCGTTGAGTGTCTGACTTCACCTCAGGTCATCATCTCACGGTTTGTGAGTTTGAGCCCCACATCAGGCTCCCTGCTGTCAGTGTAGAGCCTGCTTCGGATCCTGTGTACCCCTCCCTCTCTTCCTTTCCCCTGCTCACACGCTCTCTCCCTGTCTCTGAAAAATGAATAAGCATTAAAAAAAAAAGAAGAAAAGCACAGTTTTCATGCAAGAATAACCTAATAATCATGTGGTCAGATCTCCAGTTGAGTGTAGCAGGTGATGGAAAGCAGACTTTCAATTTAGTTGTTTGGTTAGTTCTGGCATCTAATTTATTATTATAATTATAATTATGTAATTGTATTATTATTATTTAGATCTTTAATATTTCTACTGTTTTCATGGGAAACCCAAAATTAAAAAGTAGAGAAGGTATAAGCTATATATAGGAAAATTAAAGACATTAAAAGAGATATAATAAAGGGGTTGTACTTTTTACTGGAATTTACATAGCTTTATGGTGGGTTCTAGACCCCCTTTAACTTTATTCTAGGATATATCAATAAGGATAGAGGGAGGCAGGAGAAGAAAAGAAGAGAGATTAAGCAGAGAGCCCAAGCAATTGTTTAAAAATCAGCTTACAGTTTATGATATGATAATTATTATTATGATCCTTGTCTGTGATAACATTACCATAATTACTATGCTAAAAATATCATAACTACTCTATAATGAAGTAAAATGTATTAATATTTAGTGTAGTGCATTTTACACAAAATACATTCTCCAAAGGTTTACAAAGCTACATAATATAGTTTGAAACACATATCAAGAGAAAGAAGAGGAAAAGTAAAAAAAAAAAAAAAAAGCTGAAGCACAGGGAAGGTAGCTTTTATGATATTTGAAAAGAGTTTTTAGGGAATAATACCAAAATGTTTGAAGGGAAAAAAAACCTAGTATGACAAAAAAGGGAGTTATAATATATATTAATTTGTCCATTCAATAATAAATCACTTGATATATTCAGCTTTATGTTCAAGTGGTTGATTAACTAACGTAGACAATCATTCGTTTAGATTTATATACCTTCTGCATTGTTTTCTCCATCCTGAATACATTTAAAAATGTAGAGTCACTTGTCAGTCAATGAAGAAGTGAGCTGGCCATTCCCTGTGTCCTTTTACTTATCTGGTCCACATGGGCCATCATTCTGCTCACACCACATCCTGCTGCTGCCTACAAGTTATTTCTCCTCACCTTGACCAACCATAAAGACATTTAGATAGAGAAAGATGAAGAGTGTCTTCCAACTATATGCCTGGTATGAGGTCATATGAAAGAAATACCTACTTGCAAGGAGCATAGACTTGACTGAGGGAGATCAACAAAGGCATCAAAAATTAGAGAAACCAGATGAAAACATACAAGTTCACTTTTTATGCATCTTTTAAGGCTCCAAGTATGGTCTGTATTACAATGCTGAATTAGCCTTCTTGGGCTACCATAACAAAATCACACAGATTAGGTGGCTTATAAGCAACAGAAGTTTACTTCTCACAGTCTTGGAGGCTAGAGGTCCTAGATCAGGGTGCTAGCATGGACTGGTGAGGACCCTCTTCTGGGTTACAGACTTGTTGTGTTATCATCATATGGGGAAAAGGTGAGGGATCTCCCTAAGGAGTCCATTATAAGGGTGCTAATCCTATTTATGAATGTCCTGTCCTCATGACCTAATCAACTTCCAAAGTCCCTACCTCCTAATAGCATCACATTGGTCATTAGGTTTTCAACACATGTAATGTGAGTAACACATACACATTCAGACCATAACATTTTGATATTCACATTTCATATTTGGCCAGAAAGAGTCCTTCTGGCTACTTACTATGTCCTTTTGACATGTTCCAATTACATTGTAACCTGAATAATTTCTAAAATACTTAACCACAAAGCTCCAAATAGTGCAGTGAAAAGTACATGAAGTCACATGGAAATGAGTTTCAATTCTGGCATTGCTAATTCCTAGCTGTGCAGTTTTAGCAAGTAAAACCTGAGTCCTGGTGTTCTAATCTAAGAATTGGAAATGAGGATTAATGAGAAAGCCTATATAAAGCAGAGTAACCCAGTGCTTGAAACAATAATAACAATAATAATATTAATAATAATAGCTAATATTTATTGAGTACTATATATGTGTCCTTTAATCCTGCAAGATAGGTAGGAATTAAGTAACTTTTTCTTATACATAAAAATAGTAATTTCTTGAAGAAATTTGAAATTTGGAATCCAGATTTGGAATCCAGATGTGGAATCCAGAAAAGTGGCTTTAGGGGCAAAGCAAGAAGGTAATAAATTTAAAGTATGGTATTATTAAATGTTATTTTTATTTTAATAAAAATGGAAATAACTAAGGCTTACCTTTATCTATGAAATAGCAGTGGGCTGCCTAGTTACAGTTAGAGGGTATGGAATATGAATGGCACTAGCTTAGGACCCTTCAACCACCCCCACTCCACCCCTTAAGAATAAGGTTGGAAGAGAATAAGACAAGTGTGTCTGTGATTTAGCTGAGTATCAGGAGAGATGCATATTCATTTACATTTTCTAAAATCTCAGTTCTAATTAAATAAGAATGTTTGGCAATCTCTTAGTGTCAAATGCCATACCGGTCATGGGAAAGAAGAAGAAGGAGAGAGAAACTGTTTTAGGTATTGTAGTAGAATCAGAGGAGAGAGACAGAAGAACATAGACAGGTGAGGAGGGAGGCAGGGAGAGAACAGCCAGCTGCTTATGAGCGAAGAACGTAGTTGTCTCAGGGATCACATGCCTGGTGGTACCCGTGTCATCTCATGACAAACTCTGAGAACTCAGATCACCTGTGCAGTAAATAATATAATTCCAATACTTAGCTTCCAAGAAGAGATTTGCAAACAAAAGCAGGGGGGAGTGGGAGAATGCCTATTTTAAAATAGGGAGATAGCTACCATCCTTTTATCTCTGGTATTATGAAGCATTGTCCACAAGGAGAACGTCAGTAGTATTCAGACCCTGGGGGTGGAGGAGTTGTACCCTTTGATCCCAAAGCCCCTTCACCATGATCCTGTTCTATACAATTAAAATTTGTTTGGGTAACTGCCTTCCTGACTTTTCTACCAACAGTACAATTTTGATTTACAGGTTAGAGATAGCAGAAACAAATTAAACTGGGAACAATTGGAATCTTGAATTTGCCTTAAAGAGACATCTTCTTCCAGCTAGTATCAAAATATCAGAGCCCAAGGTTGATTCCAAATGTTTAAGGATGGATGACATATCTGCCCTCTCCCTGAGGGTGTGTTGGTGGGCACACACACTCATTCGTGCACTTGGCAGTAGGATCATTCATGATGCCAAAGGAAACTGTGATATCACAAAGTCAAGGAGACGAGTAGGGGCTGACTCCAAAAGTTGGTTATATTAACCCTTGGGGACTGAGCCATGAAATTGCTGCATGGGACAGAATGAGAAGTGGGATCGATGCTAAATCCACAGACCTTCATGGGACCCTTTAACACAGTGCTAACCCCAAATCTTATTAGCCCTGAAAAAATGGGCAAGGTGATCTTTACATAAAGAATACTCCAGACTGTGAGTCACACAACAGCACACTGGGAACAATAAGTACACAGAGGTATTTGTTCGAAATATTTGATTTCCCGTATGGCTACTTAGCTAAGAAAACATAGAAGACAGCTCACTTTTTTACTGACATGTTTGTTGTCTTTTGTTCCATAGTCGTCCTCCCAGGATGGGAATAAAATGCGGAGTCTTGATTCTAAGACACTTTGTTTATACAAGAGATGCCATCAAGCTCCTGGTGATTCCCTAGGACAAGTGGCATTGCTTCCTGACACTACCACTGGGATGTTTTCTTTAAGTGTTGACATTGATTTCTCTCCTCTTGGCATGTAGAAGTCTCAGGTGCCCCACTGACCCATTACCTGAGACTGTAATTATTCCAGGAGCAGGGAATGAAAAGGGCATATCTCCTCTGCTTTCAGGGAATGACAGACTCAGGCATATAAGCAGGCCCTGCATTAAGGCAAATCTCTCAGGAGAACTTAAGGACTCCAGAGCCATGATTCATGCATTTTTGCATCAATAGAGGCCATGCTCATTATCACTGAAGGCAACAGAAGTTGTAGAGTTGGCATATGACTCTGAAACTGCTTCATCATAAAGACAGATCCTAATGTCCATATTTGAAACACAGACACATAAAAAATTTAATTATTATAACTAACTAGCATCCCATATTCAGAATACCCCTATTTACTAGCACTTTACTTTCCTACTTCCTTCGAAAAAAATATGATAAAATGTTCATAGTGTATTTTAAAGTGAGCTGGTTGTTCACAAGTGATTTTTTTTTAATTTTTTTTTCAACATTTATTTATTTTTGGGACAGAGAAAGACAGAGCATGAATGGGGGAGGGGCAGAGAGAGAGGGAGACACAGAATTGGAAACAGGCTCCAGGCTCTGAGCCATCAGCCCAGAGCCTGACGCGGGGCTCGAACTCACAGACCGCGAGATCGTGACCTGGCTGAAGTCGGACGCTTAACCGACTGCGCCACCCAGGCGCCCCCACAAGTGATTTTTAGAGACATTGATTTTTAAAAAAGCATTTTTAAGCAATATGAGTGATCATTCCACATATTTTTATTCCTTACAGCATGTGAGATCTAGAAGATTTTATAATTTTATAAAATCCATTTCCAAACTCTAAGGCTCTGTATACATTATATGAAAAGACCTCTGCCTAATTTTTAAAAGCATGTGTATTTCCAGCCTAATGTTCAGGATATATTCCTATGAGTGAATGAGCTTTGCTCCCTCAAACAGATAGTCTGGTTAGCTGATTTTTAAAGTTAATTATGGTGCAGTGAAATTTAAAGGTCATCCCATGTCTATTTTCCTGATTTGCTCAATGCTATGGGCATATGGGCACTAGATAAATCCCTTCACTGCTGACCCAACTAACAACTTTCCTGTACACTTTAACCTATTTCCTGTCCAGTTTTCTAGAATCTTTAGCCTGCTTTAGGGTCTTCAGAATGGATTGTTATAGTGCATACCACCCAAGAATTCCATGAAGACCCTCTTAGGAATTTCACATCATAAAATGTAAGACAGCCTTTCTGAAATATGCCCCCAAGCCATCTACATATCTCACAAATTGACTGGAATATTTTGTTTTGTTCTTACTACTCAAGAAGAAAATTAAATTTCAGGGAGAATTTTGAAAAACACGTAATTCTTAGGACTAGTTATTTAGGGATGGTTAGCTCACAGTTTTGCAAATTATCATTTATTTATTTGTTCATTCACTCTATTCACTCACTTATTCATTTATTCATTCATTCAGTGACTTCTTACTGAGTTACTGAGTAATCAACTGGGCATATCTTCATGCTAAATTCTATGAAACAAGAGACATAGAACCTGAAGTAAGAATGTAATCATAACCTGAGCTAGAAATCCAGACCCAGCTTCTCCCAGTGAGACATGAGACCAGGGTACACATCTTGTTTCTGACAGCAGAAGCTTGAGGGGGTTCAAAAGGATTCAGAGAAGAAGGGACCATGAGAGGATGAGAAGGGTGTGTGTTATAAAGCAATGTATTTTGTTTTTGTTGAAATAGCATAAAATAGTCACACATAATTAAAGTAATATGCTATGACTCTATGAAAATCAGAAGCCAGTAATTGTGGTAAACTTGTGTTCTAACTAATCACAGATCAGCTGTCCCCAAAATCACTTGTGGTGTGCTTTCATAGAATGAAAGGTTTATCTTCCTTCCACATTAGAAAACTTGGTCTCTACTATTCCTACAACAGTGTTAAAAAAAAACAGTAGTTTCTTAAAAAACCCTGCTTATGAAGTAGTTTGTTTTCTCTGCCACAATTTGAACACAAATATTCTCAAATAGGGAAAGGTTAAACGTGTGTGTATTGATTTCTTTGCCTCTGTGTCAACTGGAACAATGCATGTGGGTTTAGAGAGGTGATCTAGCGTCAGGCAAATGAGGCTCTTGTCTAGGTGCAAAATTTAAGGTTGTGCCAAAGCACTCAGTATTCAAGGCAACATTTGAATTGTAATAGTTTTTAAAAATAAAAATTAATGCAAAAATCCATGACAAGCAAAAAATCAAGATTTTAAATAAAGACAGAATTTGTATCACCAGATTTTCCTCTTGCTTCATGTGGCTTAACATGATACCAGTCTAGAATAGTTGCAGATCTGTGATATAGATGCAGCTATAGCTTTTTAACTCTAGGTTATATCATCTGTCAGATTTTTTAAAAGACCTGCCTTCTTGAATTTCTAGTGACCCTAAAAAAGAGGTCATATATCACTGGAATGTTTCTACTAATAGACATGGAATTTAAGTATTTTAGAAGTAGAAGTGCCCCTAGAGGTCAAATAGCAGTCTGGAAATATGGACTTACGAATAAGTGAATAAGCCGCAGAGTTTGGTCTAGAACCTTCTCTCCCATCTCTAGGCCAGTATTCTTGCTAAGTGGTCATACCACCTGGTGCCTGCATGTTTATGAGGTAGAAGTAGGTTATTTATCACTTAGAGCTTCTGTCTGTGAAATCTCCTAGAGACGTTCTATGGAAATTCAATTTAACCTTCTAACATAAAATGAATATACCACATGGGAGTAGACAAAGAACAGATAAATTAATTCCCATCTGTGATTATGTAAATGCACTCTGGTTTTCATGCATGCATTTAATGGGTTAGCAATCTTTATTTTAAATACTGAACTAAGAATGGCATCATTTGGAGATTTGTTAATTAAATGTGTTCATGTATTAACTGGCATTCATAGAATTTCAGATCTTGGACAAATAGGATGAGAAGAAGCTGTAACAAAAATGCCTTATGTGTGAGGAGAATGTGGTCTCTCTGATGCCATTTCTTGCCACAGATATTCTTTAGCAAGCAGTTTGGGTTTCTTCAGTAGAGAAAGCCCAGCCCTTTCTGGCGGTAGTTAGATGAGATATTGGGAGCAAGAAGCTGCTCTTGTTGACATCTAAAAATGTACAAGTTCTGGGGGGGCGCCTGGGTGGCTCAGTCGATTAAGCGTCCAACTTCAGCTTATATCATGATCTCCGGTCCCTGAGTTCGAGCACCGCATTGGGTTCTGTGCTGACAGCTCAGAGCCTGGAACCAGCTTCAGATTCTGTGTCTCCCTCTCTCTCTGCCCCTCCCCTGCTCACACTCTGTCTCTGTCTCTCAAAAAACAATAAACATTAAAAATAAATAAATCAGGGGCACCTACGTGGCTCAGTCAGTTAAGCATCCAACTTCAGCTCAGGTCATTATCTCGTGGTCCGCGAGTTCGAGCTCCCCGTAGGGTTCTGTGCTGACAGCTCAGAGCCTGGAGCCTATTTCAGATTCTGTCTCTCCCTTTCTTTCTGACCCTTCTCCGTTCATGCTCTGTCTCTCTCTGTCTCAAAAATGAGTACACATTAAAACAAATTTTTTTAATCAATCAATCAATAAATGTACAAGTTCTCATGCCACCCAAGGACCATTTGTTTTCCGAGATGATCTCTCTTTAAAGATCCTGTTGCCAGAGCACCCAGCTCAAAATCCACAAATTTTATTTCATCTCATAGCCCTTGCTTTATCATGGGCCCTAGTACAGGAAAGGGTGTGTATGTATATTTGCTTGTATATTGTTAAATTCAGACTATACACGTAGGATTGAATTTAAAAGAGATAAATACTCATATTCATAAGTGGATTGTTCTGATACTGTTGCAATTTTATTCATACTCTAACTTCATCCCAACTGTGACAAGCTCTGCATCATATAAAGTAAGTTACCTGATTTCACTCACCCACTCTGGTCCCCTCCCCTCAGCGTATCCCATTTATATAAGATGCTTTTAGGGCCTGGGAAATAGAATGCATTTTTTGTAGGTAATAGGTTATTTTCTTATCAGTCTCTGACAATTTGTAGTCTCACACCCTTGCTTTCTGCCATCATGCCTGCCGGAAAGAATCATTCTAGTGTGACCAACTTTTGAATGTCCTCTTTTAGTATATTTTCGAGGGCTGCCCCAGGCATTTTGTCTGCTAGCCTTCTTTCACACCTCCCTCTGACCTGAGATGAGAGAGTAATCTGAGAAGCAGAAGCAGACGAGGCTGTTTGAAACCCTAGCCTGGCTTTACTTGATTTCTGTCATTTTTTATTTTATTTGACTGTGGCAGTTTCATGGGTATATCAGAGCTTTCAGATATCACTTAGGGAAGCTAATAAAATCCCTGACAGATCAGATTGTTTTCTGTTTCTTTCTATTGAACTTTTTGGCAATTGGGCTTGATGGGTTAAAATTCAAAGGAGGTGTCTCATTTCCCATTGCTACCTAAATTAGATTCTTAGCTAAGGACAGATATAACTTTTTAGCACATTTTGCCATGTGTAAAATGCAAAGTGGAATGTCCTGCTCCTGGCTTTCTGTCATGTGCCCGGTTCTTGCTTGCTCACAAAACACAATCTGCTTGCCTGGGCCTGTCAGGTTATATAGGGCATTTCATTGTATGCTGGAAGTCTGGATGCATTATACTCTCCAGGGCTGGGATGTCTTTTTACTTGCCTTAAGAATCCAGATTCTTGGATATAGGTCTGATTTGGCTTGGCCACCTGGTAGCCATGATGTAGCAAAGAAGAAGTAACTCACTCTAGACTTCTAGCTAATGCTCAACAATCAAAGATCTAACAGAAGACCTCAGGCCCTGCTCCGATAGAAGAAAAAGTCTCAAACTTTGAATAAAGACCAAAGATTATACCAAGAACAGAGGCATGTTGAGAATTAACCACAGAGAGCCACTTCACCCTCTGCATGTCCTACACGCCCACAACGAAGAATCTTTTATCTCACGTCTACCATCTTGTGTTCTTAAATTGGCTTCATTTTCCTGGACTTTCTAAAGAAAACTTTTGTTCAACACTGAGTTCTAGTCTGGAAAAGTATAAAGGACTACGCTAGAGAGAGCAGAATTGGATTTGGTATTCTTTTATTCTTATAATCTTTGCTTCCCCAAATGAAAATACAGAAGAAAAAAAAAAAAAAGACCTGATTCCTAACCCAAAGAGTTTATACTAAAGTTGTCTTTCCTCTTCAGTTAGAACTTACCTAGAAGGTATTTCCAGATGACTAGCTAATCTGATAAAGAAATTTAGCTATTTGTCAGTGACCACATGTTACTTCCTAAAGGTACCACGAGAGACTTTCTGCCTCATACTGCCATAAAGTTTGAAATGGTGGCTCATGCTCAGTATGTATACTTTGAAGAAAATAAGTAAGCATGAGGGTTATGATTTTCCTATGATTTCTTTGTGCTCAATATATGTTTAATCTATTGTTTTATTTCACCTTTTGTTTCTAGGTTTTATCTTTTTTTTTACTTTTTTGGGTGTTGCATATTTATATTAATCTTCCCGTTCTCTCTCACTTATCTGTTTATTATTTTTCCCTTTACTATCCTCCAGTACATTATCACTAGAGTAGTAATGCATCAGAACAAAAGAAACTAAGTATAAAACTCAAATAAGTAGATCTCAGAGATTTAGAAACTTTAAATTTATAGCAGCAGATTTTTGTTTGTTTGCTTCCTTTTATGTCTTTACTGTTAGAACATTGCCAGCTGCCCAAGTTACCATCATGACTTTACTATTGCTTACCTCTGTTTCCCACCAAAGGGAGACATGATGCTGAATTGGATTGAGAGTACTTCCTTACTTTTCATCAAAGTCATACTTCCTAAGCAAGCATCTCCAAACATTATAGTTTAGTTGTTCTTGTTTTCTAGTTATCTGTAAATGAAATCACAAAATAGTCCACAAAGTGTGCATTCTTTTGTCTCCAGCTTTTTCTCTGGGCATTTTGTTTATGAGAGTCACCCACACTTTTGCATAGCTGGAGTTTGCTCATTTTATTGCTATTTAGTATTCCAAAGTATCAGTCTACCTTAATTTACTTATCCATTTTACCAATGATGGATCCTTGGATTGTTTCCAGTTTGTGACTGGTCTGAACATATTTGAACATATCTCCCTCTATTCTCAAGTGCAAGCTTTTCTATAGAGTGTGCATCTAGTTGTGGAATTGCATATTTTCAACCTCAGTAGATAATGTTAACCTGTTTGCCAAAGTGGTTTTATCAATTGATACTCCTGCCCAGTGTCTATGAGAGTCGCTGTTACTCCACATTTTCATAAACACTTTCATTTTAGTTGTAGCCTTTTATGTGGGTAGGTACTGATTTTATTTCATTGTACTTTCAGTCTGCATTTGCTTGAGAACTAATGAGCGTGGCTACCATTTTACATATGTATTGACCATTGGGTATTCTCTTATGAGATGCATATTCAGATCCTTTTTTTTTACATTGATTAGTTGTCTTTTTGTATTGAATCTATTGATCCGTTCTATTGATCTGTTTGAGGAGACATCATATAATTATGATACTGAGCATTTTGATACTTTACAATATTCAGTATTCCAATGTTCCAATACTTGATACAATATCTAGTATGCTTATTCTTTGCAATATTGAATACTTAAGTTGCTCTAAAACTTTAGTATTTACTAGGCCTTGTTCACATTTCCCAAATATTTTATAGTTTTCTAAATAGATGTCTTATCCATTTTACATGAGATTCATGATGGAGTGCCTTGCTTTCCTCCCTCCATCTCTCCTTCCTTCCTATCTCTTATTTCATCATCTGGATATTCCAGTAGAGAACTGGTTCTCAACCCAGTGCAATTTTGTCCCCCTGCAGACATCTGACAATGTGTAGACATTTTTGATGTCACAATTCAAAGAGTGCTACCGGCCCCTTGTGGATAGAGGCTAAGTATGCTGCCTGATATCCACAATGCACAGGAACAACCCCCACCAGAAAAAAGTCTAGTCTCAAATGCCATTAATGCCCAAATCCAGGAACTCTGTGGTATAGTGTTGTATAGGAATGACAGTAGTGGCCATGGTTGCCTTGTTTCGATAGCAAAGTAAAAGCTTTTAATATTTAACCAATCAGTATAATGTATATTACAGGCTTTTAGTTAATAACTTTTATTAAATAAAGGACATTTCCTTCTATTCCTACCTTGCTGAGTGAGAGCTCTTATTGTGTGACAGCCATCATATCTTCAAAAACGTTTATAGAAAGCAAAATGAGACCTAAGGAGATGTTCTTGTTCTCTAACAAAAATTTTCATTGCTTCTGCCACAAGACCCCCTTCTGCAGAGATTGAGGTAACTAAAAGCTGAACTTCAGTCCACATTTCTGTATATTTCTGGTTTGTGTTTGCTCACTGGGTATAGTATGCATATCTGTATCTATATCTCTTTGCCTATAAGCTGAAATTAGGAAGGCTCAGCAGGGCTCCTCCAACAGCCCATTCACTGGTCCTAGACACAAATCCTCATAGCCTTAATTCATCAAGACTGTCTGAAGCAGCACCATCCTCAGGCCTCCTACTCTCTTTCCACTGGAAACAACATGTCTCCTGGAATAAAATGGGTCCTAAACTCTGGGGTGATTTCCCTCTGCCTCTATTTTCCCATTTCTCAGTAATATTTTCCCATTTCTCGGTAACTTCACTCTGTGTTTTAGCTCTCCAGTGCCTTTAGACAGACTATGTTTTTTGTTTGTTTTGCCACTCACCCCCCCCCTTTTTTTTCCCTGCATGTTCTCAATGGGAATATTCTGAATTACCTTTTCTACCATTAGAGAAAGCAGAAGTCTTGTTTTCATTGAATATTCATTTGTTATTCCTAGTTAAAACCTTAACTAGGAATTGACCACTTTGAAGACATTTTTTGTAGGAAGTAGTGCATATTCATCTGTAAACTATTGAAAATGTTGACATATGATGCTCATATTTCACACACACACACACACAAAATCATTCTTATTCGAATGAAAACTTTGAACCATTCTTTCCTTTAATTGCTATAATCACAATTCACATATTTAAGCAGAAGAGATGTCCACCTTTGCTTATCCCTGAACTGGAATAATTAAATTGACTAAAAAGTAATTCTGAAATAAAGTGAGGTGACTTGTAGCTCCCCCATTTTTCAGCCGATTTAGCACGACTTCATTAATTGGCAGGTCAATATCATCAACAAGATGTGTAGACAGATACGCAAAGCCCATTGTTGGCATTTTCTGTCTTCTCTGTATTATGCAGATACACTAAAAGTAGTAGATTGGAGATGAAGTGAAATCAGATAATTAAGCAGTCAGCAAGTTTTCAACTTTTGGGGACTTCCAAGAATGACCAGGGAGCCACAGATTTTTGCCACTTTGGACCAGGTTTAAGAGAAAGGTAAATCTAAGGGGCCTCCAATTTTAGTTTCACTTCTCTATCCTAGTTATATACAGCAACTCAGAAAAGCATCCACTCTGGTATGCTTTCCTCAGAAACAGGGATTTTACAGTCCGGGTTTATTAGTGTGCCTTTTGACAGCACAAAAGCTTATTTAAATTTCTTTAAAGGAGGAAGAAAAAAATGACTCTTAGGATGTTTAGGCCCTCGATCTTATTCTAAGCACTTACACTGACAGGATGAATATATGTCCATTTTCCAAATTTTCTTTGCAAATCTGTGACCCTGTTGGAATTAATTGAATAACTGCATATATAGTAGAACCTCTAAGGATAATGAATCTGAAGAGAAATGAGAAAAATGGAAATTCAACCTAGTGCCAGTCACTTTAGACATTTAGTTGTATTGCAATTTGTTGTTTCAATTGCTAAAATTCTCTTGAATGCTTTATTGCCTCACTGATCTACCAGGAAATGAGAGCAGTGTTAAGGGAATGGTGGGGATGGGGGTTGGGGTGGTAATGGAGAGCAGAAAACATCCATTTCGTTGTGGCCTGAATATTGGTCTGACTGGATACTGGATATTGTTTTCATTGTTGCTTTCCTCCTGCACTGAGTGACTCTAGCCATGTATTTAGAAGCCACTATACAAAATAATTCTAAAATAAGTAAAACCTTGTGATCTATCTAGGTAGTGTTATACCAAAATTTATTTGAAATAATTTTAGAACATTAAAATACTGCTAACTTTGGAGGAAGGAAAGTAGTGTTGGCTTTACACTAATAGCTCATTTCCTTATAGCAATCAACACCTTGACATAATAATAAAAATTAAAATTAAAAAAACGTTTAGTGGATGTTCATTCTAATTACTTATTATTCAGTTTTCCCGCTTTTTAATCCTCACAACACTACTGTGAGAGATGTTCTGCTGCACAAAGAAAATGATGCTTAAAATAGTGAAATAACTTGCCAGTTTACCGACAATATGGCAACATCTGAATTTGAACCCAGATCTTACTTTATTATCAACCACAGTGCTGCTACATCATGTATTGGGGGGCTATACAGTGACTGAATCATGGGGATCTGAACAATGAAACAGATATATAAGAGAGTAGTGTATAAACTGTAAGATTTTTAGCTGTCCTCAGATAAGGAGAAGGAATTTGAAACATATTTATTAGACTCTGGGGGACATCCTTGAAAGTATAGGAAGAAAATTTGTTTCATTTCCCATTATAGATCCCACATTGACAGGATTCTTCTGGTAGAATTGGGTGTTAGTCACATTCAAAGATCACTGGGCGGTTAAAATAGAATAAAGCAACAGATATGGTGACTTTACTATCACGAAATTATTTTAGCTTTCAGCATCCAAATATGTAACTGCTATGCATTTTATTTGTCATTATTACTTGTAGGACTTGTTACTTAATTTCAAAATTGAAATTAGAATAGTTACATCTCAAAAAGCCCCTAAAAATTATCCTCTTTCACTTGGATTTTTGCTTATGACTGATTCATAGAATCAATAATTTGCAGGACCAGTATTTTAAGAGGTTTTCTTTTAAATGAGTTTCTAGGGCTCCAATGATTCAAAAAAAATCCCATTAAAATATATTTTAAAAATTAAACTGAACCCACCAAATAATACATCCCAGAATGCTTATTTGAAAACAATATAAAAGGGAAGGCTAAAGAAGTTGATGTATATCTTATTCTTTTTAAAATATTTATATGGGACAAATTTCACTGAGTTGGAATCCTTTATTCAGAGACTGCTCAGTAAATACACTACAGAATGTGTAAGATTCATTTTTACATAGTTAGAATTTATTAATTCCATTCCAATACCAGAGAGAAGCTTAGAGTAGTTTGATGAGTAATATAATAAATCATAAAACATGTATTTTCCTCATTTACTTCCCCTTTGGAACTTTCATAAACTTACCCCTACATAATGATTTTCATTAGCCTTGATCTATTTTTTCTTAAAAAAACAAAAAAACAAAAAAATAAAAAACACACAGATACTGTTATTCTTCTTCTGTGTTTGTTTGCTTATTTCTTTAGCAACAGCTTTCTTGAGATATAATTTGCATACCATAGATCCTATTTGTTTATGTACATGGAAGTAAGAGTTGACCTTATGTCAGATGAACCCTTGTTGTAATAAGAAAAGTTTGGAATATAAGTCATTTTTAGAATTATCCAAGCAAAGGCTTTTATTTTTTATCAAAGCCTGTATCTCATTTAGGTATAATAGATGCATTTCTTCACAACAAACTAATAGTAAATCCCAGGTGTTAAGCTTACTTAATCTAATTTAACAACTTTATTTTCTTTATTTCTTAAATTTTGAACACTGTTTTTTAGAGTAGTTTATTTTTTTATTATTTTTAAATATAATTTATTGTCAAATTAGCTAACATACAGTGTATACAATGTGCTTTTGGCTTTGGGAGTAGAGTCCCATGATTCATCGCTTACATACAACACCCAGTGCTCATCCCAACAAGTGCCCTCCTCAATGCCCATCACTCATTTTCCCCTCTCACCACTTCATCAACCCTCAGTTTGTTTTCCGTATTTAAGAGTCTCTTATGGTTTGCCTCCCTCTCTGTTTGAAACTAGTTTTCTCCTTCAGTTCCCCCATGGTCTTCTAAGTTTCTCAAATTCCACATATGAGTGAAAATACATGACATCTGTCTCTCTGACTGACCTATTTCACTTAGCATAATAACCTCCAGTTCCATCTACATTGTTGGGAATGGCAAGATTTCATTCTTTCTCATTGCCAAGTAGTATTCCATTGTATATATAAACCACATCTTCTCTATCCATTCAGCAGTTGATGGTCATTTGGGCTCTTTCCTAATTTGGCTATTGTTGAAAGTGCTGCTGTAAACATTGGGGTTCATGTGCCCCTATGAATCAGCACTCCCGTGTCCTTTGGATAAATTCCTAGTAGCACTATTGCTGGGTCATAGGGTAGTTTTATTTTTAATTTTTTGAGGAGCCTCCACACTGTTTTCCAGAGCGGCTGCAGCAGTTTACATTCTCACCAACAGTGCAAAAGGGTTCCCCTTTCTCCACATCCTCACCAACATCTGTTGTTTCCTGAGTTGTTAATTTTAGCCACTCTGACCAGTGTGAGGTGGTATCTCAATGTGGTTTGATTTTTATTTCCCCAATGGTGAGCAATGTTGAGCATCATTTCATATGTTAGCCATCTAGATGTCTCCTTTGGAAAAGTACCTATTCATGTCTTTTTCCCATGTCTTGATTATTTGTTTTTCAGGTGTTGAGTTTGGTAAGTTCTTTATAGATTTTGGATACTGACCCTTTATTTGATATGCTATTTGCAAATACCTTCTCCCATTCCATCAGTTGCCTTTTAGTTTTGTTGATTTGTCTTTTCAGTGCTGAAGGTTTTTATCTTGATGAGGTCCCGATAGTTCATTTTTGTTTTTATTTCCCTTGCCTTTGGAGATGTGCCAAGCACGAAATTACTGTGGCTGACGTCAAAGAGGTTGTTGCCTGTTTTCTCCTCTAGTTTTGATGGTTTCCTGTCTCACATTTAGGTCTTTCATCCATTTTGAATTTACTTTTGTATATGGTGTTAGAAAGTGGTCCAGTTTCATTCTTCTGCATTTTGCTGTCCAGTTCTTCCAGCATCATTTGGTAAAGAGACTGTCTGAAAAATTGAGAGAAATGTACTGAGATTTTCCATATACTCCTCCTTCCCTTACACATGCACAGCCTGCTTTATTACCAACATCCCCTACCAGAGTCCTATATTTGTTAGAATTGATGAACCGACATTGAGCATCATAATCAACCAACATCATAGTTTACATTAGGATTCACTCTTGGTACTATATATTCTGTGGTTTTGGACAGATGTATCATGACATGCAGTCATCACTATAGTATCATACAGAGTAGTTTGACTGCCCTAAAAATTCTCTGTGTTCTGCCTATTCATCCCTACCCACCAGCCCCTGGCAACCACTAATCTATTTACTGCCTCCCTAGTTTTGCCTTTTCTAGAATGTTTTATAGTTGTAACCGTATAGTACATAGCCCTTTCAGATTGGCTTCTTTCACTTAGTAATATGCATATGGTTTCTTCAGGTTTGTTCGTGTCTTGATAGCTCATTTATGTATAGCACTGGATAATATTCCAGCATCTGGATATATCACAGAGTAGTCATTTGGCTACTGAAGGACATGTCAGTTGCTTCCAAGTTTTGACAATTATAAATAAAGCTGATACAAATATTATGTGCACATTTTTGTGCAGACATAAGTTTCCACTTTTTTTTTTTTTTTGGTAAACAGCAAGGATTGAGATGGCTGGATTATATGGTACCAGTGTGTTTAGTTTTATAAGAAACTGCCAGACTTGTCCAAAGTGGCTGTACCATTTTGCATTCCCACCATCAATGAATGAGAGTTCTTGTCTTTTTGCATCCTCGTCGAGATTTGGTGTTGTTAGTGTTTTGGACTGTGACTGTTCAAATAGCTACATAATGATATCTCATCCCTGTTTTAATTTTTATTTCCCTGATGACTTACGATGTGGAGCATCTTTTCATACGCTTATTTGCCATCTGTAGATCTTCTTTGATAAGGTGTCTGTTAAGGTTTTGGACATTAATTTGATCAGTTTATTTTTTTTTCTTGTGTTTTAAGAGCCCTTTAACATATGTGTCTTTTGAAAATATTTTCATCTAGTCAGTGGCTGGTATTCTCATTCTCTTGACGTTGTCTCTTACAAAGTGGAAGTTTAAATTTTAATGAATTCCAGCTTTTCAATTATTTCTTTCAAGGATTGTCCCTCTAGTGTTTCTTAAAAAGTCACTGGCATGCCCATAATCACCTAGGTTTTCTCCTATGCTATCTTCTAAGATATAGTTAGTTTTGCACTTTATATTTAGGTCTGTGATCCATCTTGAGTTAATTTTTGTAAATTATGTAAGCTGCGTGTCTAGATTCATTGTTTTGCATGTAGATGTCCAGTTATTCCAGCACCATTTGTTGGAAAAAACTGCCTTCACTGCATTGTATTGCCTTTGTTCTTTTGCTGACGAACAGCTGACTGTAAGTATGTGGGTCTATTTTTGGGTTATCTACTCTGTTTCACTAATCTATTTGATGGTTCTTTCACCAATACCACACTGTCTTGATTATGATAGCTTTATAGTAAGTCTTGAAATCGGGTATATAAGTCTAACTTTATCCTTCTCCTTTAATGTTTGTTGACTTTTAAAGTTCTGTGTCTAGGGGTGCCTGGGTGACTCAATAGGTTGAACATCTGACTCTTGACTTCACCTCAGGTCATGATCTCATGGGTGTATGAGATTGAGCCCCACATGGGTTCCATGGTTTCAGCAGATTCTCTCCCTCTCTTTCTGCCTTTTCCTCACTCACACATTGGCTCTCTCTCTCTTTCAAAATAAATACATAAACTTCATTTATTCCTCTATATTTACAGAGTTTATTAATTCCTCTGTATTTACAGAGTTTATTATAATTTATAAATAAATAAAGTTTATTTATTTATTTTGGGAGAAGGAGAGAGAGCTGCCCGAGAGCAGAGGAAGGGCAGAGAGAGAGAATCCCAAGCAGGCTCCACGCTCTTAGCACAGAGCCTGATGCAGGGCTCAGTCTCACAATCATGAGGTCATGATCTGAGCTGAAATCAAGAAGCAGACACTTAACCAACTGAGCCACCCAGATGCCCCTAAATAAATAAATTAAAAAAATAATAATAAAGTTCTGAGTCTATTCTGGGTCTTTTGCCTTTCTTTTATATTTAATTGATGAGATTATGAGCCATGTAACTTCATTTCTGTCACTTTCTTATGTGATCTTAACTAAATCTTTCCAGTGTTTTTTTTTTTTAATGATGTGTTTATTGTACCTTCATTATTATATTAGGCTCACATTTTCTCTGTTGCTCTACATTTCTGAATTTTCTGAAACATTATTTTCTCTAAGTTTCAAATGTGTTTTCTTCTTCTTTTCAAAATTAAAATTGTGGACCTCCTAATTATCAAAGAAAGGTAAATAGCCCTCTAGAAAGTGGTATCCTATGGCTCTTTGTCATCATCACTTTTACATTAATATAGTTATGTGTATGCAAATGATGTCCTATCGAACAGTCATGTAGTTGGTAGTATTTGTATTGAATCTTGGCAATGCTTTATTTCTAAAGTTTACCCATTTCTTAAATAATCCCCCTCTCTAATGCCTTTAAAAGACAATGTCAAGAATGTAAATTAACTCAAAATAGTTGAGGTTTCCTTGTAAGATATTTAACATTCAAGAAGTGCCTGGTTGGTTGTCTTGGTGGCACATGCAACTCTTGATCTCAACGTGGGGTTTGAGCCCCACGTTGGGTGGAGAGATTACTTAAAAATAAAATATTAAAAAAAAAGATATTTAGCATTCAAAATAAAAATGACAGCCTGCCAACTGCATACTGCACTCTCTCCAGAGATTCAAAACTTGCATATGCTAACAGAAATCACATTAAAAAGTAATTTTGTGTATGAAACAAATTCAAAAAGTGTTTTTCTTCTACTTTAGTTTCAGCATATGTTAAAATCTGGTATACCATTGAGAAATGGGTTTTGATGTTATTATTTTTTTTTTTAATGGAAGCTAGTTTTCAAAAAGTCATGAGTTATGCAGTGCACACACTGAGCCAAAGGACTGCAAAGGGGAACCACAGGCAAGCTATGTGGTGGGTTATTTACATGCAGATCAGCCATGCTGGGCTGAGTAGCCCCCACATAGAATAGCTCAGGACTTCAAATCACTTTGAAAAGACCAGGCCAGGGCTATAGATTTCTGTGGGCCCTTGTTTCTTGATTACATTTATGGTTGGATTCACAAATTTATAAAAATGAGCCAGTTCACTTATTTGGGGCCAAATGGAATACAGATGAAGAAATCTTTATACACTTCATGAAAGAAATGTGTGCAAATGCAATTATTATTTTGAACTTTGAAAGCAAGGCCCACTGCCATCAATGTCAAGGCATGAACCGTTGCATTCTCTCTGCCTGGCAAGCTAAGCTCCTATTTTAAATGAACTCTTAAGACTCTCCTTGACTTCAAGCAAACATTAGAATTTTCAAGTTTTATTTCTTAAAAAAAATACTTAATATTTATTATCTAACCAGTGATTTGGAAAAAAATAGACTTTTCAAGTAGGAGGGGATAACAGTGCACTAATGGATTACTGGTGGTATCATTGAATGCGTAATGTGTTGTAGGGCCCAGTAGAGCAAACTAGTTTAGTGGTTGTAAGGAAATGGCGGTTTTCTGAGATATGCAAAATGTGGTGAAATCTTTCTATCAAAAAAAAGAGGATTAACAAGAAATATGCATAAAATAAAATTAAAAGGCAGCATTTCCACAACAATATTTAATGGATTTCCTTCTAGGCCTAGGTATCTATGAAGTCTTCCAAGAAGTAGTTTTGCATTTTTACCCAACATATTAAAGTTGGTGTGTGTGTGTGTGTATGTGTGTGTGCGCACGCACGCACGTGCAGAGGTATTTAGTTAAGGGATGGGGGGAGAATGGAAAGTGTTAGTGGCCTAACTTAATGAAATGACCAGCAGCCATCTTTCTAAGTTCTATTTCAAAACCTGGCTGTTGAATCTCTCTCTACCATTAGGTTTGGCCACCAGTAGTTGTGAAAAATATAAACAGTGCAATGGTTGTATTTTCACAACAAGGTATGACTTACAAAACGTTTGTCTTTGACTTACAAAAGAGTTTACATAACTCCTTTGGTCATAAAGACAATAGGTATTTTCTTTGACAGTAAAACCCATATTAGGATTCTTGTTCACTTAATGTATACCTTTAGTTCTTTAACATTAAAAGTAACATCAACTTGAAATTGAAACAAATTATTGTGTGTTTGCTAAGACATCATTAGGGGATATCTGATCGGTAAGATTAACATTTTTCTTTGAAGAAAATTTTTCTCTCACTACTTTTTATTCTTTAGTGACAGTTTCTTCCAGATTGGTAAACTCAGGAATATAAACTGTGAGTCTGTAGGAAATGTAGAAAGATGGACCAGGAAAAGCAACTCAGAAATGATCAGCTGATGACTCAGCTGAGTCCTCATCATGGTCTGAAGGAACATATCACATAACTTTACATTCTGCAGACTTGTTACTTAGTAAAAAACCCAGATAGAACCAATTTTGCAACAAATGGAATGATTTTGAGTTTAGTTCAGTGGTTTTGTCTCTGTTTTGTAGAGTTAATTCTGTCTTAACTAAGATAGATTCATTTTTTTGATATGTTATACATGGTTTCAGATATTCATTATTTAATTTTTAACATAATGAGTTTCAGGTCAAGAATTATCTAAAATGATTTGCAACAAAGGAGTGTGTTTTGTATTTTATTCAATATCATATATTGCTAATTTGTTCTTACTAAAAATTGATCTTTCTATAGGGCACCTGGGTGGCTCAGTTTTAATCATCTGGCTCAGGTCATGATCTCGTGGCTTGTGGGTTTGAGCCCCACATCAGGCTCTGCACTGATATTGCAGAGCCTGCTTGGGATTCCCTCTCTCCATTCCTCTCTCTTTCCCCTTCCCCTGAAATAAATAAACTTTAAAAAATGTAATCTTTCTGTCAATTGCAATTCAAGATTTCTCACCTCTTCTTAATTTATAATATATGTTGCTAACCTTTAAAAAACAGTCCACATTTATCTCACCCACTTCCCTCATTCCTATGTCTGGACCTAAAGGGCAGATCCCCTATATTAAGTTAGTTTTGAAAAAAATAAAATAAATTTATTTTCTCTTGTGACCGGAATAGTTTAATTTTTCAACCAACCCATCAAGTGAACTTTTAAATAACCAAATTCACATTGAACTATTTGTGAGATGGAAAGTTATAATCAATGAAAATCCAGTCAAATGCATATATAAATCCTTCAAATGTCAAAAGAAAGTATCTGATCTAAGCTTAGGAATACAAAACATTTTAAACGTTCTGAATGTAAGGCACCTACCTTTCATTAAAATTTACTTATATGGGATAATTTAATTCATTTCTAAATTGGGAGTTATTTTGGCTGGATAGTCAGAAACTGCCTTTTTGGTGTAGGAGCTGAAATTTCCCTTCCTCTAGGCTCTTTGTCTGGTCTAATAATTAAATTGATATAAAACATATTAAAAGGAAAAAAACAACTTTCATAAGTACAGGAGCCCCATAAAAACATGAGAACCAAAAGACAGCCAGGTAATTGAGGCTTATATAACATCCCAAGCTGAGGAAAGGGGTAGGGTCCTGGGGATACAAAATAAAGGAAGGTCATTCACCAAAAGGAAATGTTTGGAAAACAAAGATTGCCCTATTATGCAGGAAAATTTTTTAGGTAAAAAGTTTCTCTGGTATTAGCTCTCTTCCTGGTATAGACCCCCTTTCTAATGTAAATTTAGGCACTAGAGGGGGACTGACAAGAGGGTTTCCTAAATTAGCTGAATTTTGACTGGCTTTTGCTCAAAATAATCTTAATGATGAGGTTTGGGGGTGATGGTGGGGTTTGTAGCTGATGGTAAAGAAAGAATTCTTGAAGACATCTTTGGTGCAAAAAGGTAATTTTATTAAAGCACAGGGACAGGACACGTGGGCAAGAACTGCACTGGGGATGTAAAGAGTGGCTAGTTATATAATATGGGGCTGGGGGAGGTAAAGTCAAAAGGGAAGTTTCCAAAGAGATTTTCATATGCTAAATTTTCATTGAGACAGTAGGGAGTTCCTGGACCTTAGCCATTGATGGGATTGCCTTTTTCTTGTAAACTAGTGGAGACTCATCCCTTTAACCATGTGTTTTGTTTGTTTGTTTGTTTGTCCTTTCCTGTTTTGGGGTAGCAGGAGTGTCCAAGGAATATTTCACATATCCCACCCTGGTGGGTGTGGGGGGTAAGGTTCTAGCTTGCACTTTGCCCTAAGCTACCTTATGTTCCCTCATCATTTATGCCAAAGAGACAGATTTTGAGGTGGCAAAATCAGGTCCACTCTAGCAATTTTGTTCCACAAGTTTACTTGTGCTATATAAAATTGCCCTTGTTGGATGGTTTTTGACCTACAAAAACAGTAATTCCATTTGGGTCAAATTAAAACTACCCCTCTGTAAGTTCCATTTAAGAATACAAGTGGAGGGGGGGGCGCCTGGGTGGCTCAGTCGGTTAAGCAGCTGACTTCGGCTCAGGTCATGATCTCGCGGTTCGTGAGTTCGAGCCCCGCATCAGGCTCTGTGCTGATGGCTCAGAGCCTGGAGCCTGTTTCCGATTCTGTGTCTCCCTCTCTCTCTGACCCTCCCCATTCATGCTCTGTCTCTCTCTGTCTCAAAAATAAATAAACGTCAAAAAAACATTAAAAAAAAATAGAAGTGGAGGAAGATGGGACAGAAAGAAGCTTCAGGGTTAAAGTCTACTTTGCTATTGGTTCTCCTACCTTTCTTGTGTCTTCCTGTGAGAAATAAGCCTACTGACCCTATCAAAGGAGGGATGCAGAGACCTGAGCACAGTGAAGCCAGGCTTTAGTCAATGTTATTGCAAGCAAGGGTGTGATGGACAGGCACACTCTGGGAAGTTACAGCAGACAATTTACCTTTTCAAGTACAAGTCCTTCCCCTGATTCCTCACTGGCTGAGTACTAGAGGTTACAGCCTCATCCAGAGTGGCCTATGCCCATGCAAAGCAAAAAGTAGGCTCATTGGAACAAATGTACATTCCCTGAGGTGATGCAGAGACTTTTAATCCCTTTGTTCTTTGGCACATGTTCATTGCAAAGCTGGTGAAAATAAGCCTACGAAATGCAGAGGGGAACAAGAACCAGGAAGTAAAGTGTCTAAGGGTTTGGGATTCCATTGTTGGGGGCAGGGGGTGTTTGGTACATATTTCCAATAGTTTGTAAACCTGTTGTTAACTAGAGAGCACAGCTTTTAATTGGTATTTCTGAAAATGAAACATCTCATTCCTCACACTCCCCACCTTATTTATAGCCAATATTGTTGTTGCTGGCTATTTGGGGCTCTTTTGGGTGTCCAATTTGTTGTTTTCTTTTTTAAAGTTATTTATTTATTTTGAGAGAGGGGGAGAGAGAGAGAGAGGGAAGGTGGGAGAGAGAGAGTGAGATAGAGGGAGTGAGCAGGGGAGGGACAGAGAGAAAGGGGGAGAGACAGAATCCTAACCGGGTTCTGCACTGATAGTGCTCAGGGCTTGAGCCCAGGAACCTTCAGATCATGACCTGAGCCAACAGCAAGAGTCGGATATTTAAGCCAACCAGGTGCCCCTTCAGTTCCAATGTGTATTGCTGTTTCAAAGTCCATGGTTTTTTCATCTAGTTCTTATATGCAGACAGCCATCAGAGAATAAGAGAACTTTGAGGCTTGAAGGAACCTAAAGATTGAATTAAGTGTATTCAAATTTAGCCAGTTTGTTTTGTTTTGTTTAATTCCAGTGTAGTTAACATTCAGTGTTACATTAGTTTCAGGTGTACAATATAGTGATTCAACAATTCTATACATTACTCAGTGCTCATCAAGATAGGTGTACTCTTAATCGCCTTCACCTATTTCACCCCTTCCCTCCTCCCCTCCTTTTCTTTTGTAACAATCTGTTCGCTAGTTAAGAATCTTATTTTTGGGGTGCCTGGGTGGTTCAGTCTGTTAAGCGTCCAACTTCGTCTCAGGTCATGTTCTTGCAGTTCGTGGGTTTGAGCTCTACATTGGACTCACTGCTGTCAGGACAGAGCCTGCTTCAGATCCTTGTCCCCCTCTATCTCTGCCCCTCCCCTGCTAGTCCTCTGTTTTTCAAAATCCTTCCTAACTCACAGGCTTCATAGACAGGCCGTCAGAAAGATTTCATCTGTAGACCATCTTTCACCAAACCCTGGTTCACAGCATCTCTGACATGGGTCATTCAATATCACCATAAACGCCTCTCTTGATTGGAAGAGGACACAAGTGAGCACATTCCAAATGCTTAGTTTTTGATATTGAATGGGGCCCTTGGGCCCTGTAAAGAATAGAAATTGAGAAGAGGCCAAAGAGCAGTTCCATGCAAGGCTTTATTGGGACTTATGCTGGAGCACAAAGGAGACTGCACAAAGGGAAGAATCCCCAGGCCAGCTCCCTGAGGAGAGGTTGGGGAGAGTTTTAAAGAGACTTCTGTGGGAAAAGGCTGATGGCTACACATGCAAGGGTGGGGATTTTTTGGTGCTTGCTCACATAAAGGTTATACTGTTTCCTGTGTCGCATGTCTAATTAGTATGTTAAATCTCCATCCCTGGGTGTGAGTTGTAGTATTAAAATGAAGGAGAAAGTTCATGAAAGACTGGTGCTGGGATCCATCTTGGTGCAGACTGGTTTGGTCTGGTTCTGGCAGTGGAGCCTCCTTTTGAGGTGAATATCCTACCTCCGAATATGTATACTATAATACTCAGGAGGCAAGTGGTTTGGCTTTTCCTTCTATAGACCTAGCCAAAGAATGGTGGATTTTGTGGTTAGGGGTGAGGGGACCTGAGTCCAGTCCCTGCTCTGTCCCAATTTGAATGTGTTACAAATATAGTGTAACCATATTATAAAGCATATTTGAATCAAGCAAAAGAAAAGAAGACCTCTAATAATATTATCTTAGTAACATAGATATCATTAATGTTTGGCACTATTTTCTTCCAAGTCATTTCCTATGTGTATTTTTAAATTAAAGGAATTCTAATGTGTATATTTTGCATACTACTTTTGTCATATAACACTGTATCATAAGTATTTTCTATAAAGTGCATAATTTTATAACTAATTTTAAATGTCTTGACTAAAGAAACCTCATTTGAGTGACAATTCCATGCCATACTTGGCTTTTACCAAATTTTGGGCACTTCAGTTGCTTTCAGCTTTTTTACTAAGATGATTGCCTTTGTGCCTATTGTTAAATTTTTCAGTGTTTAGATTAATTCCTTTGGGAAGATTTCCAGAAGTGGGATTACTGAGTCTGAGTGAATGATCATTATAATTGTTGAATTTACTAAAAGGCTATGGTGCTTATATTAATGGGTGTGGTACATCAAATCCTTTCTATGTGGCAGACTGTGCAATGAGCACTGTCCATATATTATCTCAATGAATCCCATCAAAACACTCTGAAATAAATGTCATTTTCCCAGTTTATAGAAAAGAAGAACTATGAATGGTATTGACAGAGTCCAAATTAGGACTTAGGTTTGTATGACACCACAGCCTGTATTGAGGCATTTTACTGCCTCTTATCAACTTATATATGTGCAGTGCCCATGTGCCTACATGACAGAATGGTATTTTTACTTGTTGTTTTTTTCCTCTCTTTTTCTATCAGGTAAAATTCTTCTTAGCCTTCAGGTCTTATTTCAGTGTTAAATCTTCCATGATTATTTCTCCACATTCCATGAGGCAGAATGTGTCATTCATCCTGCACTTCCAAAGACTTAACACAATGTATTATTTTTAGCATCTTGAGGGAGGAACTGCAGTGTATTTATGCAGTAGCCCTTGAGTTATCCATCACAAAGCATCACACAGAGTCAGAGATCAATAAATATCCATTTAATGTAAGTATAATGGGTCATGATCTGCTTTTGGAAACTTCTTCCCATTGGTTCAGATCCTCTGTCTCTGCTACAAGGAGAAGTCTATTATATCAAACACTTTGGTCTTATTTTTGGTTTATTATGTTTGCCTACTTTTCAGGTGCTTACTCAACTCCTCGCCCCTATATTGTTCTGACAACCTTATCTCTGTGTGCTTAGCTTCCCTTGGGATATGTCCTGGACCAGCTCCTTCATCAGCAGGTAGTATGTGACTGACAAAGGCCTCTGTCTTCAGTCTCAGGCTATGGTCTGCTCAGGAAGAGTGGAGGAAGATCAGAGTTACCCCTGTAGACATTAGAACTGTAGCAGACCACAGATAGCACAGATTTTACCTTCCACATTGTTATTGAAACATCCTGAAATACTAACAGTTATCATTTGAGTCAGAATTGCTTTGGAAAAGTACGTGATAAATACATTTCAGTGTTTGGGTTCTGAGTCCATCAATGTCCCTGTGGAGAGTTTCATGGATCCATCATCACTGTTCTTGATCTGCTCCATTGTCATTGTCTTGTCATCATCGTCATGTTAATGTAAACTGTACAGTAACCTCTTACTTAAGCAGTTGAATAGGTGGGTTGCATCATCATCAAAGTTGGTGTAACCTAATGTACACCATTTTTACCTTTTTACGTATTCTGTATTGTTTTCTCTGTTCTCTCTAGCATCTACATCCTAAATATCTTGGATAGGATGAAACAGAAAAGAAAGGTCCAAATTACACCCATATGATACAGGAATTGAAAAATCTAAAGTTAAATGACAACTTTTAGTAATTCAACTTGGGTTTAGAAAAATTGTATTGAAAATTGCATCCCAAGCAACTTCAGTACCCTGAAACTTTTGATGAATTGAGTTTTATCAGAAATTTAAGCCAGGTACATATCATGCTACGTATCTAGCTATATTTCAAATAACTGCACTCTTCAAATTCTGTAAATCTCTAAGCATAAACTTCAACAGGTCAATTTTATGTAAAGTAGGGGCATCTGGTGCCTCAGTCAGTTAAGCGTCCAACTCTCAATTTCGGCTCAGGTCATGATCTCACGATTCATGAGACTAAGCCCTACATCTGGCTCTGCGCTGACAGTGTGGAGCCTGCTTGGGATTCTTTGTTTCCCTCTGTCTTTGCCTCTCCCCAACCTGTGCTCTCCCTCTCTCTTTCTCTAAAAATAAATTTTAAAAAAATTAAGAAAATATAACTTTAGTAGTTTCTACAAATTCTGAAGTGAATACTGTGTATCATACCTGAAATCTTTGCATGTTTTGTTTTATGGTCATGTGTGTGTGCATACATCAAGAATTTTGTTTTTCGAGGTGCCTGGATGGTTCAGTTGGTTGAGAGTCCGACTCTTTTCATTTTGGTTCAGGTCATGATGTCACAGTTTGTGACACAGAGCCCGGCATCTGGCTTTGAGCTGACAGCGTGGAGTCTGCTTGGGATTCTCTCTCTCCCTTTCTCTTTCTGCCTCTTCCTCGCTTGCCCTCCCCCCTCAAAACAAATAAATAAACTTGAAAATAAGAATTTTATTTTACAGAATACTATCAATTTCCCTCATTTAGCCTAGAACATAATTAAACCGCACTTCAAATTTAGAATATAATCTTAAAAGGGGAACGTATAGATTTTTTTTAAAGAAATGCATCAGGCAATTTGCAAGTGGATAAGACTATCTTTAGCTAAATAAAAGTTATAGGTTCATTCTTTAGCACAGGTAAGAATCAACTCTTACTTAATAATCAGAAGCTATATGTACACTAATTAAAAGGTTATATAATGCAGTTTAACTCTGTGTTCTGCTTACCTTCATGCTTGGCAAAACTGAATTTGCAAGGAAGTCAGAGGAAAAATTGCTCTGCTAATAAGGAGAGTAATGATTATGAATAATGGATATTGGAATGCTATTATAGAATAAAGCCACAAGCAATGATGTATCTTGCTGCTAAATTATTTAAAATGCTGCCTGATAATTATAGACTTGTTTAAGTCTACATCTGTACATGTTAAAGCTGGAATCACAGTTTCTAATCAGCACCCTTTTTTCCTTCTTGGTCGGGTGGGAGGAAAATGGTCTTGATAGAAAATATGTTTTACAGTTAAAATGTTTAAAGGGAAACTATATTTAAATTAATAGATGTTTATTTGGGGCAAGTGTTAGGCCAGGGCAAGGATTACTAAAATTTTATAAATACATCGAAGTAAGACCATCATGATTACTGGAATTGTTCCTTACCACATGGAAAGGAAAGTATTGAGGGAGGAAATACATTCTATCATTTAGGAAACAAAATATGAATTGCATATTTAACACTTCATTAAATATGTAGATTGCTGTGAAATCTGGTGAGAAAGTTAAGGATAGTGAGATGCCATAAAGCCATCTTCCCACACACATTTCATTTGTTTCATATATGATAAAGTTAGAAAATTAGAAGAGAACCAATGAAGAGCCAGAGTTGGTTAGACATGAAAAATGAGAGATTGGAAACAAAAGCAAATTTTTAGGGATGTATCTTTCCAAAGTGAAAGGCCATTTAAGCCCCTTTTAATACAAAATATTATTTCAACAAACTACATTTTGTTTTGAGTTAATACTAACATCATCCCTATTTTTTATGAGTGTTTTACCTGCTAAAATAGTACATACCTATTTTTAAATTTTGGGAGAGAAGTCAGAACTGTCTTTTTAAAATTTTACATTTTTGCAATTTTTTTCAAATATAATGCAATATAAATAATACCAGCTGATCATCTATTATGTTCAATACTGTGGTTAGTAGTTTCATATACATTATATTTTATAATATTAATAATAAATCTTTAATTCATACAAATTTTACTGATGGAAAATCTATAAGCCAGAGAACCTAAGAAACTTGCCTTGAGGTACAAACTTTATGCTGAATGCTTGTTGGCCCATAAATCTCACTCTGGGTGACTCTATTAATGAAAAGCTGTTAGATTTCTATAAAATGATTTATTGGATGCTTTGAGGATCCACTTGGTGCTGAACACTTTGAGGCTCTATGCAAAAACCATTTTGAGAAAGAGAAAAGTTCAAAAATCCCCTTCTAAATTCCCCACGGCAACATTATGTTTTAGAATTAATAAATGGACTTATTCAATTGTCCCTTCTCTAATTGTTTTTATCCAATTGCTATGCAGGTTTTGACCAGCTGAGTGAAAGATTTCATACTTTTCAATTTTCAAGCTGACTTATATGTAAATGAAATCCAAGAGGTTATTTGTGTAACTGAAGACCTGGTGGCCTAAAATGTCTGTATTTGATCACAGTTGTGACACTAAGCAATGAATTTACTGTAGCAGATATTAGAAATTCAAGTCTTTTTCACTCTTTTATTACTAAAGAACTTTTTTTCTTTCAGATTTGTGGTGTCTGATAACAATGTAAGCAAATACATTATCATCTCTTGAAAAAATGAGAAAGAATTAAGGCAGGTGTATAGACAGTAAGCCCACAGATACCATTTCTCTCACAATTGCATTTCTTCTCATCTGTGAAAAACTGTTGTCTTAATGGGGAACACAGCATTTCATTAAGATACAGATTTGCGCTGCCGGTTCTCCCTTATTTCTGTAAAATTCAATAGTCTAGAAAAAACTTTATCTTAGAAAACATGTAGTAAACATGATTGACCATATTAGCTTTGCTCTAACATTAGGCCATTAGACTGGACCCTTTAGCTGCCAGAATCAATTCAGGGTTTAATTAAATTGCCCTATGATCTGACCTTGAAGAGGGAATGTCACAGGACTTCTCAGGTATTAACATCATGGTTATTTTTGAAGCTGATAGAAGAGAATGGAAATTTTTAAAATCTGGTTACTACAAAAGCCCTATCTTGATTATTCCCCATGTTTGCAAAGACCAGCTATTTCTGACCATTAGCTTCCTGTGATTATTCTAACAGTTTTATTTCCCTTTTGAGGGCACATCCTTGTCAAATGCCCCTTCTCCTGTCTTTGATATTTAGTCATTTCCTTGTGAATATAGCAAAAACAACAAAACACAATTATTGCATGCATAATATGGGCTAAGGCCTATATTAGACACAGGAACTCTGATGAGCGAAACAGAATTTGTATCTGGACTTGTAGACCTTATATTCTAGTGTGGGGGACAGATATCAATCAACAAACTCTTTACATATAATATTAGGACCTGTTGTAATTACTACACACACACACACACACACACACACACATACACACATAGTGGAAAGTGTTGGAAGAATATATCATAATATATAAATAAATTGGAGAATGTTGGGAGAATTGTGTAAAGGGTATTGGACACAGACTTTTCTGGGGAGCTACCCTCTTGCTGAGATCTCAAAGAGGCACAAAATGTACTTGGGTGAAGTAGAGGGAATAATTGGTGAGGTGCTGGTGATTCAGGACTGGGGACCAATATGGACCAAGACCTAAGGGGGGGAAGAAGCAGAATCTTCAAAAACTAAGAGACATTGAGTGGGGAGCAGTAGGCAGGATGGTGGTGGATGTGGGGGTCTGAAGGAGATGGAGAGATGGTTAGTAGCCATATCCAGAGACCCTGCATGTTGCTCTATGGCCTTGGAACATATTCTCTTTAAATCTGAGCTCACTGGAAGTGCTATCTGCATCCAGACCTATTAAGGTTCTTTTAATACCTTCTTATTTTTTTCCTCTTGAGATAATTTAAAGATTCATAGTTTTGTGTGTGTGTGTGTGTGTGTGTGTGTGTGTGTGTGTGTATACACACACACGTGTATATATAAAAGAACCTTAATAGGGCTGGATGCAGATAGCATTTCCGGTGAGCTCAGATTTAAAGAGAATATGTTCCAAAGCTGTACACACACACACACACACACACACACACACACACACACACACACGTCGTGGTCATGTCTACGATCTTTGTTTCTTTTCATTTAATTCTTTTATCACATTCTTCCATCTTTCCTGCTTTTTTAAAATCATTTTCATTTCTTGTGAAAATGTATCCATTCCTCTCATCCATCATTATACACCAGTAGGATATGGCCCTTTTCTCCAAGCATTCCTCTTACACCCATTCCATCTTCCTGATCTTTCTCCTTGGCTGGAATGAAGTCCCAAGTAGCCATTTTGCTCATAACTTTCTTTACTTTCTGGATGATGAAATCGCCAGTGAGGCACATCAAGAACATATAAGATGATTGGCTCTCAGCTGAATTATAATTCCCACAGATGCACAGGTAATTGAAGCTTCCTTAGCTGGACTGCCTTCTGTGTGTGGCATTTTAGAATATATTACAGAAAAGGTTGTCCCAAAGTTTTCACCCACGCTGTTGGTTTTTATTCCATTCTTGTGTAAACACTTTTGTTTCTTTTTCTTCTCTTCTCAACCAGTTGCTTTATCCCCTGCTCTCTTTCCTAAAGTTGGTAGATTTCTTTTAAATTCTGCATATTCTTTTATGTTCAGTGAGGGCTTGGCTATGCTGTGAGGCTTAAATTAAACATTAAATGGCTAGTATTTGGAATGATGGGAAAAAAACAAGAATAAGACGTACAAAGACCAGAGGACATTAACCCTGTGAGGAAAGCAAGGCATCTCTATCAGAGTGCCTGATGGGGTGAGAATTGTAATTATTTGCCCAGAGTAATTAAGATAGGAGTTGATGGATAACTAATCAATACAGTGTATTATTGAAGATGATGGTGATAAGGATAAAAATGTGCTGCTAAGGATACCCAATCATTGCTCCTTTTTTTAACTTTTTAGGTTTAACGTTATTATCCAATGCATATTCCATCTTTAGAATGCTGTAGTTAATCATTCCAAATTAATGGAGTGATTAAAAGCAAGACTAACAAGTTAAAACTATAATTTTGTAGATATGTAATATTCTCTGAAAATCATTTCCAAGTAAAGAATGAAAAAATGTACATAATATGTACATACTCAAATACCAGTCAGTTTCAAATACTGTCAGATTCATAGTCATCAATGTCTGTCTTTTAGAGTTCCTCAAAATCTTTTGTTAAATTTGCAAGATTTTTTTCTATGGTAAGGGGAAGTAATGAAAACCCTTACACCCCATCTCTGCCACACTTTTTGAGCTCTATACATTCTCATGATATCATTTGTGGTGTTATTTAAGATTGTAGGTTACTTGTTCAGGGGATCCATCTCCCTATAAGACAGTCCAAAGAGAGTGGGAAGAGGGTGCCTGAATAGCTCAGTTGGCTGAACATCTTGATCTTGGCTCAGGTCATGGTCCTAGGGTCATGGGATTGAACCCTACATCAGGCTCTATGCTGACCATGGAGACTGCTTGGCTTTCTCTCTCTCTCTCTCTCTCTCTCTCTCTCTCTCTCTCTCTCTCTCCCCTCTGATGTTCACTCTCTTTTTCTATCAGAAAGAAAGAAAGAAAGAAAGAAAGAAAGAAATATAGATTGATTGTGGAAGAGGAGGTCAATGCTCATTCTGGGTGGCTTGTAGCTCCAGAATAATACGGTGTTTTCATCATAATCATTTTCATTTTTTAAATAATCCGTCCAAACACATGAAATATCCTGGAAGTTTTAACTAATTTTCATCAATTATACTCTTATCTTGAAACATTTTTTAAACCTGGAAGTTTACATTAATGGTAAGCCACCTTATTTTAAGCAGCACCTAAAATTATTTAGGGAAATATTATTTTATCAAACATCTAGTGCATAATAATTTGATGATCTACCAAAGATAGATGGATTTTACTGAAACAGTAGTCCCCATGGTGTTAAGAGCTTTATTTCATTATCCCTTTTGCAAAATTCCATTTTTTTTTATGGAGCATGTCTTCTCTCATTAATATTGTGGCAGGTAACTCAGTTTGTGGTAACTGTCACCGTTCTGTCAAAGCCCTAAGGACACCATGAAGCATCATCTTGGCTCTTACTCTGCCAAATACAACTTGCATTCTCTTTGCTTCAAAAGTTCTTGCATTGGGCTCCCTTGTGACATCTTCTCATCCTCTTAAATTACATGTTCTCAATATTATTTCTCCTAGCAATTTTTGTATATTAGTACTCACTCTTATAGGTCCTTCTAACATTTGCTGGGTTTGATGTTTGACCCAAAATGGTTACCAAATAAGTGACCACCAGTGATTTTCTATGCCAAATAATTCCAAGCAGTTAGTTTAGTAGAATATGCTCTCATGGTACTAAAGTTGCCTTTATTCTTAACTGGTTCTTGGCACACCAAGCAGCATATCTGTAACCAGGCCAACCCAGAGCAACTTGGACCACAGCCCTCAAATGCACATACAGACGTGATGGTCCTTTTATACTATTATTATATAAGTTGACACAGGAGTTCTCAGAGGATATCACATTGCATACAGGAAGGAATGGATGCATCTGCTGGCAGAGATCTTGCCATAGGGGGATCAGACACATTGAATAAGTAATAGTGAGTAATTGTGTGTATTAAGAAGAAATGCATGATAATATGTAAACTTATAAGAAAGGGGCCTTACCTAGCAATGCATTTTCAACAGGAAGAAATGTTTCAACGAGACCTGAGGCGGAAATACTAGTCAACTAGATAAAGGGACTGGGGGGTATGGGAAAGGTATAGGAGTGGGTTAGAGATAAAGACAATTGTATGGGTAAATTCCAAATGACTACACTGTTCAAAAAGCATTCTGTACAAAATGGGGATTTTTAATTCACAATTCTTGAATTTATTTTTGTTTTAACATGAAGGTATCTTTTTTTGTAGACCACTTCTTTCTTTTTACCTCTGTGACCTTATTTGTGCCTAGAATTTTTGAGAAAGCAAGAAAACATTTCTACATTGTCCCCAACTCTCTTTAATATATTGCATAACAAGAGTAAGACAGCCTAATAGATGACACAACTTTTATAAGCTTGAGAGTACTTTCATTTTATTTTATTATGAAGTTAGGTTATTCATTGTTAAAGTTACTTGAGGCACTGTGTTGAGCCACTGCTAAGAGCAGTTAGTGTTATCTTTTCAGGCCTTAAAACATAAGAAACAGCTGGGGGGAAACAGATATTTTGGAGCAGCACACATATTCTGGGCTATTCATTGATTTCCCTATTGATGTTATTTGCCCAACTGTTTGTTCCAGATAAATACAAAATATGTGCAGAATAAAAAGGAGCACAGACTGATACCAATCACTGGGAATTGTTCATTTTGAAGTTCATGTTCTTTGTTGTCACTGTTTTCTTGTAATGCTGGCATCATCCAGATGCTTGGGTCAAATGAAAGCCTAAGAAAGAAAGGAAATAGCTGTGACATTTGAGTTGACAGGCATAATTCTGAAATGTAGAAATCACTGGGCAGGAAAACAAAAATTGAAAATCACAAATGAGAGCTTAAAATGAGGATCATGCTGTCTATTTCAGAATTATTTTATTATATATGCACTATTTTTTGCCAAATATGCCTGCCTTTAAAGAATTGAGGACACAAAAGAAAACAAGTGACTACTTGGAGGTGTCCCAGGAACCAAAGTCTGGTAGGGGGTAACTCATCTCTTTCAGACTCAATATGTGTTAGATAGAGATCAGTCTTAGCAATGATTTTTGGAAGGATTTACTTAGATAAGATATCCTCCTCACAAGACTAGACTGGCTTCTAGTTGTTAATCATTCAGATTGAACCTGCTCAAACTTTTTCTCCTACTTTCCTGGAAATGGCCAAACTTGGAAGCCCTACAGTTTGCCTTGGTACTCTCTGTTAAACTAGGTTCTAAATCTTCACACAGTTTTCTCAGTCTACAGGGGCCTTGGAAGCCCACATTCAATAGTGCTGAATATAGCAAATGCTAGAGAACAACTCTGATCTCTACTGTCACCAGTACCATGTAAGGATTTTTATTTTTAATTTGCATCATTTGGATCTCCTGATGCTTGGCAGAAATAAAATGTGACTTTGAACTAATGAGAACTTTACCACCAAAAACATTGATTAACTTCAGTGTCTACATGAACATTTTCCTTCCAAGTAGTTACTTTGGAAAATTACTTTGAATGTTTTTGGAACTCTGCCTTTTAAAAAAAATTTTTTGTTTACATTTGTTCATTTTTGAGAGACAGAGAGCAAACGGAGTAGGAGCAGAGAGAGAGAGACACAGAGTTTGAAGCAGGCTCCAGGCTCTGAGCTATCAGCCCAGAGCCTGATGCAGGGCTCAAACTCGCTGAAGGTAAGATCATGACCTGAGCTGAAGTCAGATGCTTAACCAACTGAGCCACTCAGGCACCCCTGGAACTCTGCCTTTAAAAGTAGCTCCAGAGTTAGTGCACAAGCCCATAGTAAAACTCTGCCATTGCTTTATAGTTAGGCCTTATTTTCCCCATAAATGCAAAAAGTGAGCCATTCAACTGGAACACCAAATTATTCAACATATACAGCACCTGATTATTTTTTGTTGTTTTTCCTCTTAAAATCTTAAAATCACCAAAATCTCTCATAATTTATTTATATACAAACTCTAAACACAATTTTCAAGAAAAGTTCCAAAAATTGTTTGGAAAGAGAAAGAATCCCAGGTAGGCTCTGTCAGCATGGAGCCCCAGGTGGGGCTTGAGCTCACGAAGAGCAAGATCATGACCTGAGCTGAAATCAAGAGTCAGACATTTAATTGACCGAGCCACTCAGGCAGCCCAGCAATGATCAATTTTGTTAACATATGAGTAATATAAACCTAAGGTCACATCAGTTATATGTCCTGTTGGTCCTGGACTCAACCTCTTTTCTAATTTACCTTAGTAAGGAAGGTAGCTTACTTTTTTTTTTTTTAACATCAGATCTATACCATGAACTTTGCTTATTTTACATAAATATATTCATTTGCCCCTAAGTTTTTTATTGATAGTTTTTTGCTAAAAATAATATGGCCAAGCTGGAAGAGAGATATAACACAGAAAATGAACGTACGGATGCAGCTCAACTTGGCTCTGAAACATGTCTTTCCTTCTAACATTTCATGGTAACATGGAGATATTTTACAGCTCCCTTTTTTCATCCTTGCATCTGTCTTGTCCTAATGACAATAGTGACTTCTAAAGATAGATTGTTATCAACTGTTAGCATTTACACACCATTTCTTATGAAGCTCTCAACACTTACTGCTCTCAATGAATGCCAATTTTCCATTTTAGGCTTTGTTTGTTTTGCTGTCTTAGTTTCATTAACACTTTTTCTTGATTTTATTAAGTTTTTTAATTTTCATTCCAGTATAGTTAACATACAGTGTTGTATTAGTTTCAGGTGTACAATATAGGATTCAACAACTCGATACATTATTCAGTGTTAATTACAAATGTACTCCTTAATTTCTATCACCTATTTTACCCGTCCTCCCATGCACCTCTCCTCTGGTAAATATCAGTTTGTTCTCTATGGTTAAAAGTTTCCCTGTTTCTTGGTTTGTCTCTCTTTTTTTTTTTTCATTTGTATTGTTTCCTAAATTCCACATGTAAGTGAAATCATAAGGTATTTGTCTTTCTCTGACTTATTTTGCTTAGCATTATTTTCTCTAGATCTTTCCCTGTCATTGTAAATGGCAAGATTTCATTCTTTTTTATGATTAAATAGTATTTCACTGTGTGTATATATATACTACCTCTTCTTTATCTGTTTATCTGTCAGTGGACACTTGGGCTGCCTCTATAATTTGGCTGTTGTAAGTAATGCTGCAGTAAACACAAGGGTGCATATATCCTTTTGAATTAGTGTTTTTGTATTCTTTGGGTTAATACCCAATAGTATGATTACTGGATCATAGAGTGGTTCTATTTTTAAATCTTTGAGGAAACTCCATACTGTTTTCCAGGGTGGCTGCACCAGTTTGCATTCCCAGCAACAGTGCACAGGGGTTGCTTTTTCTCCACATCTTTGCCAACACTCTTGTTTCTTGTGTTGTTGATTTAACCTTTCTGACAGGTGTGAGATGATATCTCATTGTGGTTTTGATTTGCATTTCCCTGATGATGAGTGATGTTGGGAATTTTTTCATGTGTCTCTTGGCCATGTGTATGTCTTCTTTGGAGAAATGTCTGTTCATGTCTTCTGTTGCCTTAATTTTTAAAAATGAGTTGTATTTTATAAAAGAAAATATAAAAAACATTTTTGAAAGGTTATTGAAGTCAGAAGGAAGGAAAAAGAAATGGAAGAGGGTAATATAGAAAAACCATGCTTCTTTTAACCTAGACAACTTGCCTCTCCAAAATAATCTTTTTCAAAGTTTGAGGCGCCTGGGTGGCACAGTCGGTTAAGCGTCCGACTTCAGCCAGGTCACGATCTCGCGGTCCGTGAGTTCGAGCCCCACGTCAGGCTCTGGGCTGATGGCTCAGAGCCTGGAGCCAGTTTCAGATTCTGTGTCTCCCTCTCTCTCTGTCCCTCCCCCGCGCATGCTCTGTCTCTCTCTGTCCCAAAAATAAATAAACGTTGAAAAAAAAATTCAAAGTTTTAGTTGTTTCTTCTAATATTTGCCTCTATATTCCTAGATAATACTGATTTCCTATTATGACAGATAAATATTTAATTATCCTACACCTCACCCTTTCTCTTGTCCATTACTTTGCTTTTTTAAAAAAATTAGTGCATAATTAACCTGTAATACAGTGCATTTTTATACACCTATGTAACCATGACTCAAAATAGGTTATGGAAGATTTTATCCCTCCAGGATTTTCTTTCAAGGTCTCACCCAGTCAGTTTTCTATCCCTTCCCCTTCATACACACAGGCACCATTATCTGGTTTCTGATACCATATAATAGGAGTTTTTTTGCCTGTGTTTGTATTTCATATAAATGGAATCAAATAGCCTTGCTTCTTTTGATCTGACTTTTTCCCCTTACCTTAAGTTTTTGAAGTTTATCCATGTTGTTATGTATATCAGTAATTCACTCTTATTTTATTGCTAAGTAGTATTTCAATGTATACATACGTCACATTTTTTTCTATTGGCTTGTTGATGGATATCTGGACCATTTCCAGGTTGTAACTATTATCAATAAAGCTGCTTACAAACATTCACTAATAGGTCTCCGTTAATACATAAATTTTCATTTCTCTTGGAAAATACTGTGGAATAGAGTTGCTGGGTCATATGGAAAATGCATATTTAACTTTATAAAAAAACTCCAGGGGCGCCTGGGTGGCTCGGTCGGTTGAGCGTCCGACTTCGGCTCAGGTCACGGATCTCACGGTCCGTGAGTTCAAGCCCCGTGTCGGGCTCTGCGCTGACAGCTCAGAGCCTGGAGCCTGTTTCGGATTCTGTGTCTCCCTCTCTCTCTGCTCCTCCCCTGTTCATGCTCTGTCTCTCTGTCTCAAAAATAAATAAACGTTAAAAAAAATTAAAAAAAAAAACTCCAAAGTAGTTGTCTAAAATTGTTAAAATCATATACCATCTTATAATACCTCCAGAAGTGTGTGAGGGTTCTATCCATATTCTTCAACATTTGATGTTTAATTTTCACCATTATTCTTGATTTCTTCCATGTTTCTTCTGTTTCTTGTGTTATCTATATTTTTCCCAGGTTCCCCTTTACTTTTTGTCTGTCTCTTTCATGCCAGAAGGGTTCCTCAGATTCTACAAATCCCAGGCTGCCAATTCACATTGAAAAATGAAACACTAAAAATTTATTGAAAACATTATATTTGTAGGAAGGATAATCAAATGATAGACCTCACTTTAGGACAATCAGGTGGCCGTCTGTCTTCCGGGAGTGGTTTCTTAAATAGTAGCTTCTTGTAGTCTTCACTTTGTAGTGGTTTGCATTATCCAGATCCTCTGATCTTCTACTCTGGGTTTATAAATTTGGCTCCCACGTTCTAGAGTCAAGTGGATGAAGAGGTGTGAGACTTCTGTTCAGTATGCAGATGTTATTTAACCTTTCTGTTTCCCATTTCATGCTTTGCTCTTCTACTTGTATCTATTTGGTATCCCCAAGTCTAGAGGTTTTTTCATTAAGTGTTTCCATAGGCTGTACGTCTTTTCTCCTGCTCAGGTAGAGGAGAACCAGTAACTTGACTATACTATGTGGGAGGGAGAATAGAGAGGGTTGGGTCTTCTTAACACAGAACTTTAAACAACTCTTCTGTTTTCAGCCCTATGTCACCATGATCTTCTATAATACTAGGCTATCATGGGAGCTGTGGGGTGAATCATCTGCTTACCATCACATGCACTTAGGTTTACTGTTCCTCTGCTCTGGTAAGTCCTGCACCATCCTCCGCTCAACTTCTCTTTATCTTTGGTTATAGAGGAGTCCTGCTTTCCTGAATATTGTCATTTGTGTTTGTTCCTTGATTTCCATGTGTTTTTAATTTTTAGTTGTACATGGATCCATGCAAGATGTTCAGATTACATTTTCCTAAAAGCGTGAGGGAGATTGAATTAGAGGAAAGCTGTAGTATTTGCTGATGAAGAGCAAATTTAGTGTTTCTAAAGAGCTAAATCTAATGGGGCCACTCAGTTTATTTTCAAGAATGCTAAACAGACTGCTTTAGAAAATGAAACAAAAGAACTTCAGAACCCCAGAATAGGGGTGGCACCCAGTCTCTCTTCATCACCATAAGGGTTTTGAGGGTAAAAGTTCAAACAAAAGATATATTCACCTTTTAAAATGTAAATGAACTGCAACATCAGCATAATTTTCTTGTCCTATCTTTGAAAAAAAATAAAAGTACACACATTCACAGTTTTTCTTTATTGTCTCAAGAAGGGTTTTGAAAACCCATAATTATAGAATTTATTGAAGAAAAAAATAACTAATAAATATGTTGGAGAAGAATGCTCAAAGGTTTAAGGATTGCTGGGCAAAATGTCTCCATTTTTAGAATGAATTCAGAAGGATGCTGAAGTTGTTGCTCGCTGACACAAGATAAAGCCGTTATAAATTAAGCATGTTGGAAACAACAGGGAGGGTAAGGGCTGACAAATTATTGACATTGCAGGAGACAACTAAAGAAGGATGTGCTAAAATGACATTTTGATGATCTGGCTGCATGTGTGACTATTGATGTGTATTTTCAGAGGGAAGATATCCCTACTGCACTAATCAACATATATAATCAAGAACTTACGACATGCTAGTCACTGTGTAGGCTATCAAGAAATATGAGCACACCCATGATTTCAAAAAAAAGTAGTCTGTTATAGAGGCATATTCAGATAAAGAGAAGTCATAAAGGAACAGACAAGGAGTGTCAATTAAGTGATACAGACAGTAAACACTACCCTAGTTCAGAAGGGCCAGAGAATGGAGTCTGCGCAAGAGAGGCAGAATTTGCCATTGGTCTTAAAAACAAATCAGCGTGAATCAAAATGGGTGTTCTAAATTCTGTAGTTTATAAAAGAACTTAGAAAACATGGTATCAGTGTCTCTGAGTTCTTTTTTTTTTTCTTTATTTTGTAGCTACCTTATATTTTGGCTGAAATAAAAATTCATGTAATTTATCATTGTCTAGTAGGTAGTAAGTTGTTTAGATGCTTTTATAGTGAAAATATGTCTTTTTGTTCTATTTATATACTTGTGTGATTATCTTTGGCAGTGTGGTCACAAGCTGCCAAATCTGAAGACTTTGGCAGAGAGATGCAATGTTATATTCATTTTTTTAAGTTTATTTATTTATTTATTTATTTATTTATTTGAGAGAGACATAGACCGTGCAAGTGAGGGAGGGACAGAGAGAGAGAGAGAGAGAGAGAGAGGGAGAGAGAGAGAAAGAATCCCAAGCAAACCATGCACTGTCAGCAAAAAGCCTAACATGGGGCTCCAACTCACAAAACTCAGATCATGACCTGATGTGAAACCAAGAGCTGGATGCTTAACCAACTGAGCCACCCAGGCACCGCTTGGTATATTTTTTATTAGCAAATCTCCCCGGGATAATTCAGAATAGAGGGGGATCCACTAGTGATCTGAGGATAAGGAAGACATCCATGATTTGTAGCATTGACTGATATGTGTGGTGTGAATATTCCCACCATGCCAATTTCAAGTTTCCAACTGGAGGTTACTGAATCCCGACTTGGGAACAGTTAAGCACAGTTAGCTGTCCCGAACTGGTGCAAGCTCCCTCTAGCTCCACTGCTGAAGCTATCAGACTTTCAGAATCCATCCAGTGAAATGTGGGTAGGGATGGTATCCAACATTTTAGCCATTCTTTTTCCAGTCTAATCTTTACCTGGTCTTCCTATCATCCTTCCTTTTCAGGTAGATGGCTCTGGTAACAATGTTACAGAAGTCAAAAATACTTTATCCTAATATGTATCTTGTTCATTTAGGCTGTCAAATGTAATTTAGTTTGTTATTGATGGCAGCAGTGTCTCGCTGCCTAAGCAGAACCGTGGCAGGGATGTGAACAGCAGAAGAGAGAGGTGTCAGGATATGAAGTGCAGTGCAGGTGTGGTGCATCTGTGTATTACGAACTTTCTTCTGAGACAAGCTTGTCACTCTGGGGTTCTTCAAAATTTGGGTCAGTAATCACTCCACGGATTTGTGGGTAAGAACCCAAAACTGTGTAATTCCGAAGGCCATGTCAAAGTCAAATATTTTATGTGAGGCTTCATTTCCTTAATAGGTCTGAGAGAAACCTTGTAGAGATGTTCAGAAGCCATGAGTGCCTGTACCATAATCAGGTGTTTACCCAGAACTATGTGAAGCAGAGTAATCAAACTGTGAGTAACAATCCAGTTAGAGCTTGTTTTGCTAAAGGCCAGTACTCACCTGGACTATTAAGGAAGTGCTGCCTTTCTTCCTCTAAGTTTCCACACATGTGTGGGCATCTATACTCCTTTCAGCTACCACACGACATTTACCATTTTCCTGCTTTCTGCCCTGGCTGCCACTATAATGTCACCAAAATATGACAGAGCCAGTGCCAAAGTGCAGTTGCTCTTACTGGTCTTGCTGATGCCCAGGAAGCTCCTAGGAAGAGCCAGATGGTGCCCGAAAGCAATGTCAGATGTAAACCATCCACCTAGCATGATGGAATTTAATGCAAATGCTGTAAATTAACAATATCCGTGAGAGTTTAGTGGAGAATCCAAAGACTATTTTAATTCTTTTCTTTTTTTTTTCTTTTCTTTTGCTGAAAACCCTTTCTAAAGATTCAGCAATGAGTCCACAGGGTTGGGCTGAGTACTGTGCGTAGAAGAATCTGTACCCCTTCTGGAACATGATACTTCCCTCGAAGTATGCATGCATGTCTTAAATCTTCTCTTGAGATAGTATTCCTTCTCTGAGATTCTCTTCCCCTCCTTTCACAGGCCACACAGATTTTATAGAGATTGTAGAAGAGATGAGACAGAAAGCGATGCCTGGTGCATTAACTACTTAACCATCTTCCTTGTCACTGAAAATACTGAACAGAAGGGTACATTGGTTTGAGAGCCATTGCCCTAAAAGACTTGTCTTTGAGTCTTTAAAAATCTTCAAATAGGAAACCACTTATTCAAGAGAAGTTTAGATAAAGCTAAGGGTCAGAGCCAGGTATGTAGCAATATTGCCAGTTATGAAGAATGGGGAGAGGGAGGGCATACAAAGAATAAAATTCAGAGTTCAGATGTTGGAGTCACAAATCAATGTGAGTTGGGATGACAAGAGTGGTTAAAAGGAGAAACCATGAGGGGCTCTTGGGTGGCTCTGTTGGTTAAGTGGCCAATTCTTGATTTTGGCTCAGGTTATGATCTTGCATTTTGTGAGTTCAAGCCCCATTTCAGGCTCTGGGGAGGCTGTTTGGGATTCTCTTGCTCTGCACGTCTCCCGCTTGACCCTCTCAAAATAAATAAATAAATAAATAAATAAATAAATAAATAAGAGGAGAAGCCAAGACTATTTTCAGAGAGCAAGAGACCATTTTTATGGAGTTCCTACTAGGTTAATGGGGCTGGGCAGGGTGGGATGTGTGAGCTATACACAAGTATTTATTACCAGCCAGTTGGGACAAGTTGAGGCTGCCTCTCTTTTTAGAGCATCTGCATTTTAAAGATGTATCTACATTTTGCTGTACTTCAAGTTTGTTAGAACATCAGCATATGTGTTGACAAGGCAAAGGTGTGTTAAATATCTTTATGGCTAGTCAATCCTAATAAAGCAGGACATACATTTAATTATAGTCATTTGACAGTAGCTTTTCTACTTTAATTATAGTTTTATATAATCTATGCTTGATTTAGCGGAATGATAATGAAGTAGCATTTATATGTTGTGTATGAAGAAGGTTTTGGACCCTGTATGCTTATGAATTACACTCTCAGTCTAAATGTATAAGCATATATAAATAATATACATGCTTTTCAAAAATATCACATTACTAGAGGTTCACACTTTTCTTAAATATATACAAGATTTCTTTGCAGATCATTGAATATACAGAGATCCACAGAGCAATGCTGAGTGACACATTTTTCATTCACAAATGTGGATTTCACTTAGCCTGTTGGTAGGTCAAAACCTAAGGGCCTAATGAATGGCTTATCTCAGTTCAGAATTTGACTCTAGGGTGGAAAGACTATAGTTAAAAGAAATTATTTAATATTTCGTCACAGTGTTATTTCCTTACAGTGATTTACTTTGCACATTTGCTTGCATCTAGAGATTTCAAAGGAAAGACATATTTAACCCAGTTTCTGACTCTTGTTGCCAAATGAGGGATTTGCAGAAGAGTCATATTCTCCATCAGCAAATGCAGGTGAGGTTTGCAAACGTCAGAGTGAAAACTGGAAATTCTATTTCCCCATTCCATGGAAGTGTAGTTTTACTTCTTCATGCCAGTGTTGTAACTGCTATCACCCTTTTGAGTGCCTCTGTGGTATTAGTACTAGGTTGTTAGCACTTCTGTGGTTAGGCATTGTATCTGGCAAGAAAAACACCACCAGGAACCCATAATTGCTAGAAATTCTCATTCATTTGTTTTTGCTTTTTGATGAAATATTTGCCTAATGTATTCTCCAAATCTGCTCAGCAGGCATTCTCTGAACCTCTGCTTCGCAGTGTATTGGGGTGACTGAAGCAAAAACTGTGGTACTCTCTGAGTTCCTAGAGCTGAACTTTGGTGGTAGTGGGGGGATTGGGGGAGGGGCCAGGTAAGAAAAAAAAGGTTCCTACTGAAGATGATGTAACTTGGCAACCTTACACGCATGAGATGAGGGTGGGAGAAAGATGAAATAAGAACTTACTAAGTCAGGATTCATCATTCAAATATATTTTCATTAAGGTTTGTGGATTAAGGATCCTAAGACAAGAATGTGAGCTAAAAAATCTTATTTTATAAAGAAATGACAATGAAATATGACATTTTGCTCTTTACACCCCTCATTCTCTATGCCTGGATGAAATTCTCTAGCATTGTAGGAATCATTTCTTTGCAAGTGCTGCTGGTGAGTTTTAATCCATTCTTCCTCTTGTAATGTAGTTACAGTTGGGGGTACTGCCACCTGGAGCTGAGAGCTGCTTTCAGCTGGGCCAGGTTTTGTGTTTTTCTCTTCTCTCCAAAAGATCCCAAGTCTCTTGTATTTATTTAGGTATTTTAGTTTGCATGAAGGGGGGGGGGGTAGAAAATAGTGTTCAGCAAATCAAAGGTGGCTGAATGGAATAACAGACTTTCATTTCCTGAGGGAACATTTGAGGGTGATTGAATTGCTCTCCATCTACAAGCCACATTTTACACCATTTTTCTACTTGACTAATTGATTATGACAGGTGTCACCCAAGCTCTGCAGCTTAGCCTGGCATGATGCTAAGACAGAGGCAGAGCAAGCAACCTCTGTTGATGAAATAGAGAAGGCTGTGCATGGGCATTTTTCTTATTGATTTTTCTAGTATATGATGTCAGTTAATTACTGAGAGCCATTCACTGCATAAATGTAAGCACTCATTATGACCTTTTTTTCAATTGATTTTATCCCCTGCAAACATGATCAGTGATTTGTTCATTTTTAATGAGACATAAATTGAAACATATCTATGGTTGTAAAATATATATAAAGACCAGATAATGGTGAATACCATATTCCATAAAGAGTAAACCCCCTACACTATATACATGGGTGTGTTTGAGCGAGTGCAGAAGGAACAGCACACAGATTGCTAAGATGCTGAGTTTTAAGCGCACTGCTTCTCCAGTTTCACAACATGATGAAAAAATTTAGAAGACCCACACTGTACCGAGTGAAAGAGGCCAGACACACACACAGAATACATCTGTATGAGTCCACATATATGAAATTCTAAAAAATGCTAACTGAATCTGTGGTGACAGAAAGCAGATCACAGGTTTCCAGGAACTGGAGGTGGCAGAAGGGATAGCTACAAGGGACAGGAGGAAACTTTTGGGGTTGACTAGTAGAATCTGTTTCTTGATTCAGGTTGAATTCTATAGGTTTATACCCCTGTCAGAACTCATCAAATTCTGTACTTCAGATGGGTACAGTCCATTAAACAGAAGTCATACCTCAATAAAAGTTGTTTTAAGAAATGAAAAGACCTATTTATCATCATTTAACCAGTATTTGGAGAATTACCATAGATTTACCATGTCTCTGATAATATTAAACCATTTGTGCATATGAATGAAAACTTCCTATTGCTCAGAATGTACTCTTAGGAGAAATTGAATTGATAATATCCTTGATATATATTGAATATTCAGGCTCCAAAGGACCATTCTAAGGACAATTGAAATTTTCTCTAGTGGGCTTGATAATTTCTACTGTCCTAGAAAGAGGATAGGCATAACTGACCTTTGAGAAGTTTCTTATATTGACCTACATAATAGGTTGCTATATTAGTTTTGCATTGCTGTAACAAATTATCATAACCTTAGCAATTTAACATGATATACATTTATTATCTCTCAGTTTCCGTGGGTCAGGAGCCCAAGCACAACTTTGTTAAATTCTCTGGGTCAGGATCTCACCAGGGTATAATCCAGATATTAGTCAAGGGTCAGGTTTCATCAGAACTTGACTGGGGTATGACCCACCTCCAAGCTCCTAGGTTGTTGGCACAATTTATCTGTCTGCAGCTACAGGATAAATATCCCCACTTTCTTTCTGGCCATTCCCAATGGCTACCCTTAGATCATAGAGGCTATTCACAGTTCCCTGTCATGTGGCCCATTTCATAGACAGTTCATAACATGGCAGCTCATTTCCTCAATGCCAGCAGAAGAAGCTCTTTTTTTAGTCTACTAAGACAGAGGTTTATAAGATATTACCAAACACGAGAGTGAGTACTCTATCACCTTTGCCATACAATATAAGAGCATACCTGTCTTACCAGTTTTGCCATATCCTATTGACAACAAATCTAACTGTACTCAGTGGAAGTACAGTCACCTTAGATCATTTGGGTCACCTTAGGACATATCCATCACAGTTGTTTAGTAGAGGAACCCTAAAGGAAAAATTATCTAATAGTATATTTAAATAAATAATATATCTCTAAGTAAATTCATAAGTATATATTTCAAAACATCTTAAGCAGAGTGTGATTCAATTTTAAATAATAGTGTTATTAGTACACTTAAATTTGGGGTTAATTTATACTGGTTTGCTTTTTAAACCAAATTCCAGGACCCTAGCTATTGTACAGAATCAGACATGTCCTTACAGGCTGCATCAGGCCCTGAAGGAGTTAATGCGCTTCTCTAAAGTTGTCAATTTCCTTCCTCCTCATCAGTAAAATAAGACCTATAATTTGCAAAATGAATGTACATTCTTGAACAGCGACTGAATAAAAAAATGGAGTATTTTAATAATTAGCTATTCAATTATCTTATGGTTGCCTACTGTTCATAAAATCAAAAACATAATGTAAAATAACATACATCATAATATTAGTTACAGATGTCAGCTTCTTCCTTTTTTCCTGAAGAAAAGGTGTTAATGAATTACTCTAGACTGATTTCTGACATAATTGCCAGGATTGAACAATATATCATTCTACATTTATGCCAGCAAATTAGCATCTGTGATTCATACAGTGGTAGCTTTCTTAATTTTATCATGTACTAAATACACGTTGTTTAGGTTTTCAAAATAACAGGTGGCTCTATACCTTCTAGAATGAAAAGAATTTACAATTCTGTCATTGAATTAGTGAGTATTTCAAAGATGACACTAACGATATGCCTGTGGGTTTACAGCAAAATAAGGTTGCAACTCTGACAAGCTACTAAATACTGCAAATGCATCAATAATTTTAACCTGAGAAATATGACTTTTAATATTTTTTCTATCTGATATATTTTGTCATGACAACACTCGGCACTTAATATTAATTTTTGCATATCAGGAAGGCAGCTACAGATGGTGTCAGCAGAAGTTTGTAATATCGTCTGTTCTTATGTAAACTATATGGTTTTTTTGAAGCCAAAGGCTGAGGTTTACAGACATTGTATGCCACTTTATCAGTGACCTTAGGTGCATTCCTGAACTGCCCAAAGCCTAGCATGATGCAAAATTGCAGTAGACGTCGCTGAATGTGTATAAACTGATTTGCCCAATACCTGGTACATAGGGATCACTCAAAAAACAATGATGATACAATTCCTTATCAAAATAAACCATGGATTTTTCCCAGCATAAACCACTTCCCTGGGGCTAGCAACTAATGGGGCAAAAAGCAGCAGAGTATGTTATTTCTAATTACACTACTTTCTTCTGAGATCAAGAAGTCATTTGGATTCACTCTACCCAAGTGAAAGAGGCAGTGGCAGTTTATGTTATTATATTTGTCTTTAAAATGAGGAAGCAGAAGCAAAGCAAGATTAAAGTGTTTGCCCAGTGTGGTGTAATGGTGAAATTGGAAGCAGTAAGCACTATCCCGTGATCTAATTCCTAGCTGTTCCTTTTTTTTTTCCTCTTGGATATCTCCTTTATTTAGAAGAAGTTTATGAAGTGCTTCCTTTGAGTTGGGCATTCTTTTTTTTTTAATTTTTTTTTATGTTTATTTATATTTGAGGAAGAGACAGAGTGTGAATGGGGTAGGCACAAAGAGAGGGGGAGACACAGAATGCAAAGCAGCCTCCAGGCTCTGAGCTGTCAGCACAAAGCCCGACATGGGGATCGGGCCCACAGACTCTGAGATCATGACCTGAGCCTAAGTCAGACGCTTAACCCACTGAGCCACCCAGGCATCCTGAGTTGGGCATTCTTATATGCGCTTTATAAATTTGCACTCAGCTGACTCTTAAAACAGTCTTAGAGGTTAGGTGCTGTTGTTGTCTACATTTTACAGGTGAGAAAACTGAGGTCCTGAGACGTGAAGTAACTTAAGGGTGCATATGTGGAAAGTAACAAAAGCAAATTGGCTCTGGAATCTGTACTTAACCACTGTTCTGTGCTGCCTTTACATTTTAGATGTAACTTTTTCTTTTCTCTAGGCCAAAAACATATCAAATAATGCCTTTGTCCCCACCCTGTGATCACTAGAACCTCAACTTTATTTAACATATTGAATCAGTCACCAAGGAAGGTACAAATGAAGAATGTGAGATCCAAGAGGCCAAGGGGTTATCTTTTTTACTTCATTTCCATTACCTTAGAATGGTGCCTATTACATAGAAGATGCTCAGCAAAAATATTTTGAATGAATAAATGATCACACAAATAGATGAGTGAATGGATAAATGTACAAATTAAATATGAACCTTGTTTTAAGGGAGTTTTTAGTTTAGGAAAAACAAACCAAAATTCAGATGGATAAAAGGTTTTATATTTTTTTATTCTCTTCAGATTGTTCAAAGAACCTTTCCATATATAAAACTATTCCAGTCTGGGTGAAACAGACTTGCTCAGTTTTAAAATAAATATTAGAAAAACATATGGTAAAATCCAAATTAAACAAGCTTTTATCTGCATGGCTCATTCGCAATCCAGATTAATTTGGTAGAGGTGAAAATGAATTTTTTCACAGAAATTATCTTGCCATATCTTAGCATGGCATTTCCATATGGGTGACATTTTTTGAGAGGAAACTGAGAAGCAGAACTAAAAATGGGAAAAGAGGATGTTGAAGGTGACTTTGTCTTAAATATACCCCTAATATACCAGTATCTAAAGAGATCAATAATATGTGGAGGTTAATAGAAAGGATTTGGTAGATGAGTTTCCATCGCCTTATCATTATAAAAAATAGTGGCATGTTTATATTTTAAAAATTGTGGTCCAGGGGTGCCTGGGTGGCTCAGTCAGTTAAGCGTCCGACTTCAGCTCAGGTCATGATCTCACAGTCCGTGAGTTCGAGCCCCGAATCGGGCTCTGTGCTGACTGCTCAGAGCCTGGAGCCTGTTTCGGATTCTGTGTCTCCCTCTCTCTCTGACCCTCCCCCATTCATGCTCTGTCTCTCTCTGTCTCAAAAATAAATAAACATTAAAAAAAATTTTTTTTAAATTGTGGTCGAATTCAATTTGCTCAAAAAGGGGGATAAAGGTAGATATGTTTAAGAAGGGAAGCTAATATAATCAAGAGAGGAGAATGGGTTTTTGTATAAAGACTAATATATGCTAAGGGAAAAGAGGAAGAAAATGTCAGTGTGCAGTATTAGAGGGGGGTGGGGTTATGGTTTTAAGATTGGAAAGACAAGGTCTGAGAAGGGAGTTTTATAAAAATGTATAAAACTAAGGAGGACATGAAATGTGGTCATTGATTTATTCAACAGATCCCAGTATTCTACACCCCACAGATCTGCTCAAAATTTAGAAGTGGTTGTTTCAGCATGAATGATAAATATATTTCATAGCAGATAATGAATCTTCAGACTGAAAATGGCACATGAAGCTCCCTAATAACACATTAAGATAACATGACATTTTTAATACACATCCCTAAATTTCATAATCAGAACCATGAAAGTCAGTCAGATGTTTACATAGCATGGTCCCTGGTGAAACCTCCATCAGAGAACAACCTGCCAGACTCATTGATATTGAGTTGATGACCAAAGCTATCTTTAGGGGAGATTTTTATGGAGACAAAATTATACTGAATTTGCCTAGTGACCTATTTTGTGGTTTTTAAGCAGGTAAAAATGGTGAAATTATCTGAATATAAGGGATGGAAAGAGAATAGCAGTATGCATGGGTAGGTATCTTTAAAAAAGAACAAAGCAAACTGGGCTATGTTTTTGAGCCACGATGCATGAAGCAGAGGGCAAACATGAGTAAATGTGAAGTGAAATTTAAAATTATTCATCATAACTGCTAATAGTCAGAAATGGGAAACAGCCATGGAGGAGAAAGAAGTTGAAATTGCTAACTAAAATGGGCTTTATAGATTTGCTGGAATCATAAATTGCCATATGTAAAGGATATATTAAATTATCTGGAAGTTCATCCTCAATTTTAGTGGTGTGTGATATTCTTACTCTGGACTATCATGATCTGTGACATGTAAGCTTTAGAAACATTGTTTTAATTGCCTACATTTTACAAATTCTTCTGGTTATTCAATCTTTTCATCTGAGTCATTGGTATGTAAATGTTCCCTTCAGTAAATTTCAGTTTTCTAGACTTCCTTCAGCAAATTGTTCTCCACATTCCTTCTCCCTTCCCTTCTCTCCATGGTTATACATTTATAAAAAGAAAAGCTTCCCACCCATGACTTTGAATTTTGTTGCTTTGGTTATTTCTTTTTCTTACCATCCTTAATACAATGTTCAGTCTTTCTCAGGGAAGCACATAGAACACCAAGTCACCCAAGTATGATGTCAAACTTCATACGTTGAGAATTCCCCATGAGACCAGCAGATATGGTGATTAGCTAGGTCTGTGCTTTCTCAAAATTTATTGTGTCAACTTAAGCAACTTATTTCCATTCTGTCACCTTCAATTTTATTAGCTAATTGCTGCTAAATAGGTGAAAAATGCAATGCAATGCAATGCGATGAAGTGCAATGCAATGCAATGAAATGAAATAAGAATCTAGTTCGAGTCCAGTGCATTACTCCTAGAATGAAATACAAAGTGGACACAAAGCTAAACTGGCACCAGATGATTCAGAAGCATCAGCATGAATCATAAGCACTCGGAATGGGAAGACAATTCCCATACTGATGGCCACAGTCTGAATACTTTGTCAGGTCTGTGTTTAGAAGTCAGTATGGTACACATCCCTTTCAAACCACCAGAATTAATCTTTTCTCGTTGGCTGACAGATGTTAGGTCTGACCACACTACTAAGAATCCTAAAACTTAGCACTGTCCTTGTTGTTGTTTTTCTAATTCTTCACTCAGAATGAAATGATTCACTCCTAATAGATAACCTTCCTTTTGTCACATGTCTTTTTGAAGTCTACTCTTAACTAAAAACAAACAAACAGTGCTAAGAGCATTAGAGTTGACTTATCAACTAAAATTAAAGACACAGCTCCTCCTGTTTTCTAAATTATTTATATATATTGTAGAATAACTTTTGACTTATAGAAAAGTTGTTATAATATTACAGAATTCCTATATACCCTTCACCCAGTTTCTCCACTGTTAACATCTCTCATTACTATATTTTTCAAAACTAAGAAACCAACATCGGGACAAGGACTCCTGGGGAAGATGGTGGAGTAGGGCATCCAAAGCTCACTGCCTCCTGTGAACACAAATAGATAACACCCACGTCAATGTAAATAACCCAGAAAATGACCCGAAGACTGGCAGAACAGACTTTCCATAGCTAAATGTAGAGAAGAGGCCACATTAAAGAAGGTGGGAAAGGAGGAAATGCATTCAGGAGCCAAATGGACATGTGGGACTGTCCATGGAAAGGAGGGATGCTGAGGGCATAGGGAGGACAGAGGACCACACCCCCGGCCAGGCATCCCAGGCACAGAGGACTCACATGGGAGAGATGAATCCCCATAACATCTGGCTTTGAAAACTAGAGCGGCCTAACCAGTGGGGCTTAACACCAGGAACTTTACAAATCATCAGGCAGAGCTAGGAAGGCAGAGTCCCACCCTTAAAGAGAGAGCACAACAAACAGCCCTGCTGAGATAGAGCATAAAAGCTGCAGTGGAAAAAAATGCCTGGAATAAACATGAAGATGGTTTATTTACTAATCTCAGAGCATGTGCTGGAGGGTCATCTTTGGGTGACTTCTCCAAGAACAAAAGAGCTGGTGGCACCATTTCCCTCCCCAGTCCTCAGCTTAGATATACAGGTAATTACAGGAACCAGCACAGCAGAAATGCTCTCCACCTAACTTGCTGACAGCATGACCCACCCCCCTGTTCTGCAGACACACTGCCTCAATCCCAGTCTGAGCACGAGTTTTCTCTGGTAATTGTAGGCCCGCTACCATAGTAGACCTATCCAGAACTTGCTGGTACTGGACTCCCCACCCCTGCATTCTCCTGCAGGCCTGTCCTGTCCAATACATCCTTGACCAGAGCCCCTCCAAAGCAGTCTGCAACTTTAGCTATGTGCAAGTAGCCCCAACGGGCCACCACAACTCCAGAGTTGACTCATGTCCTCAGGAGTGGGGAAGATAACCACGCATACCAGTCCCAATGCAGCCCTGCAGTAGGCTAGGGGCAGACATCAGGTCTGACTACAGGCCTCGAGTGAAGCTTCTCAGGGGACAACACAGGGAAAATGTCCTGCAATTCAGTGCTGCTGCATCTCTGTCAAATGCCTGGTCTAACTCAATTGAAGCCCAAGGTGGCCTCAGACTCACCCCTATGGGGACCACACTCTTCCCACAACTGGCAAAAGAACCATTGAAGATGACTGTACTGAAGACAAAAGCAGCTCAGATACAACAGTAGGACACACACAACACACACAGGAGACACTCCTAAAGTGCCAGGTTCTGGTGAACAGGAGACATTGTAGGGTACTACAGGACCAAATCTTCATAAGGCCACTACTTTCAAGAGCAGAAGACATAGCTGACTTTCCTAACAGAAAAACAGACACAGAGAGTTAAACAAAACGAAGAGACATACGGATATGTCCCAAATGAAAGAGCAGAACAAAATCACAGCAAGAGAGCTAAACAAAATGAAGATAAATAATATGCCTGATAGAGAATTTAAAGTAATAGTCATACAGACACTCACTGGACTTGCGAAGCATAAAGGATTTCACTGATATGCTCTAAGGAAATAGAAAACATAAAAACCAATCAGAGATGAAGAAGTCAATAACTGAAATTAAAAATACACTAGATATAATAAACAGTATCTAGAGAAAGCAGAAGAATTGATCAGCAACCTGGAGGACAGAGTAATGGAAAACAATCAAGCTGAATGGAGAAAGAAAAAAAATGAAAATAGAAATAGAAAAGTAACCAACACCATGAAGTGCAATAACATTTGCATTATAGGGATCCTGGAAGGAGAAGAGAGAGAAAGGGGGGCAGAAAATGTATTTGAAGAAATAATAGCTGAAAATTCCCAAATCTGGGGAAGGAAACAGAAATCTAGATCCAGGATGCACAGAGAGCTCCCAACGAAAGCAACCCAAGTAGGCCACAAGAAGACATAGTAATTTAAATGGCAAAAAGTACTAATTAAGAGAGAATTTTAAAAGCAGCAAGAGAAAATAAAACAGTTATATACAAGGAAAATCCCAAAAGGCTATCAGCTGATTTTTTTGGCAGAAAGCTTGCAGTCTGGAAGTGAGTGGCATGATATATTCAAAATGCTGAAAGAAAATAACCTGAAACCAGAAATACTCTATCCAGCAAGGCTGTCTTTCAGAATAGGAGAAATAGAGTTTCTAAGACAAACAAAAGTTAAAATAATTCATGACCACTAAGCCAGCTCTACAAGAAATGTTAAAGGAGACTCTTTGAGTGGAAAAGAAAAATGATAAGCAGAAACAAGCGAAGTAAGAAGCACAAATGCAGTATAATTAAGTAGAATTAAGCTATAAATGCAGTATAATTAAGTAGAATTAAGCTATAAAAATGAGTCAACATGAGGTTTGGGTGGCTCAGTTGGGTAAGTGTCCGACTTCAGCTCAGGTCATGATCTCACGTTTTGTGGGTTCGAGCCCCACGTCAGGCTCTGTGCTGACAACTCGGAGCCTGGAGCTTGCTTCAGATTCTGTGTCTCCCTCTCTGCCTGTCCCATGCTCATGTTCTGTCCCTCTCGGTCTCTCAATAATAAATAAGAGCTAAAAAAAATTTTAAAAATAAATAAAAATCAGTCAAGGGATTCACAAAATAAAAGGATATGAAGTATAACACCATATACCTAAAAGGTGAGGGGAGATCAGTAAAGAATGTGTTAGACGTAAGCAGCCATCAACTTAATATAGACTGCTATATGTTTAAGAGGCTATATGTAAACCTAATGGAACCTACAAATCAAAAACCAGTAATAGATATGCAAAAAACAAAGAGAAAGGAATCCAAGTGTTTCATTGAGGAAAGGCAGCAAACCATGAGAAAGGAATAAGAAAAGAAAGGAACAGAGGAAAGCTACAAAATCAGCTGTAAAAAAAGTAATAGCAATAAGTACAAACCTATGAATACTTTAAATGTAAATGGACTAAACACTGCAATAAAAAGACATAGGATGACAGAATGAATAAAAAAAAAAGACACATTTATATGCTGCCTACAAGAGACTCCTTTCAGACTTAAAGGCACATGCAGATTGAAAGTGAAGGGATGGAGCAGCATTGACCATGCAAATGGCAATAAAGAGAAAGGTAGGGTAGCAATACTAATATCTGATGACAAAATAGACTTTAAAACAAAGACTGTAACAAGGGGCAAAGAAGGGCACTATATAATAATAAAGGGAAAAATCCAACAAGAAAATATAACGACTGCAAATACTTATGCATCCAACAGGGGAGTACTCAAATACATAAAACAGCTTATAACAAATATAAAGGAACTAATTGATAGTATGCAATATTAGTATAGGACACTTTAACACCTCACTTACATTAATGGATGGATCATCCAAACAGAAAATCAACAAGGAAACTGTGGTTTTGAATGACACATTGTACCAGATGAATGTAACAGATATATTCAGAACATTCCATCCTAAAACAGCAGAATACACATTCCTTACAAGTGTACATGGAGCATTCTCGTGAATAGATCACATGTTAGGCCACAAAACAAGTCTCATTAAATTCAAAAAGATTTGAATCATATGATACATCTTTTCTGACCACAAAACTATGAAACTAGAAAGCAACCACAAGAAAGAAATCCGGAAAGAACACAAATACATGGAGGTTAAATAACAAGCTATTAAACAATGAATGGGTCAGCCAAGAAATTGAAGTGGAAATCAAAAAATACATGGAGACAAATGAAAATGAAATAGTCCAAAATCTTTGAGATGCAACAAAAGCTATTCTAAGAGGGAAGTATATAGCAATACAAGCATACCTTAGGAAGCAAGAAAAGTCTCAAGTAAACAACCTAACCTTACACCTACAAGAACTGGATAAACAAGAACAAACAAAATTTAAAACAAGTAAAAGGAAGGAAATAATAATGATTAGAACAAATATTAATGAAATAGAAACTAAAAAACAAAACCAAAAACAACCAGTAGAACAGACCAATGAAACAGGAGCTGGTTCTTTGAAAAGAACAACAAAATTGATAAACTTTTAGCCAGACTCATTAAGAGAGAGAGATAAAGAGAGAGAGAACACATAAATAAACAAAACCAGAAATGGAAGAGGAGAAAAAAACAACTGACACCACAGAAATACAAGGGAGTATAGGAGAATAACATGAAAACTTCTTTGCCAACATATTGAAAACGCTAGAATAAATTGGTAAGTTCCTAGAAACATAAAACTTCCCAAAACTGAACCAAGAAGAAATAGAAAATTTGAACAGACTGATTACCAGTAATGAAATTGAATCAGTAATCAAAACCTTCTAACAGGGACACCTGGGTGGCTCAATTGGTTAAGCATCCGATTTCAGCTCAAGTTATGAGCTAACGGTTTGTGGGTTCAAGCCCACTGTTGGGCTCTGTGCTGACAGCTCAGAGCCTGGAGATTGCTTCAGATTCTGTGTCTCCCTCTCTCTCTCTGCCACTCCCTCACTCTTTCTCTGTTTCAATCTCTCTCAAAAATAAATAAAACATAAAAAAAAAAACTATCAACAAACAAAAGTCCAGGGTAAGATGGATTTCACAGGTGAATTCTACCAAACATTTAAAGAAGAGTTAATACCTGTTCTTTTCAGAACACCTCCAAAAAATAGAGAGGAAGGAAAACTTCCAAGTTCATTAAATAAGGCCAGAATTACCATGACATCAAAACCAGATGAAAACACCGAGAGAGAGAGGGGGAGAGAGAGAGAGAGAGAGAGAGAGAGAGAAGAGAAGAGAGAGAGAACTACAGGCCAATATCTCTGATGAACACAGACACAAAAATCCTCAATAAAATATCAACTAACTTAATCAAACAATACATTAAAAAAGTCATTTATCACAATCAAGCAGGATTTATTTCCAGGATGCAAGGGTGGTTCAATTGTTGAAAATCAATCAATGTTATACATCACATCAAGAGAAAGGATAAAAACCATATGATAATTTCAATAGACGCAGAAAAACCACATGGCAAAGACCAACATCAATTCATGATAAAAACCCTCAACAAAGTAGGTTTAGAGGGAACATACCTCAACATAATAAAGGCCATATATGGAAAACTCACAGCTAACATCATCTTTAATGCGGAAAAACAAAGAATGTTTCCCCTAACGTCAGGAACAAGACAAGGATGTACTACTCTCACCACTTTTATTCAACATAGTACTGGAAGTTCTAGCTATATCAATCAGACAACAAAAAGAAACAAAAGACATCCAAATTAGTAAGCAAGAAGTTAAACTTTAACTAGTTGCAGATGACATGATACTATATATAGAAAACCCAAAAGACTTTACCAAAAAATTGCTACAACTGCTAAATGAATTTAGTAAAATCACAGGATACAAAATAAATGTACAGAAATCTGTAGCATTTCTATACACTAATAATGAAGCAGCAGAAAGAGAAATAAAGAAAACCATTCCAGTTACAATTGCACCAAAAATAAGATACCTAGGAATAAACCTAACTAAAGAGATGAAACACCTGTACTCTGAAAATTATAAAACACTGATGAAAGAAATTGAAGATGACACAAAGAAATGGAAAGACATCCCATGCTCACGGATTAGAACAAATATTGTTAAAATGTCTATACTACCCAAAGCAATATGCACATTCAGTGCAATCCCTATCAAAATAACACCAGCGTCTTCACAGAACCAAAAAAAAAAAATCCTAAAACTCTTATGGAACCACAAAAGACTTCGAATAGCCAAAGCAATCTTGAGAAGGAAAGACAAAACTGGAGGTATCACAATTCCTGATTTTGAGATGTACTAAAAAGCCAGTGTGTTCTAGAACAAAAATAGACACTTACATCAATAGAACAGAATAGAGATCCCAGAAATAAAGCTACAATTATGTGGCCAATTAATATTCGACAAACGAGGCAAGAATATGCAATGGGGAGGGGGGTGGGAGGGAGGGGGGGGTGGGTGATGGTTATTGAGGAGGGCACCTTTTGGGATGAGCACTGGGTGTTGTATGGAAACCAATTTGACAATAAATTTCATATATTGGAAAAAAAAAGAATATGCAATGGGGAAAAGACAGTCTCCTTAGTAAATGGTGTTGGGATAACTGGACAGCAACATGCAAAAGAATGAAATGGGACCACTTTCTCACATCATACACAAAAATAAACTCAAAATAGATTAAGGACTTAAATGTGAGACCTGAAACCATAAAAATCCTAGAAGAAAACACAGGCAGTAATTTCTCTGACATGGGCCATAGCAACATTTTTTTCTAGGTATGTCTCCAGGAGCATGGGAAACAAAAGCAAAAATAAATTATTAGGATTACATCAAAATAAAAAGTTTCTTCACAGCAAAAGAAACAATCAACAAAACTAAAAGACAACCTACTGGATGGAAGAAGATATTTGCAAATGACATGTCCAAAGAGGGTTAGTATCCAAAATATATAAAATAATCACACAGCACAATACCCAAAAAACAAATGGTCCAATCAAAATTGGCAAAAGACATGAACAGGCATTTATTCAATACATACAGATGGCCAACAGACATAAGAAAAGATGCTCAACATCACTCATCATCAGGGAAATAAAAATCAAATCACAATGAGCTATGACCTCACACCTGTTGGAATGGCTAAAAGAAAAGCACAAGAAACAACATGTTGGTGATGATGTGGAGGAAAAGGAACCCTTGTGCAGTGTTGATAGGAATGCAAGCTAGTGCAGCCACTGTGGAAACCTCTATGGAGATTTCTCAAAAAACTAAAAATAGAATCACCATATGATCCAGTAGTTCTGTACCCAAAGAAGACAAAAACACTAAGATTTTTTAACACAATTTTAATTTTAACACAGTTAAACACTAATTGAAAGGACACGTGCACCCTTATGTTTATTGCAGCATTATTTACAATAGCTAAATTATGGAAGCAGCCAAGGGTCCATCGATAGATGAATAGATAAATAAGATCTGGAGTGTGTGTGTGTGGGGGGGGGGGGTGTAATAGTCTACATAATGGAAAATTACTCAGCCATAAAAAAGAATGAAATCTTTCTATTTGCAACAACATGGCTGGATCTAGAGATTATAATGCCGAGTGAAATTTATCACTCAGAGAAAGACAAATACCATATGATTTCACTCATATGTGGAAATTAAGAAACAAAACAAAGTAAGAAAGAGAGATAGAGAAAGCAAGAAACAGACTCTGAACTATAGAAAACAAACTGAGGGTTATCAGAGGGGAGGTGGGTGGGGAATGGGTCAAATAGGTGAACGAGGTTAGGGAGTGCATTTGTGATGAGCACTGAGGCACATATAGAATTGTTGGATTACTATGTTGTACACCTGTAACACTGTATGGTAGCTATACTGAATTAAAATTAAAATGGAAAATAAAAATAAAAAACTAAGACACCAACATTGTTACATTACTGTGACCTAGACTCTGGACTTTCTTTGGATTTCTTCAGTTTTTTTCATTAATATCATTTTCCTTCTCAGGATACAATCCAGTGTACTACCTTATATTTAGTTGTCATGCTTCATTAGTATTCTTTTCCTGTAGCAGTTCCTGGTGCTCCTTGTTTTTCTTGACCTTGACTATCTTGAAGAATATTGGCTAGTTATCCTGTAGAGTATCTCCCAGTCTGGGTTTGTGTTGAGTTTTCCTCATAATTTCAACTGGGTTTCTGGGTTTTTGGAAAGACTACTGCAGAGGTGAAGTACTCAAGGATATGTGATAGCCATATGACATCACTGGGGATGGTCACGTTCACCACTTGGTTAAGCAGAATGAAGTTTGCCAGGGTCTTACCATCAAGTTACTATTTTTCCCTTTTCCTACTCTTTTTCTTTGGGAACAAGTTACTACATCTAGTCCACTTTGTAGCTTCCCTACCTCTCTTTAATGGCTGCAATCAGCAATCTGACCAAGATCTAGTAAGTTTATAACACATTCTTTGTTAATTCTCTAGCACACATGTAGATAGCTTTAGAAGGCAATATAGCTATATGCTGCTGCCTGTGGAAGAATACCTCCTCCCTTGAAAACCTGGGTTAATTGCTCAGAGGGAGTTCAACGATAAAACTCATACAGTCACCAAATTTCCCATGCCTTATCTGTATGGAAGAGAATTGGACCCCAGGGGAGACACTTTACAAGTTTGGATTGTGATACAGCAGAGCAGCAGAGAGGGCAGAAGTCTCATTTAATACCTCTTACTTTGATTGTTTTATTTTCTAGTTATCCCTAAGTGAATTTATTTAAATACCATATTTTGATCTCTGTTCAGACACAACTATAATATGGAGGGAACTGGAGGCCATTTAGTTAACTTTCATAACCATCTCTTCATGCTTATTACAGAATTAGCTTCAGAATCCCAGACTAAATTGAGTAATTTAGGAATGTTTCAGTAAGTGTGGCATTAAGCTCTCAACTTTGTACAGGTCATTTTTTTCTCTTTTGTCAAAATATTCCTGTGGATATAGAATACAATTTACTCTTTGCATTACATAACCAAAGGTTGGAGAAATGATGGTTTCCTTCTCTTTTGAAACCTAACAAATGTTTTCATTATTGAAGGTGAAGGCCACAGTACTTTCTATTTTTATGTTGACAACCCTTATAGTGAAAGAATTATTTTTGGTGGATTCAGTAATTATTATAAGGATGAGATAATAGGAATTTTCAAACATATTGAAATGAAAGTTGCATGCATTCATACTGTTTCCCCATCTTTTCTCACTTTTTCTTACTTTATTTTCTTAATTAATTTGTGACAGCTGTTTGCATATTGGAAAAGGCAGTCTTTTGTAATATTAGTAAAAATATTATTCCAGTTTGTCATGCATTTTTCAGTCTCATTTATTATGATTTTCTATATAGAAGTTTTAGTTTCAATATAGTAATATTTATCGATATTTTCTTTGTGGGTTCTTTTATTATGTCATACTCTTACAACTGCCTCCCCATACATTTTGACAATAGAAAAACACTCGGAGACAGAAGGCATGATAATAAAGTCATATAATCAGTAGTGACTCTAGCACAGACTTCCATTGTTTTAATATCCGAATTCCAAACTTTTTTGTGTGTGTTATATTATCTTTAAACACAGCTATTACCCACAAAGTGAACAGTGTGGCTACTACTGAGTTCCAAATACTGTCTTGAATTTGGATGAATCAGCTTTCGAGAAAAAAGAGAGAAAGAAAGAAGTAGAAAAACAAACAGGAAAAGGGACAAAGATGGAAGATATTGTTGTTTCCCAGTGTGATAGAACCTTAGTAGTGGCAACCTTACAACCTATCTGCACCCGAGAAGATAAACTGTCTAGCTACTGCCTGAAAGACAAAATAGTCTGCCTGTTAATTTCTGCCTCCTATTTAATCCCTTGATTCTTTTCACTTTACTCCAGAAAAGATAATATCATCCATCGTGCCTCTTGATGATGATAAACATGTCAATTTAGGCCAAAAATATATTTTTTGCTTTAGTTATAATAGCAACGAAGAATCAAACTTAAACAAATATTTATTATTATAGTTGAATCCCTGTATCCTGTATTTCAGAATTTTCACATGCCCTATGTTATATTTGGAATTATTCAATAAATTTACCAACCTTAATTCGATTTGATGTGGGTCTTTGGGTAAATCAACACATTAACTGATTATTTAAAAAATCAAAAAGGACTTTTAAAAAGACCCATCTTTTTTTGTAGGAATTAATACTGTTCTATTTAGACTGACCAGAAAGAATACTGGAATTTGATGCACAGCCACAATTTATGATTATATAATATATTTTTATTACTTAACCATCTCTGATTGTTGTTCTTTTTGTTTGCCTATTTAATAGATTCGAAGTATGACTGCTAGGTTCAGGCCAGTAAACCTCTTTTTTTAAAAAAATATAATTTATTGTCAAATTGGCTAACATACAGTGTGTAAAGTGTGCTCTTGGCTTTTGGGGTAGATTCCTGTGGTTCATTGCTTACATACAACCAGTGTTCATCCCAACAAGTGCCCTTCTCAATGCCCATCACCCATTTTCCCCTTTCTCCTACATCCCCATCAAGCCTCAGTTTGTTGTCCGTATTTAAGAGTCTCTTATGATTTGCCTCCCTCCCTCTCTGTTTGTAACTATTTTTCCCCTCCCCCTCCCACATGGTCTTTTATGTTTTTCAAGATCCACATGAGTGAAAACATATGATATCTGTCTTTTTCTGACTCACTTATTTCACTCAGCATAATACCTTCCAGTCCCTTCCACGTTGCTGCAAATGGCATGATTTCATTCTTCCTCATTGCCAAGTAATATCCATTGTATATATAAACCTCATCTTCTTTATCCATTCATCAGTTGATGGACATTTAGGCTCTTTCCATAATTTGGCTGTTGGTGAAAGTATCCTGATAAGCCTTTTTTATGGTTTACAGTTTGTCATCTCCCTTACTGTAATACATCAAAAAAGGAAAGAAAAAAAAAAGATGAGCTTACATGAGTGGTCATTCACCTGTGGTTGCAATTTCTCCATGCTTCCCATCTGACTTCCCAGAAAGGAGACTAGAACAGAATCGGGCAGACTCTCTCACTCTTGCATGCTCTCTTTCTCTCTTTCTCTCCATCTTTCTCTTTCTCTTTCTCTATTTCTCTTTCTCTTTCTCTGATATGTGTAGGCCTAGAAGGACAAACTCAAAAGGAAACAGGGTTCTAAGGAAATGTCTTTCATATGCATTCTGTGCACCCCTGTAATTTTGCAGCAGCTTCATAGTGGTGATATAAGGCTCTACTTCTATAAACTTAATTGGAATAAGTAATAATTTATCTTAGTTTTATATCCTCTTTTATTCTTTTTATTTCCCTTTAATTTGTTTTGGTGGCTATAAAATTCAAGGATGAGTACCTAGGGGTTAGAGCCAAGATGCTTAATAAACCTCCATGCCCTGCCAATGCGCTCCTGGCCTAAGATGCTGCCTCCCACACCCGTTCTCTTCTCGTCTATCAGAAACATAGCATTTGGTGAGTGTGTCATATTCTGAAACTCTCACGCTCCAAGACATTTCAGAACATTGAAACTAGCCCATCCTGGCAATGACCATTTCTACAGCTACACTTAGACAGTAACTTTAAATAAAGTATTTTAAAATTTGTTTTTAAATCCCATGGACAAAGTTGGAAATTTGCCATTAGTTGAAATCAATGAGCCATCAAATGTGATTGCACTTTTTTTTTTTTGTCACTGGGTATCCAGAAACAGTAAAAGTTCTTAATAGTATTTATAATACTAAAGAGGATAGCTTGAACTTTTAGTTCTTCCTATTTAATTTGTATTATTTTCAACTTACTTTAACTTGAATTTCTTACTGAAAAAAATCAGTTACTTAAAAAAAAAAAAATTAAGACTACCTAGCACTGATTCAATTATTTTTTCTTAACAACACAGCTTGTTAGCTATTTCACTTTGGTAGTGTCTTATTATCAAAGGAAATTGCATGGGAAAACGCTGCCTCTTAAAGCCTACCATACTGATTTGTATCAGCAATGCATGTGTTCTTTAGATGTTCTTCACGGCTGGAGAAAAGGATCACATGGCAGCCTGGGACAAAGCACCAGATGGCTGGGATAAGGTGAACATTGATAAAGGCACATGAGAGATGGGAGGGGAGATGTCACAGCTTGTCAGTCTTTATCCCTAGAGGAAGCTCTGGTGACAGGGGAATGATTGAAATGGCACATTCCAGGTCCCTAGACGTGGAGAAGGGATAAATAATGACTAGGAATTCAATGACATAAACTCAAGGGAAAGGATGGAAACAAAAGGAGCTGGGGACAGGGTAGAAATGGAGTTTTCCTACAGTTGGTGAAAGATGCCAGGAAGAGACATTGATGAGAGAGATGATTAAAGTTAGCCTTACAAAGCCTTGGAATAGAGACAGCTGGAAAGGGTACAATGATTAGTAAGAAAATACAGAGAATGAAGAGACCTGAAATGAAGTACATTTTTCTTGAAGTAGACATGTGGGTTGACAAAAAGGGGAAAACAAAGGATGAATTTTCTTTGCAACCTGATAAACGAAATGGGGAGAGAGATTGAGCTGACCACGTCTTATCCTTACATGGAGGAAGCACTCTTTTCCCCAACTCACCTGACCTATCAGATTTAGCCCAAATCCTTCCCAAAGCCTTTCTGGTAAGGATCCTAGATTTCCAACAAGATATCACGAAACTAGGCCAGCAGAGGCAGACTTTCTGCTTTCTGGATCTGAAGACAGATTAAATAATAATAACAATTCCTTGAATACATATCATATGCCAGGTTCTGTGAGCAGCCCTTAAACCTAGTTTATATCAGCACATAGGCCTGCATGTCAGATAAATTGGATCAGTTTTCATATGTGGAGGGTAAGTATCAGAGAAGCTAAATAATTTTCCAAGTTATGTAGTCACAAAGTAGCAGAGCAGGGATCCAATGCCCCTTCTATTTAATTGTAATTTTATAGTATAGTGCATTAGTTTACATAAATGATGGACTAGCCACCTTCCCAAGCTGCCTGAGATCCACTCTATTTTGGATAAACCCTTTTAAAAGGTACTTTATTAAATAAACAAAGTGAAAATAAAGAATACAATTCATTCACACATGTGTAGGTTGACCAGTTTACCAGATAGTATTTTCTTCTCATTTTGTCTTTTGAAAAGACTTCAAACTCTGAGAGATGTAGTTATCTCTGTTGATATAATACCACCTTACAGGGTTTTTTTTCATCATATATCTTTGTGTGGCCATAGGTGATCCTTCTTACCATGCAACACTGGCCTGTCAATTCTCTTTGATATATGGCTTTGGGATAAAAATCACACTTCCTATAACAGATCCCCAGGTTCTTTTCTAGATGTACAAGTTAACTCAAATTAACTTTTTAGGCATCTGATCTGCTTCTTAATGAAAACATTATTTCTCTTAGGCATTACTCCTGTACAAGCACATCTTCTACATTGTTTGGCACATAGTTGGATTTTAGGAACGTGTTCACCTCTCATTTGGTACAAAATGAAATAGTCTCTTTGTAAATCTACATTCCCTTGGAAGCTTCCTCTGAGTTCAGTTTTTTACAATCACTTTGTAATTTATTAGCAGAGTAATCATGATTAGTATGACCAGTTTGTAATAATAGCTCACTTCCTTCCCAGTACATAATCTCAAATACCCATTTTTGAGGGTTCTGAAAGGGAATTTTCTGATAAGTCTCAACATTATAATTTCACAATTTTGCAATGCCTTTCATTTAGCTAACACTGCAAGAATGTATTGGATGCCTAGGATATCACTAAACGTATGGTGCTAGATTTAGGGATTAGAGTGATGAACAGTTTAGACTTGGTTTCTCCTCTTACAGAGAATATAATTTGGTATAGGATACCAAAAAAAAAAAAATGACTAGGCCATTGCAGTTCAGAGTATGAAGTGCCTATAGGGGACTTCACCTAAGCCTGTGAGAGTCTAGATTTAGAGGCTCCTAAGCCAAGGTGGGAATCAGTGAGGTGATACCTGAGCAGCAATCTGAAGGAGAAGCCCAGCCCAGAGCAGGAGAGAAGTTGGAGGGAGGTATTCTAGCTCAGGCTGTGGCACAGAAAAGTAGGAGAGGTGAAAGCATGAGGTCTTCATGAAACTAATTAAGGTCAGTGACCCCAGAGACCTTCCACTGTATCCTTCTCAGGTTTACCCCTGCCCAAGACAACTGAGAACATAGAGCTTGAGATGAGAGGAGCAATATGAGAGGTGAGAGTAGATAGGTCCTTACAGTGAAGCTGGGGCAGGGAGAATTACCCATTACTGAGCTGGCTTTCCTCCCTGGAATTGGAAGATGGATTAAAACAGCCCTTCATGCAGTGCCTTACACATAGTAATCCCTCCATGAATATTGAATGGATTAATGATTGGACACATAAATTGGTCTTAGCAAAGAAAATCCATACATGCATGATCCAATTCCATGGCACTACTGCTATGATAGTTTGTAAAATAAGAAGTCTGCAAAATAATATGTTTCTGGGAACAGAATAGAAATGGCTTAGTGAGAAAGTGTTCTGATTTATAAACAACAACCTTACTGAAAATTTAGCATGGAATTTGTTTAAAAATAAGAGATCATCTTGCCTGGGTGGCTCAGTCAGTTAAGTGTCTGAGTTCAGCCCAGGTCATGATCTCACAGTTCGTGAGTTCAAGCCCTACTTCAGGCTCTGTGCTGACATCTTAGAGCCTGAAGCCTTCTTCAGATTCTGTGTCTCTCTCTCTCTCTCTCTCTGCCCCTTCCCTGCTTCTTCTTCTCTCTCTCTCTCTCTCTCTCTGTCTCTCTCAAAAATAAATAAATATTAAAAAAAATAAGATACTATCTCAAACTTAGTAATTGTCTTACATGTATCCACCTTATGCCTTAAAATTAGTTCCCTATTCTCTTAGAAGAAATCCACAGTTTAAAAATAAATAATTCTTCATTTCAAGCATAGCAGTAGGAGCTTGATAGACATTCAATAAATGTTGATTATTCAATTTTAGACACTGACCCAATAAATTATTTTATGTAAAGATTAAGTTTTAATGAAATGTTATAGAGATCATTAACTTCTATCTCATATTAACTTAAAATAAAAAGTGGCTTCCAATCACTATTTTTTTAAATTCACATTTCTTAGTTTTACTAAAGTTCTGAATACACTAGCTCAAAAGCCATGATTCTTTGAATTTTGAAAATAACATGAAACTTTAGAAAAAAAATGTTAGTCTTTGTAATTTCACATATACAGCTGACCTTATTTTTGGTAGGTTTGTGAAATTACTTTGTGAACTACAAAAACTTTAAACCAAAACTTAAATTTTATCTACTTCTCTATTTGGACATTTAAAATCTAGAGTTTGGAGTCAAGGGAGCAATGATAAGAAAAGAATACAAAAGGAAAAGAGATAGAGTTTGCCCTGAGGACAATTAAATGTTCCTGTCATTTCATTAATGTTATCTGTTTATATTTTACTTCAATCTTCAAGCTAATAAGGAGATGCAGTGGAAAAAAAAATGTAGTTGATCTGGCAGCCACATTTATAGGATTTCAGTTAACAGTATGGGGAATGATAAGGAAATAAGCCTATCGGGGTTTGATGCTTAACACAATTAAATATTTTTGTGTTTTTGTGATACATCTTATCTTTCATGTGCCTCATAGCGAGTGGAGGTCAGACAGTTAATAAGCTCACAGGAAAACTAATGTCTGTAAATATATAAAATCCTGAGAGAAAAAAAAAAACCTCTTTGATATCTAGACGGAACATGGCTTTATAGAAAAATTAACCCAATGATATAATTGTTACCAAGGCTATGGCAATAACATCATAAAATAGTAGTAGTAGTCGTTAGTAGTAATACTAGTAGTAGAAATAGTAATTAGTAATTTAGAAACCAAAGTTTTAAAACTATTCTTTTGATTTATATTATTTTCAGAAATCACTTCCTTTTCCTGGATTGTACTATGATAATTTTTTAAAAAGAGATTTTTACAAAAACAAAAAAAAAAAAATAAGACTATGTTATAGGGTGGCAAATGCACCTCTTCTTCTCCATGACAACAGATAAAGAAGCCGTAACCATGGCAACAGTAATGGGCCAGGGAGATTAGGTCCAGACTGGAGATTAGGCCTCCAAGAGCAAAGAAAAAAAGTCCTGATTGGTTCCTTATTGAGACCTTATGTGAAGATGAGTGACTGTTGAGAGAAAGCCTGGAGGATTAGTACGAACAAAATTAATTCCCTGTATAAAGAAAGAAGCCATCTCTTTGTTAAAAAATGTGTCCGTTCCTTTTCAGATGAGGACTGTTTAAACTGAGGTAAAAGAGTCTACGATTCATTCTATTCTGAGCTTTATCTGTGTCATCTGCATCTAGACTAGCTCTGTGAGAAGGCACTCCTGGAGGCCTGAGGAGAACAGCATCTGTGTGCAGGCTCTCATTGCTCTGCCTCTAGGCAGCCCCTGAATGGGTGGGGAAGTCAACTCATTTCGGATGTGATACCATCTCTACGTGAGGTGCTTTTGAGGAAAAAGGAACTGAAAATTTGTCCCCTTTTCTCTTCCAAGTCATTTGTCTAACTTCTTGAGAGTTCTCAAAGGTTTTTGCAAGTCACCATTGATCACATTTGCTTTTTAGAAAATCTTTTGTTAAAAAAAATCGTGTAAGGATCCCATTTACTTTAAACTGGTAAGATGTATAGGTATTACATTTGGAGAAAATGAGCTATGACTTCACAAGGATGCATGGGTTACTTAAGGTTTTTTAAAATGATAAATTTATAGACCTGAGAATGTTTGGTCAGATGGTATGAATATTTTTCACTTTAAAGGATTTTGCCAAGTGAACTGCTAAAAAGACTGTACTCTTACAAACTTCAACTGACAGTGTAAGAGAGTGTCACATCCTGGCCAACTGTAGATACTAACATTCTTTAAAGTCTTGCTACTGTGACAGATTTTTTTAAATGCACTTTATCCTGACAGACTTTTTTAGATTTTATTTTAATGCACATTTCTTTTACTGTCAGGTTGAACCCTACTTTAAAATAAGTTTCTGTATTATTTTATTGATCTTTGGACATTCCTGTTATATAATAGATATTAACTATCATCTGTTAGATATTTTGCAAATACTTTGGATCAGTCTTTCCAGAGGAAACGACACTAAACTAAGTGACAGGGGATAGCAGGAGTTAGGTGGACGAGATGGGTCTGGTAGAGTGGGAGCTACTGTGGGGAGCCTTTGGGGAATCACCCGTGTATCCTCATGGAGAGAGCCTGCTTAGTGCAAGCAGCAAAAAGCCAGGGAGCCTTCAGATCCTCTTGTCGTTTATAGGTGTGATGACTGGGTGTTCACGTTGTCATGTGACATGTGCTTCGCTCAAACTTTGTTATGACCTCGGCACATTACCCAAATGAGGTGTGGGGCCGGGGGAGGGGGGGTGGGTAGCCAGGGAACCTCCATGTGAACTGCATGAGGAATGCCTTCATCTATTGTTCACTACTGTCCCCTCTGGGCCTAGAAGGGCTGGCATTGGATAAGCACTCTGTGAATACTTTTTGGATGAGTAGAGCTAACGGATGCTGCTTACTGTGGAAACCTTGCAAGCCTTTCCCCAAAATGGTATTTTTCTGGCAATAGGAACACACTAAGCTATTGTGCAGGAAAGCTAATGCCCTTGGAATCACCCTCAATCAGTGGTGGGAGAGTGGTAGATAAATATCTCAGCTTGTTTGCCTCAGAACAGATAACTTTGAGGCCTATGCCACACTGGCCCCCAGAGTCCCTAGTGGAGTTGCCGTTCAGTTTCCTAGTATGCTGACTGCCAGATAATTCACTTTCTCTAGCCTTCACTCCCTGCTGTCTCACTTCCCAACTTTCCGGTGGTTCCTTGGATCAGCTTCCAAATAAACGATTTGTTTTAAATCCTTTTCTTAGGTCCTCTTTGTGGAGGAAGCCAAACTAAGAAAAGTGATAAACAGGAGCCAGGCCAGTAGGCTGATTTTGAAGTTTGGAGATTCCCTGAGGTAAAGAGTAGACACGGAGGATAAATTAATAGTAGATGGATATGACCAGATGTGTCTTTTTACAAGCTTATTCAGGAGGCTGTCCAGAGAATACATTTGAGAGAGATGAGAGCAAGGAGAGCAGAGATGCTTGAAGACAGCTGTGGCAGTTCTGACAAGACAAAATGACGGTGGGGCTCTAAGTGTGTAAGTGGAGCTAACACAGAGTAGATTTACCTGATGTCCAACAGGGGGAATCCTAGAAGGAATGAGTGAGAGAGAGTCAAGGGTGGGGATACCTGTTAGGTTTCTGGGCTGTACAGTTGAGAGAACAGTGTAGACACAACTGAGTTGAGTGGCCCAGTGGGGAGAAGCAGGCTGAGTGGGCAGTGAAGGTGGTGGGGAGGATAAATTCACTTCAGTGTGCTAGTTTGAGATGTCCGTGTTGTGGGGAAGTGTAGGTTTTTATCAGGAAGCTTCATATCACCCACATTTTTGAGACAGATGCTACATGTCCAGGCATCAATCTTCTCCCTCCCCTTACCACTCTGCCACAAAAGATTGACTAACTTGCTACCAGTCTACCATTTGTTTCAAATACTATGTTGACAAAAAAAGTAAGGGGGACTGTCACCTATAAAGAAGTGCTAAGTATCTACGGGGCCAGGAATAACTTTGAAAGCTTTCTGCAGCTCTTGAAAACTTCTTCTTCTATATAACTGGTATGCATTGTCAATTGATAATATTTCTGGAACCACTGGGAATGAAGATAGGCTCCCTCACCCCAGTAGATTTTCCAGCTAATAGGAGTGTAGTGCACAGCAGGAATAGTGATTCAGGAATAGTGATTCACCCAGCCCTTGGAGAAAGTGAATGCAAAGATGGAGACCAGCTTTGAAAAGAACTGAAGAAAGCAGCCCACACAATCCAGTTTGAAGATTAAATGTAGGCAAATGTGTCATTGTGTTTTAGGGATAGACATCACCTGTCAGGGTGAAACACGTTTCCTCCCCTTGGAGACTTGAAAAAAATAAGAGAATGAATTATGAATTCATACACATACAAACACACATCTGATAGAAAATTTCTTTACAGATTGTAAATGCCCCAAATATTTAAAAAAGGAGTTCTCCAATTGTGGATGATTTATTCCTGTGAATAACAATTTGCCAAATTTTGCTATACATGCAGTGGTACCCTACAAGCATTGGACAATTGTATGTCTTTATGTCTGGTAGAATTTTTTTTTCCTGTAATTTCCTTTCTAGCAGGTAGTCTATAAGAACTCTTTCTACTTTTTGGTAGCTTCCATGACTTTGATTTGCTATTCCTTCAAACTGTATCTAAAACAGGGTGAACAGGCTCTGAGTGGAATGAGGTTTTTGTAATAACTGCTTGGTTACCTGAGGCATTTGTCTATGGCTATGTTCCTCTGCATCATGCCTGAACAGAACACTTGCTAATGGTCCTGGATCCCATGAGTAATGGAAACTGGACAAATATTCAGTAGAATCATATATGTTATTAATTACCCACCCTTTCATAAGCTCCAAGAAATTCTAATAGAGCTTTGATTCCATTTACTGTTTGTTTGCTTTCCTTGGTTTTCTTCCTTCCTTTATAATCTATGAATGGATCATTCTATGTTTGCTAATGGGTCTGCTCTGCCTTCCTGCATATCTCCCACCCATGGCACCAACATCTCTGACCACCTCCTCTCCTTCCTTCCTAGCTATCCCAAGCTCCAGTGTCCTCCCTTCTGCTCCCAGAGATGTGGTCCCCGTGTTGGTTTCCAGTCGGTTTGTCCGCCTCAGCTGGCGCCCACCTGCAGAAGCAAAAGGGAACATTCAAACCTTCACGGTCTTTTTCTCCAGAGAAGGTGACAACAGGTAGGTCATACCAGTATCAATCTGCCACCTCTTTAGATGCATACTGTGACATAAAGGCACCTGCAGGGGATCTTGAGAAGGGACTTTGGATACCATGTGGTATCTCAGCTCTGCCCATCACTCATTAGTAAGTGGAGATGATATATCTCCATTGCGTGTGTGTGTGTGTGTGTGTATGTGTGTGTGTGTGTGTGTGTGTTCTAATGGGATTGTTTATAGAATCAAATGAAATCATTTATCAGAAACTTCCTTGAAAAAAGACAAGCAAATGAATTTGTGATAATTAGGTTTTTTATGTCCTTGGTTTTCAAAGTAATAAACAGAGAACAGAATTTGGCTGTATATTTATAGAACAGGGTATGAGAGAACCACAGTGGCCAGGTTGTAATCCCAATTCTGTCATTGACATCACGTGATCTCAAGAAAACCACATAACTTCTTTGAGCCTGACTTTACTGTGTAATAAAGAGTAAATAATAATACTTTAGCTTACAAAGTTTTTGTTAGGATTATACATATGTAATGTCATACAAGATTGTCTAGTATTTGGTAGAAATGTTGTTCCTCTTTTCACTTGTCACTTGTAGGCAAATGTGATCTGTATATGTCTAGTTTTAAGATTACCGTTCTCGATTTTTCTCAACATTTTCTCCTTGAAATATTTCATGATTTTAAGATTTTGAAGTTTTATTTGTAAGCCTAATGTAGATATTGGATAAATTCCAATCACTTCTATAGGAATAAGCTGTGTAATATCTCTTTATATTTCTTTAAATTATTAAACTTACTTAGTTTGTATTCCATGTTTGATTATTCTAATATCTGCAGTCCTTGTGAGTCTAATTCAGCTATTTGTTTCTGCTTACTCTTCCTCATAGTAGCTTGTTTCTTTTCATGTATAGGTGATTCTTGATTGTTAACTCTAATCCTTAGAAATTTTTCTGAGGGAATTTTTGAGACCAAGTATTAAAGAACAATCTTATGGGAGGATGTGCTTTACCAAAATGAAAACATGATAAACCAGAATTTTGTTAAAGTTTACTTGCTCCATATGGGTCTCATGCTGATATTTTATTGCTTATGAGAAAGTCCATTAAATAGGATAACATTTGTTTTTCTGCTATTTTTAACACATCAACTCACATGAGTAAATGCAGACTTGTGATAAGGAATTCTCAGATTTTTTTGTGGTTGTTCTGTTTCAACTAAGCTAAGGCTGAGATTGTACATTTGCCAGTTCTCTCAGGAGGCTAATTTCCTTTTCTACTTCACCCTCTGAGATTTGCTCTTTCAGGATCTTTGCTGTATGTGAGGCTCTCTAATCAAACCATATACCCTACTTTATCTGCAAGCTTCATTTCCTATTCTCTTCTCCTATTGGTTACTAAAACTCCTAGCTCTAGACTTCTATTGATAGGCACATACCATCAGGCAAATACCAGCTCCATAAGTCTGCTTACTCACTATGATAATTCTCTTATTTTGCTGCCTGTATATTACGGATAAAAAAAACCCCACTTTTTTAAATAAAAAAAAGACTTTGAATAATTTACCCAACATTTTAAGTGTGCCATAACAGAAAGGTTTTTCACATAATACTTAGTTTGCCATACTGTTTTAAATGGCACTTTGTAATATTTACTTGAATGCCTATATAATTGGTATCATTATTATATATTATTAATTATTGACATTTGAGCAAGTGCATTTGAATATAAGCATGTTCGGTCTTTGGGGAATTTTATTTAAGATTAAAGCATAAAGCCACTCCATAAACATTTAACTTAGAAGGAATCAGACACCAGAAACTAATATTACATTGTATTTCTAACTGAGGTTGAAATAACCTTTTTTAAAAAAAGGAATCAGAAAAGCAAGGAAGCTTTTGGAATAGACCTTTCCATTCTATTCTTTGGGCATTTTTTACTTTCTCTCTACTTCATCAACTATTGGGTTCTCTGGATTGCCAATTAAAGGCAATCAAAGAGATCAGCATGTTAAAACTCAATTTGTTTCAGAGAAACATTGTGTTGCCAAATCCCAAGATTCTGTACAGAAGAGCATCTATTGACAAATGCACTCTGCAGATCTTCTGTGCCTCTCACATAAGTGTGGAACATCATCATTATGTCCTTAAACAGATGAGGATTTGGGTAGGGCAACTAGGGTCTATATAAATGTCTATCTGTTGATTTCGCTAAGTCCTGAGTTCCAAGTCTTCCCTTCCACATTAAACTTCCTCTTATATATAACCAGTGTAAACTGGACACTAAACGGGAGACAGGGGTTTCTGGAATGTGGCAGCTTCTTTCATCCTTGAATGAGAACTACGTTCACTGTCTGTAAAGTTTACCAGCCAAGGGAATTGTAACCTGTATGATACTTCTACATAGATGGAATATTTTGGGGGTGATGGCAGCATGGGGGAACTAAAGAGGGAGAGTGAAAAAGAAAGGAACAGAGAGACGTAGAATGAAAGACAGGCAGAAATGACAAGTTCCCTAGAAGGATCCTCTTGTTCGCAGGGCTGAGCTCACAGTAATCCTGGCTTTCACCATATTCACTCATTCATTCATTCATTCATTTTTTAAAAATTTTTTTAAATTTATTTTTGAGAGAGAGAGAGAGAGTGCAAGCAGGTGAGGGACAGAGAGATGGAGACACAGAATCCAAAGCAGGCTCCAGGTTCTGAGCTAGCAGCACAGAGTCCAACACAGGGCTCAAACCCACAAACTGAGATCATGACCTGAGCCGAAGTTGGACGTTCAACCGACTGACCCACCCAGGTGCCCCACCATTCATTCTTCTGTAGAGGAATAAACTAGAGGGGAGAAGCCAGGATTTAAGTGTGAGGCTGAGTCTAGTCTCTCAAATGTGTGAGTGCTTTAAACTCAAGATTCAAAAGGGACAATATAGCTTGGTTTAGCCAGAGTGGTATTTAGTATAGCATGATAATCAGAAAGAACAGTACAACTTCTCTCATGCTGTGTCTCAAAATGCTCTCTTTTCTAGTCCACAGCAATAAAGTATATCATGTTGAAGTTTCTATTTTCTCTTATAATTTGACCTGACTTTAAAATGAAAGAAATATATGTACTACACATATAGCCTATGTTTCCTAAGATTACTTATTACCACAAAGAAGTAGGCATTTGTTTTAGTCTTATCTCCAGCTCTTTAACTCTGTGGCTTTATGATGAGTCTTTGGATCTCAGTGTGCACAGCTGCCCAAAACCACAGGTAATAATTCTTGCCCAGTTGTCTATATGTTGCCACATGGATTTCCTGGAGTCACCTTAAATTTACCCTTCCCCAAACTATACTCATTTAAGTATATTTTCCTCTCTTTTATTTGTTTATGTTAGTACCTTCCGTTCTGTTGGCTAAGCAAAAAACCCATGTCATATTTTACTCCTCCCAGCCTCTCAGCTCTGCCATTAGTCATCCTGTGTTGTCAAGTCTACCTTGGCCACATCTCAGCCATGCCCCCTGTATTATCTCCATCACCACTGATCTGATCTCTGACAATAGCTTCTTGCCTTCTAATCCATCCTCCTCATTGTCTCTAGTTATTTGTCTGAAATACAGTTTGGATCACTTCCTCTACTATGAAAAAAATGTGAATGTTCTTAAATTTAAATATTACAAAATTTCTAGATAAAGACATGCACATAGTAATTTACCAAGTCCTTTGAATGGAAGTCTATATCCAATCTGTATATAGGTAGAGTGTAGTTCCTATAACCTATAATGGTTATAAATATGTCGCTTAAATCTGTGGATACCTGGGTGGCTCAGTCAGTTAAGTGTCCAATTTCAGCTCAGGTCATGATCTCGCAGCTCATGGGTTCGAGCCCCACATCAAGCTCTGTGCTGACAGCTTGGAGCCTGGAACCTGCTTCAGGTTCTGTGTCTCCCTCTTTTTCTGTCCCTACCCTGCTTGTATGCTCTCTCTCTCTCTCAAAAATAAATAAACATTTATATATATCACTTAAGTCTAAATGGCTAGATTTAAAAATGGTACTATTGTTTACCAGATGTGTGACTTTTGAACATTTAATTATGTTAAAGACAGGAATAACATCTCTCTGCTATGCTGGCCAAAAGGAAGATGAATTATACCTCTCAGAATTTCTATGAGAATTAATTGAAGAAATTTAAACAAAGCATCCAGGGAAGTCACTGTACCTAGGCTGAATAGGGGGACCCAAAATAGTGTGAGCTCAGAGAAAATACGGAAAAGAGGCCAAAAATGAAGCTCAAACGGTGGTAATAATAATAATGATAGCAACAACAACAATAATAAATTGCTATTTTGTATGAACCATTTCATAGCTGCTCACTGTTTCCTACTTGTAGACCATTTAGTTATTTCCCTTTCTATTGAAATATTTCTTATCTTTCAAGCCCATGGATCAGTCCTCCATACCCCTTGACTAGTCATGGCCCCTGTTAACACCAATCCCTGCAACCTCTTCATGATCTCAAGTTCACACACCTTTCTCTGATCTCACTCTCTAGACTCTTATTTTCCTGTCTTCCATTTAGGACTCTGGTTACAACACACCTTTGATTACACAGGGAACTACAATTTGTTGATTCTGCAGTGTTTTCTTGGTCCCTCATCCTTTATGTTTCCCTTCACTTATTAAACAGCTAAAACCCCTGCCTTATTATTATAAACACTGATACACCCCAAAGTTTTGCTTGCTGTTTTTTAATTTCATATTAATTTCTTGGCAAAAGCCAACTCAAGTAAATGTTATTTTCTACCTACTCTCTACTTGTCTCTTGTAGCTGAATGTAACTAGAAGAAAATGTATAATTATGCTGACTAGTTTTTAAATTCAAAACTACTCATATTAAGTTGCCCCTTAATGCTGCTAGAGATTATATAGAGATTATATATCAGGCAGTCTTTCTCACAACATGCTCCTACTTATATTTCACACCTTTTCTTTTCTTCTCAAATCTCCAACATTTTTACTCTTTCCCTTACTCTTAGTTGACCTTGCTTCTAATTTCCTAGAAATAGTAGCAGTCAGAAGGAGAGTTGTACAAGCTTCCATGTCTGAGTTACATACCCAAGCTTGTCTTTAAGCATATAATTTATCTCCTCAAATTTCTATTAAAAAAAACTGGCCGTGCTCTGGATTCCATCCTTTCTTAAAACAAAACCACAAAGCTTAAGCTATTCTTCCTCTCCCACCATTATCAGTTTGTCCCTCTCTGGTGGATCATGTCCATCATCATACATGCATGCAGTTGTATTTTCCATCTCAACAAATTTTCCCTCAATTCTATTTTTCCCTCCTCTACCACTCTGTTCTTTATTCCCTCTAATAGCAACATTCCTTGATTTGTCTAACATCATTCCACTACCTTCTTTCATATTCCAATCATGGTTCTGTCCTTAGCATTTCACTGCAACTGCTCTTTTCTAGATTCACCAATGACCTCCATGTTGCTAAACTCAATAGTTAATTCCCAGTTCTGATATTACTTGGTCAGTAAGCAAATTTTGTCATATTTGATCACTACCCCTTTAGTGACATTTATTTCCCCCTTGGGTTCTATTACACATACTTTCCTGGTTATACTCTAATCTAAGTAATCTAAGATTTACCTCAAATCTCCCTGACCTGTGAATATTGGATTACTCCAGATCCTAGGCTTTGAAGATCTCTTTTTTCCCCATTTGTGACTTTATATTTTGTCAGTATGCTGATATCTTCCAAATTTATATCTTTGGTGTTAAAATTTTACCTGTAGTCCTGAATCATACATCCAGATTCCTTCTTTTGATTTCTCTTGATTTCTTATGAGCATCTACAACTTATCAACAAAACCAAATACCTGGTTTCCTTCAACCCCCCTCCAAAGACTTTATTATTTCAGAGATTTCTCCATCTCAGTGAAATCTACGTATTTCTCATAACTCAAGCAAAAAACCTTGGAGTAATTGTTAATTCTTTTCTTTTTCTTATATTCTATAACCAAAAACAACCTCAAGTCTTTGCAGCACTGTCAAAATACATCCTGGATCCATGAAACAATATAATACTTGGTATTTGCTAAAAAATAATAATAAAGACTGGCTATGATTTTCAGTTTTGAAATGAGTTATGGGATAAAAGTGGTTCATCATATTATTCTGTCTAGTTTTGTGTTACTTAAAATTTTTCATAGTAAAAAATTAAAGTCAAACAAATAAATAAAAATAAAATATATACTGAATCTTGCCACTTCTTTCCCTCTTTTATTACCATCAAGCCTCATCTAAACTATTGCAATAACCTTTCAAAGCTGTTCTCACCACAACAGTTGGAGTAAATCTTTTAAAACATACCTTAGATCCTGTTATCTTTATGCTTCAAAACCCTCCAGTAACTATCTCATTGATAGAATAAGCAGAAACCCTTCTTGCTCTGGGCCATTGTCACCTTCCTGGTCTCATCACTTATTCTTGCTATTTACCTTTTTGTTCACTTCTCTCCAGTCTCATTGACTTCCTTGTAGTTCCTAAATATACCAAGAATCCTCCTCCCTCAAGATTTTGTTCAGCTTGCCTAGAATGCTCCTCCCTTTGACATCCATGTGGATCATCTGTAACTTCCACTTAGTCTTTGGTGAAGTGGCACCTTCTCCTGGATGCCTTACCTGACCCCTATCATTCCCTATGCCCTTTTTAATTCATATATATTTTCTTAATCCACAGCTTTATCACCTCCTACTTATTTTTTCATGTTTCCCCTTTCTTAACTCCAGAATATAAGCTTCCTGTGGGCAGGGATGTTCTTACCTCCTTTATTCACTGAGCTATTCTTAGTACCTAGGTCAATGTGTAACCCATAATAAACACTCACAAAATATTTGTTGAACTGAAACCCTAACTGAAATGTCAGCTACTATGTGAAACTCTCCACAGTTCTCAGGCTCAGAAGTCATTAATTTCTCCTTAATCCTCCCCTCATACTTTGATTACTATTATATTATTCCTACCTTTTGTCCAGTTTTGTGTTTGAGTACCTGCCTGTTCCCACTCTGATGACTAAAACTAGATCTTATTTATAATTCCATCCCCAGTGTCTAGTATCATGACTTCTGTAGACACTTACTGATTGGGACTAATACAATAAAGGTGGCAGAGAGACAGATGTGGTTCTTAATAGATAGTTTTTTAACAAGTAAAACAAATTATTATTTTTTTATTTATTTTTGATATGGAGACAGAGTGTGAGCTGGGGAAGGGCAGAGAGAGAGGGAGACACAGTATCTGAAGCAGGCTCCAGGCTCCGAGCTGTCAGCACAGAGCCCAACATGGTACTCGAACTCACGAACCATGAGATCATAACCTGAGCCGAAGTCAGACGCTTAACCGACTGAGCCACCCAGTCGCCCCTAAAACAAGTTATTTTACTGAGGAAGATGAATAAGCTGATGCAGTTCAATAAAAGCCTTTTTTTTAATTGAGAGAAAATAAAAGTGGATTTTGAAATTTGATTCCAATATCACTGTTCATTTTCTCGCTCTCAACTAGAGTGAATATATGCCATATGTCTCTGAATGGTTAGCCGTGGTGCTTATCTGCTCATATAGGTTTATTTAGCTCCTTAACACAATAGCTTTTTAAAAGGTGGTGGATTTAACATTTGCCTCAGACTAGCAATGAGTTTGTCAGGCAAATTACTCTAGCTCAGATTATCATTAATCTGTCTGACTGGTTAATGGTGTCAATAACGCAAGTACCATAGTTAACATTTTTTTTTATTCAGCCCCTTGGGTGCTTTCATTTCATAAGTGAGAGAGCAGCATAAATTCCAGAACCTGAAAGCCAGGATTCACAGAGATTCAATTGCTTCACAGATATCCAGCTATCCCCTCCTTGTACCTAAAAGTTGTTAGTATTGAAAGTCATTGTTGAAATCATAGTACAACTTCTTGCTACTTAGACATTTAGAAACTGATAGAGGAGGGGTAAGTCACATGCCTAAGGCCACAAAGTAAGCATCCATGATGAGAGCGAGCATTATTGAGTATTCAATAATACTTACTGTGGCAGATGCCAGGCTAAGCATCTTACATAAATTAATTTATTTCATCCTCACAACAAAACATTATCCACATGAGTCTTAAAGAAGACCACTTACATTTCTGGTATACAGATAGTAAGTTGTAGAACCAGGATGTAATGCCGACCTGATTCCAAAACAGGTGTTCTGTGAATCATTACACCAACTTGCTCCTAACATAGTTGCTGGATTAACCTGGAAGAGAATCTGGCTTTCTTGATATTTTCAGAATTATGACAAGAATTTACCCTATAGGCTTCTTCCCAATCGTTTTATGACTTAATGGCTAAGTTGATTTCCATCATTTATTTACCAGTTATAAATGCAGTAGCAAACTTTTTATGCACGTATAGAACATTATACTTCCCATTCACTAATCTAAAATTACTTATGGAGTGTGACAACAGTGTAGCCAAAAGGTTAAAGTAATGTGGCTGTGGAATTCAACTGCATGGATTTTAGTCCTGGCTCAGACTTTTACTGGCATTGTGGCCCTGGGATAATTACTGGTGCTTTAGATTGCTCACATGGGATAATAATAGTAACTGACATGTAAGGTTATGACGACTTTAAAAACTGCTAGTACCTAAAACATTTGCTTATTGCCTGGTGTCCAAAAGCACTCAATTCTTGTTAGCCAGTTCTCTGTGCAAATTATTGCGTGCGTTAGAAATAAAAATCAGTGTGGGGTGCCTGGGTGACTCCGTTGGTTAAGCTTCTGACTTTGGCTCAGGTCATGATCTCACTGTCCGTGGGTTAGAGCCCTGCATTGGGCTCTGTGCTGACAGCTCAGAGCCTGGAGCCTGCTTCAGATTCTATGTCTCCATCTATCTCTGTCCCTCCCCTGCTCGCTCTCTCTCTCTCTCTCTCTCTCCCTGAAAAATAAATAAACATTGAAAAAAAGAAATAAAATCAATGAAATATAAGTGTTCTCCAATTTATATTTAAAGGGGACCTTATCGCTTTACACACGTTTGCCCATTTGATCCTCAGATAAGGCAGGTATGATAGTTTCCATTTTATAGATCTCCATGCCTTGCTCTGTTCAGAAAATCTAAAAAACATTGCCTAAGAAGCCACACAACTAGTAAATATTAGAAGAAAGATTTAAATGCAAGGTTTCTAGTCCAGCGATCTTGTTACTGTACCATACAAAATAAAAGATATTTCCTAAAAGAGGCACATGGGAAGCACTGCGGGAGTTCAGATGAGAGAATTAAAACATTTTCATGAGCATCATTCAATTTAATCCTCACAATGACCCTGTGAGGTAGGCAGATAAGGGACCAGGAACGGGCATCTTCGTTTTGCAAATGAAGTAGGGAAGACTCCAAGATAGCCCCTGACTTGCTCAAGGTCACACACCCATTCTGTGGCAGAACAAAGGCTGGACTGGGTCTTCCAACTTGCAGACCTGTATGGTTTACATTGCTTTATGCTGCCTCAGAAAACCTGTGCTCACCGCTCAGGATTAGAGGCCACCTTTTCATGATTGACACAGAGGATTCATTTTAGAATTCATCGCGCATTACATTCTCACCGTGGCGTTTATGTATTCTTTCCCTGCTCCCCAGTGCTGACGACTGTGCAGCTGATGAAACTGCTTATGAAGGGAGGGTGCTGTGAAGGAAAGACAGCAAGACTCAGATTCCAAAGCTCCGTGTTCTGGTCCTGGCCTAAAGGCTGGCAAAGTTAGTCCCCCTTTCACTCTGCTTCTCTGTAAAATGTAAAACCCTGCCCTTTCTACGTCAAAATGTTCTGAGATCATTGAATAAGAGAATGGTGATTTAATTCCTCCAATGGACTTAGGATTACTGAAAAATAAAACATGCTCTGTATAAATGCCATATACAAATGAATGACCCTTTATTCACTTGTGAGTTGCCTGTGTGTCCAGCTCCGTGTTGGGAAGAATAGAGAAGCCAACAGTCTTTTTGGAGGCAGGTTAGCAACGTTGAGAGGATTGTTCCATTGAAGCATATATAACTGCACACTGAATTAAGAGCCTGAAGGAAAGGAATGTGCTTTATGAGAGATGGAAAGCACATGGTGTCTATGCATGGTCAGATCTGTATTTTGGAAAGATGGCTATTGCTGCAGAGTGGAAGTTAGACCAATGTGGTCAGCCGAGTGGATGTCAGAAAGCCACTGAGGCTATAGCTGAAGTCCAGGCAGTAAATGATGGTGGATCAAACTGAGGCTGGATCACTAGAGATGAAGCAATAGAAACATGTCATTCTAGAGATATTTAGGAAGTGAAATTGATAGGAGCAGGTGACAGATTGACATTCATGGTGAGACAACAGATGTGTTCAAGGACAGTTCCTAGTTTTCTGGCTTATTTAAATGGAAGGATGGGAGGGTAACTCGCTGACATTAGGATGCCGGAAAAGACCCAGATTTGAAAACGCGGATGATAAATTCAGCTTCAGATGTGTTGGTTTTTACGTACATTCAAGTGGTTATGTCAAGTAGAGCCTTCAGAAGAAGGAAACTGGCTGGAGCTCAGAGAAGAAGTTTGGGCCAGAAACATGTATCTGTGTCAGGAATTTGTCAGCATATGGATGAAGACTGAAGCTAGAAAAGGAGAAATGGGTCATCCCTCCACCCCAAAGAGAAATAAAACCAAGAAGAGGTCTCAGAACTGAGTCATATTTATTAAGGGGCAGAGGCTGAAACTAAACAAAATAAACAACTTGAAACAAAAAGCTTTTTTTTCCATGAAAAGATAGTTGTTGTTGTTGTTGTTGTTTTTATGTTTTGTTGCAGCAGCTATTTGTTATGTAACTAGTGTCTTGGGCACGTAGTAAACACTGAAACAGAGATATATTAAAGTAAACTTTCCACAAGTCTGTTCCTTGCACTATGCTGTTTAAAAATTCAACCAGAAACAGAATTCTTAGCCAAAGTTTAGTCAAAACTCCCTCTGACCCAATAGATGATCTCCATTTTCCATTATGCTTTATCTGGTGGTAAGTCATCTCTGAAACTGCTTTTCCTTCAAGATAGCACTTGATTCCAAACTCTCTGGTTCTGGAATCATAAGGAGTATAGCATTGGGTAACTGCTGCTGCTATTGCTCTGAGCCCTATTCTAGTAAACACCATATTTCAGTTTTGAAATCTTCTCATCATTGTACCATTCTTGTCCTCACTAAAGAAATGAACGTGAAAATGGAATGGATAAAAAGGGGTTGCTAAAAATCTTTCCATTAGAAATAGCATAGTTCCTTCCCTATAAATCACCATTAGTGTAACTCATCCCCTTGAAGCAACTAATTAGGTGCCTGATACCTCAAGACAGCATTGTTTGCTCACCTCACACCTGTAACTAAATGTTAACACCCTGGTGCACTTGGGCGAGACAATATATGTTTACTTAATATGTACACTAAGGACATGTTATAAACGATCCAGTAAGAAACAGTGTTATGTTTAAATTGCACTTACTTCTGAAATGTAAATGCGGAAGTGCTGAATGCAATGAACACACACACACACACACACACACACACACAATTTTTTATTCCCAACAAAGAATATTAGATTAGAAAGTCCCCTTTCAGTAGATCCCGCCCTGTTTTCAAATAATGAAAACAAGAACTAGGAAGGTGAGGTGGCATGCCAAAGGCCACACAACTAAGTTGAGGTGGAAAAATGGAATTGAATCCAGCTCTCTAAACATTCTGGAGATCACACTGTGTGGGAATGTTATGCAGTTATTCTATTAATTTTTTACATTTATTTATGAATTCATTTAAAAATTTGTGAGCCCCAGCAGCATAGCTAGTTTTTAGTGGGTATATATGCTGAGTGCCAACAAAATGTGAATGGAATGTGGCTTCTCTTCTAAAGTAATTCACAAATGAGTTGAAGACAGGCATGTCTATTAATACCATGTGATATGTGCTACAATAGATCTATAAACCAAGAGCAGCAAAAGCATGAAAGGGAGAGATTTAATACTTCTGGAATCAGAGGACATGATGGTAGGAAATGTCCAGCAAGTGATTTCCTTTGAATTGGATTTGAAGAATGAACAAGCTTTTACCAAAGTGAGAAGGAACTATGAGTCAGGAGAATATAAGTCCAGAATAAATGAAACTAAACTAAACTAAAAACTAATGAAAGGCAGAATGGCAATAGCCAGGGAAGCAGAGATGGCTATGGTGTTGTAGAGCCTGGTCACTCATTGTAGGTAAGTGTGAAAAGGTTTGGGCCACATCTTGAAGGTCTTTGGATCTTGCCACAAGGAGTTGAGATGTATTAGCCATAAAATGGCAGCCAGCACAATGTTTGGGGCATGGAGTTGAGAGATTACATTTGTTAGAAGAGTATCTCTTATCAATGGAAAGAAGGAATGGGGAAAACTAATGACAAAAAAAAAAAAAAAAAGGAAAAGCTATTACACTGTAATACATTGTAAGTACAAACCAGAGAAGGAATTGGCTTCAGGCTCAGGAGAATACAGCCTAACCAGAGTTATGTCTTTAAAAAAATTTTTTTAATGTTTATTATTTATTTTTGAGAGAGACAGAGACAGAGCACAAGCGGGAGAGGCACGGAAAGAGAGGGAGACAGAGAATCCAAAGCAGGGTCTGGGCTCTGAGCTGTCAGTACAGAGCTCAATGTGGGGCTCAATCTTATGAACTGTGACATCATGACCTGAGGCAAAGTCAGATGCTTAGCTGTCTGAGCCACCCAGGTGCCCCCAGAGTTAGGTCTTAATGCAACTTGTGCAAATACCATCTTGGACTTCATGGCTCACAATGTGTCAGCACCCAAGACTTAGCCATCTGATTTCTGAAAAGCAGCAGCATTGTCGCTATTAGGTCAAAGTGTGTGCTTTTAGAACATCGCAGTTATTTCCTAAGAAACCTCCACCTGGTAACCCAAAGCACCTAAAAGTAGAATTTACAGGAAAGAAATGTCTCCTATTTGTGAACTCTTCTTGGCCTCCATATAAAAGAGGAGGGCAAGTTGCCTATAGTTGTTTCAGCCAGCATGAGGAGACAGACTTTTTATATTTATATTTGGTGTGATTTTTCACTGAATGAATTTATAGTGAATGAATTCTAGAAGGCACAAGTGACTTGTTCCCTTTACTTCAGCCAACTGATCTTGAACCTGCCTGAGCTCCGCACTGCCAACTCAGAGTCAGGTGGAACAGAAGTGAAGGAATGAAACTTTGTCAATAATACAGCTGATGCCACAGCCATGAATCTGAGCTCTGTGGATCTGAAGGGCAGTTACGTCTTTAGAGTCATAGGAGAGAACTTCACCAAGAGACAGCTGGTCTGAGCCCCTGCTACTTTCCCGAAGATAGTTGGTACAGTGACAGGCATAACACCCCAAACACAATAGTTGGGTAAACTCCTAACATCTATTATTCTTTGTTCTTCAATACCTAGTTGGTTTATTTGCCCATTCACAGAGGAATGTGGACCAGAGTGATCAGAGAGAAAATTGTAATTGCCAACTGGTCCAACGTGGAGACTCTGGAGAGTGTAACTACTTCAGGTGGCTCGCATTGGCTTATTGTGAGACCAGAGACCAGTAATAAATGGCCCTTCCAAACTCAAGAGTTTTACTTACTTGTTGGGAATGATTTGTGGTATTTTATTTTTCAACTATTAAAGCATGAAAGGAATGATCAAAAGTGCCTGAAAGTCTCTGGGGCTTACAACTGAACCAATCTGTGAGGGACAACAGGCAGGAAATACCAGGTTCCCAGAATACATTTGTCTGCCTTCAGCAGTTTGAAGTCCCTCCACTAGGGCCCAAGGAACCACCAGAGCAGCCTGGCAACACAGGCCAGACACCAGCAGTGTGGACGTCACATTTCACAGGGCTCTGTTGTGAATTCAGGGAACACCAATTCCTTCTCAGTGTGCTGTCCGTGAAGCCTACACCTTTTAAAGGTAATACTATTTTTTTTAATGTTTGCTTCTTTTTGAGAGAGAGAGACAGACAGACAGAGTGTGAGTGGGGGAGGGGCAGAGAGAGAGGGAGACACAGAATCTGAAGCGGGCTCCAGGCTCCGAGCTGTCAGCACAGAGCCTGGCGCGGGTCTGGAACCCAGGAACCCTGAGATCATGACCTGAGCCAAAGTCGGACGCTTAACCGACTAGGCCACCCAGGCGCCCCCATAATACCATTTTCATTATCAGAATTTGTTCAGTACCCCTAGTTATGACCACCTTTAAAATTTAACTTATCTCAGAAAACAAAATTAACTTTACAGTAAATATTTTAAAAGTGTTTTTTTTTTTTTTTTTTGAGGGAGGTGGTGGGGTGGGGGCGGGGGGAGCAAGCCCATACAGTTCAGTGAAACCCATTTATGTATTTTTTTTCTTCTGGATTGTACCTCTTATTAATTTCTCTCCTCAGATTCTAGTTCTGAATACTTTGTGGAAAAGTCCTCTTCTTGGACTCAAGAGTACTTATTTCCTATGAGATTATGGTGGCATTTTGTTATAATAATAAAAATAACAGCAATTACTATCATGGATGTGAGACTTCATGTTGACGACCAGGCACATGCCTACTGCTTTATGTGGTTCCAGCATCTCATTCAATTCTCTAGAAACCCTATGAGGTAAACATTTGTATGGCACCAATTAGCACTTGAGGACTCAGGCTCAGCTAAACTGAGAGAGCCGAAAGAACAACCCCAGACTTAAGAATGATGAAGCCACTCCAGTCTAAAAAATATTTTCATTGTGACCTCACTTTGATTACATGAGCAGATTTCTGAAAAGTGGCACATAAATTGAAGTGTTTCGATTAAATCATTATTAAACCATTAAGCATGTACATTGAATGGGTGCCTGGGTGGCTCAGTCGGTTAAGCATCTGACTTCAATTCAGCTCAGGTCACGATTTCACACTTTGTGGGTTTGAGCCCCACATCAAGCTCTGTGCTGACAGCTCCGAGCCTGCAGCCTGCTTCGGATTCTGTGTCTCCCTCTCTCGCTAGCCCTCCCACTCATGCTCTGTCTCTCTCTCAAAAATGAATAAACATTAAAAAAGTTAGAAAAAGAGTGTACATTGAAGAAACTGGTCAACCAGTTTCTAGCACTGGTCAACCCAGGGCAGTGCTAGCATGTGGTTAGAGTAGGGGGGTAGAGTTGTGTTGAAGTTATTTGTGGAGAAAGCACCCTTTATTTGCTTAAATTGTATTTTTTCTCCAGATTGCTACCATAGAAATATTTTCTAAAGATGCTTTATTCACACTTTGTATAATATTGAGTATACTTAACGAGTATATTTTTCTTCATGACTGTTATTAATTTGGGATACTTTTTCAAGGCTGATACAGATTATGGGAGCCTAAAACTCTTCTCTTCATAATAAAAACCAGCATCCACTTTTATATGTGAGTGATGATCTTTGACATTCTTACGTGCCCAGATTTTCTTGCCTCTTTTTCCTTTGAAGAATGTCTGTTCAAGAGATTATGCCAGCATGTCCCGGAACACAGATCTTTCTGCTGAATTCTTTAGTAGTATCAGAATAAAGTTGATTATGAAAGCCATTTTTCCTTATAGATACCCAAGAAGTTTGGTATGCAAATCTGACATTCATGACAACTATGTTACTTGGATTCTAGGAAACATATCACAGCAGTTGACAGATTCATCTCACAGTGGTTTCTGAATGCCTAGTATCCCTTCTCCTTGATGGCCTTATATCTTCTACCCAAAGGGCCCATGATCCAAATAAGCCCCTCGTTTCCCCACAGTTGTTAAATGATATCAATACTGGTTTAAAGGATGAATCCCCAGCTTTCATTTTTAACTCTGCTATCTACTAACTGTAAGCCCTTTGGAAATAAAAACAAAACAAAACACTATTTTTCCAAATTACACTTTTGCATCTGTATAATGATAAAATCATACTATCTATATAAAAGAGCTGCATGAGGCAATGTATCTAAAAGTTCTGCTAAAGAAAACTAAATAAGATGCAAAAATCCATATATCCACAAGGCGTATGTTCTGATTGTAAGGGTTTTCTTTTATAAAGCAACTTGTTGGCCTACATAATCTTAGGTGGGTAGAAGAGAGTAGTGTGATACATGGTATGTAGGAGCATTATCTGATGTCTTAGCCTTACCTACTTTCCGTTACTATTGAAATCCACCCAGCTCCCTCCCCTCCTATAAGTCACACTTCAGCCTTGCAGCAACTTAACACAGCACTCCTAAAGGAATACCTAAACCTTAGGCTATATGTAGATTCATACAGGGTGTTTGTTTTTTATTGTGGTAAATATACATAATATATTTATAGGTTTAACCATTTTTAAGTATGGAGTTCTGTGGCATTAAGTACATTCATAATGTATTAGCATTATCACCACCCTCTATCTCCAGAGCTTTTTCATCTTCCTCAACTGAAACTCTCTACCCATTAAATAACTTCCTCTTCCTCTCTCCCCATACACCCTGGTAACCACTCTGGGTACATATTTTAATTATTAGCAGTAATGGATAAAATAACACTACCTGCTATAATGAACAAGCCCTAATATTTATAATGGTTCAAAACTGTTTGACTCTATAAAGTAGAAAAAGGATGTTCCTGATTGACAAGCAGTTCTCCCAGCTCTTCTCCAGAATTCTTGCAAATCTGGACTGCTCCATCATCCATATATGGCTCCCAAGGTTCCCATGCTTGACTACCCCAGGCCCACAGGTGAAGGAAGAGAACACAGAGGTGACCACATGTGCAGTTTTTCTACGCCAGACCTAGAATCAGCACATGTTGTGTAACCTCAAACTCACTGGGTATGCTCGGTCACATGACCTTGTCTCGCTCCCACAGGGGCTGGGAAATACAGGCAAGCACATGAAGAAGAAATGAGTTTGAGGATGAACCAGCCAGTCTCTGCTATATCAGTCAAATTAAGATTGTATACATGCTCAAGAATCACCATTAATTCCCTTAGAACTTTGTGGGTTTTTTTTCTCTTTGGAGACCTAATTTGCCCTGACAGACATTTTAAATATTTCCCCAAACATAATAAAACCCCATGGCAAAATTAAAACGCACATATAATTCCATTGAAATGCAAGAGACAGTATCTAGAAATAGAAGCCTTAAGTATCAGTTGAGTAGGGACACCTGGGTGGGATGCTCAGTAGGTTGAGCATCAGACTCTTGGTTTTGGCTCAGGTCATGATCCCAGGGCTGTGGAATCGAGCCCTGCATTGGGCTCTGCACTGAGCATGGAGCCTGCTTAGGATTCTCTCCCTCTGCCCTTCTCCCCTACTTATTCACATTCTCTCTCTCACTCTGTCTGTAAAAAAAAAAAAAAAAAGGAGGAGGAGGAGGAGGAAACTGTTGTCTAGTTTAGGAGTTTCTTCTTCACCTGTCAGTAAATTATAAGAGACCAACGAGGATACAAATGTCTACAATAATGTGTGTTCTTAAAGAATACTTTAGTAGTTATTGTTTCTTGTATGTTAGCATCTATATTCATAGGGCTTGTAAATTATAAGGAGGAAGAGGAGGAGAAGGAGAAGGAGGAAACTGTTGTCTAGTTTAGAAGGAGTTCCTTCTTCACCTGTCAGTAAATTATAAGAGACCACTGAGGATACAAATGGTCTACAATAATGTGTGTTCTTAAAGAATACTTTAGTAGTTATTGTTTCTTATATGTTAGCATCTATATTCTTAGGGCTTGTCCTCTCTTAATATGTACTACACCTTGCACCATGATCAGATTAATTCATTTGTCTGGAATCACTGAGGCAGTTTTTGATTGGGAAATGAATTGGACACACATAGATGTGGCTTGATGAACAAGGCAAGTAGACACGTTGCAATTTCTCCTCACGTAGAAAGGAATCTACCCTCCTTCACTAATTGCACTTAACGTAACCACAGGAACTCAAGCTCCATGCACATCAACACTTAGCATCTGCCTTTTCCTTTCATACAATAAGAGAAAATGCATAAATGCATTTGTTGGCAATACTGACAAAGACCGATTTGTGGAATAATTGAAACCTTGATTTCTGTCATTAGCCGGATGTTTACAAAATGCATCTTCCTGTCTACATTCCAGATGTTTCTTCTTATTTTAATAGCTCTTTGTCATGAGTTGTGAATTCTAAATTGTAAAATGTCAAGGGAAAAGACTTTAGTTTGCAAGTTTCATGGGAATGGCATAAACTTGAACTCCCCCAGAACCCTGTAATATTTATTTGTAGGCCCTTCCAATCTATTTCCCATAGTAAGCCAGAGGCCTTGATTTACAGCAGAGTCAACACTAAATGAGAAAGCAGACTTCGGTCCACCTCACTGCTTTGGCACATTAAGTAAATGTTTGGCTAAAAGTACTCATGTTAAAATAATCTTTCCCTGAAACTTTTATTTCCCAGGGAACGAGCATTGAACACATCCCAGCCTGGGTCCCTTCAGCTTACTGTGGGAAACCTGAAGCCAGAAGCCATGTATACCTTCCGAGTTGTGGCCTACAATGAGTGGGGACCAGGAGAGAGTTCTCAACCCATCAAAGTGGCCACTCAGCCAGAGTGTGAGTATGAAAATAGAAGGGCACATTTAGAAACTATTTCTTCTTGCTGGCAATATCCTTGAATCCTGTCATAGAAATTTCTTAAGGTAACAAGATGGAAGGAATATTTCTGAAGCAACGCATTAAACTCAAGGATTTTTAAAGGTAAGATAACTTTTTAACAAAATGGCCTCCCCGTTTAGGCCATAACGGCAAATTGACAACTGTAAAGGCCTAATCCATCCACGCAATCTACATGTTCACTTCCTAAGTAAGTAACTGACTAACTCTGCCAGCCAGGCCTTTATCATCCACATTGGGTATCGGTCTCCTCCACTGATTTTTTATGGGGTTTTCCAAGTTTGTCTATCAAGAATGTAACATCAAAGGTGAAAGAACAACCATATAGGACTTCCAAATACAGGGACTTATCGAATAACTTAAACATGCACTGAATGCCCTTAAGGAGATTCCAAAAGCAAGCCACAGCTCAAGAAATAAAAAGACATAATCACTATTGGGCAATCTCATGATCCTCTAACTAAAATCACTATATTAAACCACATCTTCACAAAGTAAAACAGTTGAATGTTCTTTGACCATGTTATAATTCACGGATTTCTACTTTTAAAATGGAATAGCTCCAAAGCTATACATTTGAAAGATGTCAATCTTATAAAATTTTGTGGTTTTTTTTCTATTAAACTTCTAACGTTATTTGGAAAGATTGATTACTGATGAGCAGTTTGCCAGCTTTATCTTGTTAAAATTTTTAAAAATTATAATCGAAAGTCTAAATGAAATGAATGACTACTTGTAACAAACTACATTATTTAGACATCTAGTTGTATCTACTCCTTTTTCTTTTCATTCATGATACTATTCCCTTTGGGTTCCTGTTCATTTTATTTTTAAAAAAACCTATGTTTCATTTTAGAATCATCTCACATGCTTTTGGAAGATGGTGAAGTAGAAATTAGAAATCTTTTAATTGATAAATATGAGGAAATAATCTTTGCATGTCAATTTTTGGGTGTTTTAAATTAGCATGTTGATGAAGAGGGAGCAGTAACCCTCTGATATGTAGTCTAGTGCTGGTTTCATGCTCTATACTTAGCAAAATCTACATTCTTCTTTTTTCTACTCAGACAAGGTCACAAAGACTAAATGTTAAGAAATTGGAATAAAAAATGTGTTAGTGGTTGGAGAGAGGGCTGAACTGTACAAATCTTAGAAATATTTGCCTCATAGAAATAAAATGCCAAACAGCATCTTTAAAGGCATAGTATGTACAGGTATCAGATAATGTGTAGGAAATACAGGCTCCAACACAGGATCCAGAAGCTACAGCAGGGCACTAAGCCACATTCCATGCAGTATGTTAGGTGACATCACTGGTTGTTATGCCCATAAATGAAGCCAGTTCTATCTCTAAGTATCTGTTCTTGAGAACATTTTTAGTGTTTGTATTTAAATCACTAAATAATGCCAACTTCCATTTCACAATGTCTATGTTTTAGTCATCAGTTTCTTTATTAACTTATTCTTTATAGATCATATATAAAGAGAATCAATATCTTTTATGAATATATGATATTTATAATCAACAAAGTTGAATAAAAACAAATTAGGTAAAAATATATATATATATATATGTACACACACACACATATATATATAATTTTTTTAAATGGTGCATGCCATGTTGTATGCAGACCAACAATTTACAAACTCATCAGAAACTCTCTAAAGGAAAACCTCATTTAATTTTGTAATTGTAGAACATAAATGTTAAAAGCTTATTTATTTTCGAAAGATCCAATTTCTCTGAATTATCTGAATTCTTTACTTCCTAATCTTAATGATATCCTAAGAATTTGTTTTAGTGTACATTTCAAGGCTGACTGGCCATGATTATATTATGTTTCTGATAAAAACCATAGGGAGACAGCCTTGTTTTTTTAAGACTGAGCAACATTATTTTTTCTTCTATCAATTCCATTGTTTCTAAGTATCCAACTAAAAATATCAATTTATAGAGTTTTATTTTTAACTTACTTTCTCTTATGCCAACTTTTCAAAGCCAAGGAACAAGAAAGTATTTTTCATTTGACCCTGACTCATTTCATGAAAATACTACTAATTATATAATATTTTCTACCATATTTAGTATCATTAATAAAAAGAAAATCAGACAGTGATTATTTGTATCACACATATGGCCTTAGCTTATAAAACAAAAACAGTAACATAATTCAATTTATAAATATGTTTAATGAACATCTGCTATGTTCCTAATACTGTTTCCTGCCATCTGAAGCATGTTAGAAAAGCATATGTGTGTAATGAAATAATAGCACTTATGGATTTCAGAAGATTCTTAAGGAGGCAAATATTCCAAATGTGTAACAATAACAAAACAAAGTAAGGGAACTTGTAGGAAGTTGTTAAGTGAAATATTACCATTTCAATCATGGGTTTGCATGTGGGCCCATTACCTGGGATGGTTGAGGCATAGTGTCTAGTTATTTTTGTATTTTTAAATTACATCATGCCTGCTTCCTCAAGCAAGTGTTGTATTTCAAAGACAGCTGCCTTAGCCCTTTTGTATGTCTTCCATTCCTCCTCATTCAGTAAGTAGTCTGAGAATTTGTGCAGAGGACCTTATGTGTGCTGGTTTCAGTAAGCATTTACTTTGCTTAGAAATTAGCATAAATGATGATAAAACTAAATGCCTGACTGAATAAAGTATGTTGCTTGTTAGAACTGTTGTCTGATATAAGTGATCTTTTCCCCAGAAAATGAAATGTAGAATCTTTCTGCTTTGGTAACATGAAGGAGCTTAGAATTTTTTCACCAAGGGCATAATAATGACCTTAGAATTCTAACCATGTGTTGGCCTTTAATAACAGCATCATTATTAAATCACTTCTGTTCTTCCTGCTGCATGGAGTAAGAATTCTTTCCTTTACAGGCCATTGTTTACTTGAATGGGGGTGGGGAGTGCCCTGATTCTGTTTTGTTGAGAATTGCCTTAGATAATTCCCCTCTTACTTAGTAGATACATAGATAAGAATAAATCAGGCTAGATAAACAGTACATTCAGAATATCCTTTAGATGTACAAAACAGTTAGCCCACTCCTTCAACTCATTTACATTAAGAATACTGTGTAGCTCACTTGCTGTCTCTATTACAGACATTAGAATAAATAAATGTTATCATGACTAATAGGTACTATATGTGTATTTTATCTTCTGTTGTTAACACAAAATGCCATTTTGGCAATTTAAAAATATGTCTAGGATAAGGAACACTTCATCTTCTTCAAGCCTGCTTGATAGTCTACCAATTGCTGAGGAAGATGGAACATTCTAGAGATCCTGTGCTTCATTTCCTCTCCTCTCTTCTCTTACTTCTCCTTTGTCTCTCTCTCTCCTTTCCTCCCCTTCTAGTCCCACACCCCCCCCCCTCCTCAGCTTATGAGCCTACTGTTATTTTTTTAGAGGAAGTTCAAAGGCTGATTTTATTATTTGGCTAAAATTCAGAATTTAGAGGCAAGGGAGGTGGGCAATTCTATCATTATTACTTTCCCTGACAAAATGATCTCATCTTTTGAAAATGGGCTTCATCTGGGTATGCATTTGGTTGCTCCTTTTATCACTGTTTTTCCAAATATGATGTAGTAATTGTACACTAAAATTACATAGCTTTTATACAAATTGAATTTCAAGTTTTCCATAATATTTGAAAATATTAACTCTATTATGAAAACCATATTCTCAAGGAATAAACACTAATGGAAAATATGTCTGAAATATAAATCAGCCAGCAACTGTTTCAAAACTGCATACATTTTGTAGTAATCATTTAAAGAGATCAACAGCCCCAGATCCAGTTTATGAAATAATCACCCAGAATAGAAAAGCTTGATTTAAAGGAAGGTTTATGTCCCCTGATTATATCTTCCTTTTGCTAAACCCTTGCTTCTTCCCCCTGCCTTTATGGTGTGTAATTTCTCCACTGTATTATCAGCTGGATTTAAGTCCCTGCCTGCTTAAGACTTGTCTAATCTTTTCATACCACATGTGGAGAGTTTTTGAATTATTATTTGGGGTCCTTTAAGATGCTGTTAAGGCAGTTTAATCGTGAAGAATGTTAAAATGGACCACATACTGGCCTAGGGCTTCAGTTAGAATGGGAAGCCTATTTGCTAGACCACAACCCAATTATCCACAAAACCCTTTTATATTTGAGTTGTGTTGGAATTCTTAGTCCATTATATTTATACTGAAAAGATGAGTGAAATCCACCCACCCCCCAGGTTGAGTCACTTTAGAATATATTATCCAGAAGCATAGGCATATTTTCTTTTTTCCCTCCTTCCATGGATATTCATTCATTTATTGACTCATTCATTCATTCATTCATTCATTCATTCGAATAGGGCTCTACTTGTACAGTTGTTATGAGGGAAATGAGAAATTTCTGAACATCATTTGTTCAATATTAGGACCTGAATCCTAGGACAAGTTTCTTAATCCTTGAGACCTCAGTTTCCCTAACTATAAATTGAAGATATGATTTATTCCTCTTCTTTCTAGAAGAAATGTGATAACATATGAGAAGCTCCTGAGTCTTCCCTGGCATCAAGTAGACAGTCAATAGAGAGAAACTCCCTGCCCCTGACAGGATCAAATGGAAACATAATCCCAACTGCCCTGCACTTAACAAACAAAGTGGGACACTCAGTAGGTAATAAAGTTCATATAATACCTTTTTGATAGTTTGGAACTAGCTTGATTATTATACAAATCAGCCATTTATATATTTTATTACTTTTCCCCTAATTATTATCTGCCTATAATTTATCAGGCCATTATAGACTAGGTTGTCATCTCTTCTTGCCTAATGTATATCTTTGTATCCCTAACTGAACTTTGAGGCCTATTACCAGAAAACATACCATCATCCCATTAAATGTGTCACAACATTGCCGTCTTATGAATAACTGGTTACTTAAAATTTGCTGGTAAAATCTGAGCCATACTTATTATATGGCCAAGGTATTAAATTCCAATTATATTTTTACTTCATCATGATTCTGTAAATTAAGAAAATCAAGTAAATCATAGTTCTGTCTAGCTCATTTATTTTATAACTCGAGCTGCTTTTCAATTATTAACTGTACTGCATGGTGATTTGAGTGAATATTTGGGATGACTCTGGTGGCAAAGTTGACCATGAACCAATGAACAATGCATGGTCATGTGCATGACTGTAGGTTAATCATGGAAAGAAATAATGATAAGCATTGACATTCCATCTTTTTTTGGTAGCATACAAATGCTGATGCAATTTAAAAGTCTCTCATTGCAAAACATGCTTTTAAGTTTTACAAATACAAGGTGGGAGACATTAAAGACTTATGGTTTGGTATCCTTAGTGAGAGAAGCCTTAAGGAATCCATTTGTATATAATGGTCAGCTAGGTGAGGTATTATGTCTTTTATAATGACAATTCGAGGTAGGCTTGGAAGGATGGGTTGTTTAATCATACTAGAAGAGTTCAGAGCAAGTGTGAATCACTCTGTAGTTCATTCATTCATTTATTCATTCAATCAAAAATTGTTTTTCATGTTAAGTTCGAGAACTTCACTCTCCAGTACAGTAACTATTAGTCACATGTGTTTATTTAAGTGCATTGGAGTAAAATAAAATTTAAATTCAGACACAGTAGCCATATTTCAGTTGTTAAATAGAACTTAAAACTTAAAATTGAGAACTAAAAATTCAGTTCCTCAGCCTAATTAGTCACATTTCAGTGGCTTATATATGACTATTGGCTACTATGTGGGATGGCACAGAGAACATTTCCATTATTGCAAACAATTCTATTGGACACTATCAATCTAGACACTAATTTAAGGCATGAAAATACAAAAGCGAGTCAGACATTGTTCTGACTCTCAAGAACTAGTAGTCTAGTGGCAACCATTTTAAGCAGAACTTTAAAAACATTTAACAGATTAGTGCTCTTTGAATGTTGAAAAGTGAATTATACATTGAATTAATATAAAAGATTTATTTTTCAAAGACCAGAGAATCTAGATTTCAACATCTTCTTCAGTTAGTTACGTAAAGGTCTCTAAATATTTTCTCAGGGTAAACAATGTAAGTATCTTTAAAGATGAAGGACAAAGATGATGTGTTGCTTGATTCAGCAGTGGGACAGTCTAAGTTCCATTTCCCCAAAGGCTTCTCTTGGCTCACTGTTATTCTCTTTTACTCTGAGCATAAAGCATAATTTAACCTTCTTCCATTGGTGTAATCAAACATTTAGAGAAGTTATCTGCTTGGTGAAAAATTAAACAGAAATTATTATGTATGTATGCTGGTATGTATATATATGTGTATACACACACATATGATATACATGTATTAGAGACTTTGAAGAAAGAGGACATGGAAATATAATAATAATAAGACATTTTGAGGAAGTATGGGTATCCAGTCTGGGATAAAGATGTTTCCCCCCAGAATAGATTGATTTTAGGTTTAATTGCATAGTTTGGTTATATACCCTATTGAAAATGAAAGTAGGTTGCTGGCTAAACTGAAGTAGAGCAAAATGGAGCTTGAGCATCTTTAGGGATATTGTCATTATGCTGGCACAGCCAAATAAAAATCTACTCTAAAGATAAAACAGCTGAGCTGAGTTTTTTATGGAACTCCTTCAATTATATTTGATTCTGTGGAGAGCTGGTGAACATGACTAGTGAAAAATAAAGACAGAAAGAGAGTATGGTGTTTATACCTGTAAATATACCTCATATTTATACATCTGTATTTATACCCTCTCTTGAGAAGCTTTGTTAATATATGCAGTCTATAAACATTTATTGAGCACCTACCTACCAAGTGTCAAGGCCTCTATAGGTGCTGAGGATAGAAAGTAAAATAAGATGAACAGAATAATACCAAAAAATTTAGGGATGAAATTTTTGATGAAAATATACCTGTAAGATACATTGTTCTAAATCATACTATGAGATCAAATTATTTCCTCTTTTTTTTAACCTAAACTTACAGTTACAAGGCATTAGTGTATAAGTACTATATAATTTAACGCATATATATCAGGTTATGGTATTATAACACTTAACATAAAATTGTATAACATAATATCATTAGCACAATCACGTAGATGCTGTTTAATACACATAATGTTATAGATATAGTGTTCTGGTGTGAAATATTAGTGTAATTTAGAAAGGATCATGTCAAGAAACTTACAGTTGACTTAAGCTAATATGATACCTAACCAAAATTAAATCACTTCATTTTTTTATGGATTCTTTTAACCACGGCTGGTATTCTGCCTGCTATAATATATGATAAATCTTACATGCTACACAAAAGGGCAATAATGGGACTATTGTGCTCTAACTCCAATGTTCCTGAATTATATTGTTTTAATACAGATATTATTTCTACTCTGTAGGAAGATATCTAGGCAAAAGAAACCCCTAACAGATCTATTCTGTGAAAAACTCTTTTCTTTCTCAGCCCAAACTTTCCACCTTGGGAAGCCTCAAATCATCCCCAGTATAGAAATTGAGTTGGGCCATCATTTCTAATTACGGGATATTTGACAGGTACAAGGGGTTGCCATGGGTTGAAATCGAAAGATTTTAAGGTGATGATATGCAGTTACTGCCTTGGATCGCAGCTGTTAAAACCAGAGTCAGGATGTTGCCGTCAATGCTCAGGAGAAAATGATTGTGGGGTTTTTATCAACTGAAAGTCAAACAGTAGAACTCTGAGCCCATGGTTGCACAAGTAAGTTACTAATTACCACCTAATTAAAGCTATAATTGGTGTTCCAAGTTCCAAGTGGAAGAAAAGTGGAAGATGGTTGAGAACAGTGGTTCGGAAGTCAGACTGGTTTTGAATTCTGGCTTTTTCATTTACTAGCTAACTGGGGTAAGCTAGTTATGCTAAGCCACAGTTTCCTTGTGTATAAAAGAGAAACATCTTTCAGGAATGTTGTAAATTTAAAAGAGCGTCTATAAAATGGATCACAACAATACATCCTCACATGATTATTCAGAGAATTAAATGAGATGATTAGTGTAAAAGACTTAGCCTGCTACCTGGTACTTTGCCAAACCCTCAATAATGGGCGCTCCTCTAATCATGCATTCCTCCATTCTGGATTCTCATTATTCCTCATGTAATCATGTTCCTTAACACTGCACATAATTGGTTCATCTCTATCTCTGTACTTTTCACATGTGTTTGAAATGATCTCCTTTTTCTTTGGGTTATTTCATAAGTCTCTTCTATTTCTATTTTAAGATCTTATGTGGGGTGCCTGGGTGGCTCCGTCGGTTAAGCGTCTGACTTCCGCTCAGGTCATGATCTCACAGTTCGTGAGTTCGGGCCCCATGTCGGGCTCTGTGCTGACAGCTCAGAGCCTGGAGCCTGCTTCACATTCTGTGTCTCCCTCTCTCTCTGCCCCTTCCCTGCTCATGCTCTGTCTCTCTCCGTCTCAAAAATAAATAAACATTAAAAAAAATTTTTTTTAAATAAAAAGATCTTAAGATTTTTAAGAGCAGAGAGCAGAAAACCGACTCTCGCTAAGTCACCACATAGATCAGTCTCTTAGTCTGCATAAGCTCATTTTTCACTCCCCATATTTGTTTGAACCCTATCAGGCCATTCATTTATTCATTCAACAAGTATTCAGCTTGTACCTCCAAAGAACTACCCTGTATTTTCCAGCACTGGGAATTCAGCAGTAAAAAGACAAAGTACTTATCCTCATGGGGTGTTTATTTTAGTGATAGGGATGTACAATAAACCAATAAAAATAAAGCATGCAGAAGAATAAAACAGCTTAAGGGGGTATAGAATGAGGAGAATAGAGGTGATTCTAGAAAGGAAAGTCAGGAAAGCCTTTCTGGAGAAGGGGCATTTAAGGGGATATCTGAATGAATTTGGGGGGAGGGTGCCGTCAAAGATCTTGGGTGGAGACATTTGAGCCGAAGAGAGTAGCAAGAGCCACGGCCCTGGAAAGGAAGCACAAGAAGACCACCATGCTACAGGAGAGTGGAGAGGAGAGAGGGAGAGGGAGAAGTGGAGACAGAGGTCGACAGGTGACTGGGCCAGGCCATGAAAAGCCTTGGAAGCCACAGTAAGGAAGGTAGATTTCATACTCAGTGAAGAGACATATATATATATAAGAGGGAGTAACATACCCTAATTTTCATATTTAAAGTGAGAGTGGGGAGAATAGAAAGGAGGCTAATGCAGTGGTTTAGTCAAGAGATGTTGGTAGCTCAAGTTTTGGTGTTAGGATTCAAGATACCTTTGGAAGGTAGGGACAAGACTGGCTTCATGGTATGGGATGGAGAAAAGACAGGAGTCAAATTTACCATTAGGTTTTTGGCCTCAGAAGCTAGGTGAATCATGGGGCCTGTTGTTGTAATCAGAAGACTAGGGTAGGAGCTAGCTTGGAGGGTGTGTGGAAAAATCAAGAATTAATTTTTTGACACATTAATTTTAACTGTTAAATTCATTTTCTTTTCTTTTTTTCTATATTTATTTATTTTGAGAGACAGAGAGAGAGAGAGAGAGAGAGTGAACATAAGCCAGGGAGAGGCAGAGAGAGAGGGAGAGAGAGAATCCCAAGCAGGCTCAGCACAGAGCCTGATGTGGGGCTCAATCATACAAACTGTGAGGTCATGACCTGAGTGGAAATCAAGAGGCCAACGCTTAACCAACTGAGCCACCCAGGTGCCCCAAATCCATTTTATTTTCTAAGAAGACTGTGCTTGAGGAATGTGTCTAATATTTTGAATATAAAAATAAAAGAAAATGTCACATTCTGCTGGGTTGATGGCCAAATGAAATGTGGTGTTTAGCTTCTAATAGTGGAAAAGCTGAACAATTGGAAAAACATGGAAGAATTCTCCATGTTGTAAACTGTAAAACTTCTGTGCCCAAATGTCCCTAATGAATGAACTACAGAGATATGCACACTGCTGTGCACAGCCGACACTCATAAATTTGTCCATCATAGAGAAGCTTCCTTCCCGGAAAACCTCCCTATAGAACAGTGAAATGTAATTTGATGTGGCTGCTACCAGCAAGAAGTGCCTAAAAGGAGCCTCTGATCTGCAGCCCAGTCTCCCAGCTGCCGAGATTTTCTAAGGAACCTATCCAAAAGGGGCAACTTACTGCCAAAATAAATATTAGCCCAAAACCAGCTTGTTTTCTGACATGTACTTTGCCTGTGTTCATTAAACAGGAGATTGAATTCTAGTGGGATGTCTGTTCACAAAAGATCCAGAGGTTGAATCACCTGTTCACTCTGAGACTACATAGGAATTTTACCAGCAGAAGCCTGGTTTAGGCCCAAGTGGGGGTCACAGAATTAAGGAGGAATTTGCCCTTTGTCTTCCAACATTTCTTTACCCTTTTCTCTATCTTTAAGGGTCTTCTATCCCTCATTACCTCAGAGTCTAACGTATTTACCCAATGATCTGAAACATAATGTTGAATCCATAGAATAGCTTTGACATGGTGGATCCCAATTATGGAATTTTGCAAAGAGTAAACTTTGGGATCAGAGAGTTAAGTGACTTAGGGTGGGTCAGCGTACTGGTGGCATCAGCAGACCTATGTCTAAACTGCTATGCTTGCAAAAATTGTGTTTACTTTTGTTTGTTTTTGTTTCTGAAAACAGATACAACACTGAACCAAAAGCAAAAGACAGGGGTTCAAGATTGTGGTGTTCTCTATATTCTGCTATATATTTTTGAGGAAATCAGTTACCTTTTCTAATTCTCAATTTCCTCTCATAATATAGGGATCATACTGCTTGTATTAACGTCCAAGGGCTGCTCTATGAAGTGCAACGCATTAAGCAGTTGAAAACAACAGAAATGTATTCTCTGACAGTTCAGGAGACGAGGAGTCTGAAACAAAGGTGTTAGCAGAGCCATGCTCCTTCTGTAAGCTCTAGAGAAAAATCCTTCTTTGCTGCTTCCTGGTTTCTGGTGGTTTCTGGCAGAAACCACCAACTTCTCCTGTGTCCACGTCTCTGTGTCTCTTTGCCTCTTTGTATAAGGACACCCATCATATTGGATTTAGAGCATGCCCCAATGCAGTATGAGTTCATTTAACTTAACTGATCGTATCTGCGAAGGCCTTTCTGGGTATGCATGAATTTTGGGGGGATGCCATCCAGTCCAGAACACATGCCCTGCCCTACAAATCACAAAGATTTGTTAGTAAGATTCCAAGTAATCTGCGCAAGGACTGAGCAAACTATGAGGTGTGTATATATACTTATATTACTCAAACTACCTTTTTCGTTTAAAAAATAATCTCAACCATTGTCCCTCGAGCAGAGAAGTGTTGAGAAACATCCTTCGTTTTCTTAAAAGCATACTTGAGGGGCGCCTGGGTGGCGCAGTCGGTTAAGCGTCGGACTTCAGCCAGGTCACGATCTCGCGGTCCGTGAGTTCGAGCCCTGCGTCAGGCTCTGGGCTGATGGCTCAGAGCCTGGAGCCTGCTTCCGATTCTGTGTCTCCCTCTCTCTCTGCCCCTCCCCGGTTCATGCTGTCTCTCTCTGTCTTAAAAAAATAAATAAACGTTTAAAAAAAAAAAAGCATACTTGATAGGCCCCTACCTTCTTCCTCTCTCCACAATTCTAACCCTGCCTTGTAGGCTGTAGGACATAGTGCTTTCTATATATTAAAGACTACAACTGCTTAGGTGGCCCTAAGGGGACTAACAAGTGAAAAGAATCATCTGGATAACGAAGTTTGCGGAAGCTGTCAGTGAGGACTGTTACTGACACCAACTACACACTCAGATTTCCACGGTTTGATCTTCAGTTGATAAAAATCCCATGAGCATTTCTTCCTGAATGTTGATGGGAGCAAGTTGACTCTGATTTTAACAGCTACAAGCTAAAGTAGTAATGGTGTGTCATCACCTTGAAACCTTATAAGTTCAGCCCATAGCAACCCGCTATACCTGTGAAATATCCTGTGAGCAAGAGTTCTGGCCCAACCCAACTCTCATGGTAGAAATTATAAAATTAAATGTGCCAAAATTAACATTGTCAGAGCCTGGATTTGAATCTAATATAACATTCCTGCCACAATGTGCGTACATGCGTGTGTGCGTGCGTGCGTGTGTGTGTGTGTGTGTGTGTGTGTGTGTGTACAAGCTAAGATTAGCCATAATAATTTTAAATAAATAGAAAAAAATAGTTAATTGAAAGTTAGCTGCATTTTAGCAGTTCTTTAATGAGTTAAGATTCTTTTTACTTCAGAAAACACAGCCATGACAGGATGTTTTAAAAACGTCCAACATTATTGTGCTTAAGCCAGTCTGAATGAGTTATGCTAACTCTACTGCTGAGGAACATGCTAGATATATAATTTCTACTTTATGTTATAAATCACTTACTTGATCTTAACCCTTCATCTACGGTCTTTGTTCAAAGTCTTATCCTACAACTTCACAATGAAATAAAAACTATTATTACTTCCATTTTTCAGGGGGCTAATTGGCTTGTAGTTCATCCAAGCTCTTCACAAAAATTCTTAATACTCCTAGAAATAACTTGCTGCTACTTCTGGTGGTATGTTTCATCACTTAATATACTATTTAATCACAAATAACAATGTAATAATAGACTTAACATATTACTGACTTAGATTATACCAACAGCTTGATTAATTTTATCACTTTGAATGTGATTTGTTCTATATCCTCTCTGTTATTTAATGTTCTTATAGTAATTTTACCACTGTCTTTGGTAATATTGAATTTTCCCCCATTTCAATGCATGAGTTCTTGAATTAGCCTGGTGGCATTGCCTGTATCTGCAATGTTCAGTATGGTAGCTACTAGCCACAAGTGGCTTTTAGCACTTGAACTATGGCTTGCCCAGTTTAAGGTGTAAATGTAAAATAAACACACGATGTTAAAGAGTTAGTATGGAAAGAATGTAAAATGTCACAGTAACAAATCTTACATTGATTATATTTTGAAATGATAAAATTTAAGTTTACTGTGTTAAATATATATTACTAAAATTAATTTTACTTACTTGATTTTTACTTTTTTAATGTGGCTTTTTAAAATTACTATGAGCATTCATGGCTCACATTTATACTAAACAGTGATGATCTACATGTATACCCTTCTGTCTTACATTCAACCAGGAATAAGCCAAGAAGATTGCCAATCTGGTGTTAAATTGAGTTTGGGAGTTACAAATATAATAGGTAAACTTAACCCTTCTCAAAGAAATAGTAATTAAAGTCTTGCCTAAATAGCATTCATATTTAGTCATTATCTTCCTTATTTTACTCTGCATTTACTAGATATCATAATCAATAGCCTTTGAATGTTTGAGTTGAAGGTATTTTCTTCCTACTGGTCTGACACTCTGTGGCACCAATGCAAATAGAAGCAATGGACTTGGGCTTGGAGAAAGAAAGGAAGCCTTGGATCCAGAGTTGCGCACCAGCGTCCCTGTGTAAAGTCGTCGTCCAACTTCTGTGAGATGATTTACTGCAGTAGTCTATTTGTCTTCCTGCTGCTATCTCTGAGCAAGCCTAAATCTTCCATGTGGTTAATAAACTTCTTATCTTTTGAATACTGAAAATAAAATAAACTTAATCCTCAGGGTGGTTCAGTCAGCAGACCGGGAGCCTTTTAGATGCTTCTTAGAGATAGAGGACAACTAGGTTTTCTGCCCTGTGCGATTATCAATCTTCCCCTTGCATGCATGTATGTGTAAGGGCGTTAAAGGTGCTTCTCAGTGATAAATGTCAGTGGAATCACAAAGTGAATATTAATTTCAGTATTGTCAAGGTCAGATGTGTACCCAAGTTCATTGTTAGTGGAATTTTTATTGTTGCTACTGTTAGGAAAGATATTTTATCTTGGGCTCTTTTTGCAAGAATCAGGGGAGAAGGGGAACAAAATTTCTTAACATGCGTATACATTACTCAGAAAAAAGTGCCTTAGCACAGTTTGATCCATTAACTGGGGTAATTATTTTGAGTGCTTTAAGAAAGATCAAAGTATGGGTTTAGAGGATCTAAGTAAGGTGGGGACAAAACAAACAGATGATCACAAAATCTGGAGACTTGTTGATGTTCCTGAAACGTGGCTAACTATATATAGAAAAAGAAAGACAAAAATTCAGGAGAAATAAATAAAGAAGAAAATAAAAGTCTGTGATTTGAGGCCATTCATTGAAGTAGGGTATGAAATTAATGGCTAGAACCTCAAGAAATTAAAAGAGAAATAAAGATGAAGAAAAGTATTAGGTTATGACTGTCCCTCTGGGGATAAATAAGCCACTGGACATGTCTGTATGTAGTGAATTACCTCAGACCCAACAGCGGGTAGCAGTGCTGTGATATTCACCTAATACACCCACACCCACACACCTGCCGGGTCTAGTTTTAGTGGAGTATTGACTGTCTTAGTGAACAACACCAGAAACACTCAGCAGTGCAAGTCAGAAATACAGGAGTCGTTCTTGGTGCTTCCATCCTCCTCACTGCCCTACCTCTGATACCTCAAATGCTGCTGATTTTATCTTCCACGTAGCTCTTGAATCCCTGCCCACTGCCATTGTTCTTATTCCAGCTATTAACAACTGTCTTAGCTACTATGGAATATTCTCCCAACTGGTCTCCCAATACCTACATTCGCCGACTTCAATTCACTCATTATGTAACTAACAAAATACAACATGCTTAAACTCATCAATTCCTTATCAGGGGCTCCTGGGTTGCTTAGTTGGTTGAGTGGCTGACTTCAGCTCCAGTCATGATCTCACGGTTCGTGAGTTTGAGCCCCACATGGGGCTCTGTGCTGACAGCTCAGAGCCTGGAGCCTGCTTCGGATTCTGTGTCTCCCTCTCTCTCTGCACAACCCCCCCCCCCAACACACACACACTCACATTCTGTCTCTCTCTCTCTCTTAAAAATAAATAAACATTTAAAAAGAATAAAAGATCAAAATCATTCCAAGGCCTTTAAGACCCAGTATGGTCTTGCCCTGGCAACCTCTCCCACCTCATCTGAATCCCTCATCTCTTGGCTCCTTGTGTCCTGCCATCTTAGACTATAAGTTCTATGGAAGTTTTCATTGTTTGCCCCACCAATTCTCCCAAAGCCTGGTACACTGTAAAAACTTAATATTTATTGAGCATTTCCTCTGTGCCAGATGCTGTTCATAAATTGTTTATTATGAATCTCCACAACAAACCAATGGGGTAGGTATTAGTATTAACCCCATTTTTAAGATAAGAAAAATTAAACTCAAAGGTACTAAGTAGCATGAGCCGGCCACATAGCCTGAGCAATGGTACTGGATTTGAACACAGAGTCTCTCATTCTGGAGCCCATATTCTTTACCATTAGTCTCTTTCAACAAAGCTTATTAGATGGGATCTGTTTTTTGGCATTTTCTGCCTCAAAGAGAAGCCCAGATCTCCCATTTCTGTGAAAACTATGTGTTAGGAGAATAAAGTTCAAAATTTCTTCTTTAACTTATGGTCCCTCCCAAAAGAACTAGTTTACCCAAGGCAGTTCCTTATCTTTTAAATCCTGGAAATAGATAAACAATAAATTTCTTTCCCAAAGAGATAGTATCTTTTTAAGATAGGATCTTTTTGTCATAATGTGGAAAAACCTACTCACTTGAAGATCTGAAAAAGATTGCCACTTCCTTCTTCTCTAATAAATGGCAGCAGGGGTCTTTTATAAAAGCAATCTATACAAGTCATTTATTGCTCTATTAAAACTACAAACATCAAATATTGATTCTTCCCATACTGACCATAATACAAAGCAACTCTGAGAAAGGTTGCTGGGATTTAGTTACATTATCACCATGGGAAACACTCCGGGTTGCACATAAGCTGAAGACACCTGCTTCTCTGATGCATATCTATTTATAGAGAACTGACATTTTTGTGTGCAGAAATACAATCCTGAAGTATATGTGAGCCACAAATAAGTGTGAAACAAGCAAGAGGTCTGTGCATGCCCTTGCTGGGAATTTCTGCTTGCAGATCTTCCGTAAGAATTAAACATAAACGTATGATCTACATAAGAACAGTAAAAATAAGTCTATGTGGAGTATTTATAAGGAAGATGAAAGGCTTAACTTCTATGTGTTATTATGACAAAGCAGGCAAACCTCCACTCTTTTATCAGACACTCTTTTGACCACATTTGGTTTGTAAATGTAATCCTAATTCAGGGCTCCTGCTGTATACATCTATGGAATGTTATGTTTCCTATTTCCCTTTCACATGTATCATCTCCTCATGTTCTTCCAACAATCCTGAGAATTTTTTTTTTATTTTAGAGAGAAAGTTTGTGGGAGTGTGAGCAAGGGAGAGGGACAGAGGGAGAAAGGGAGAGAATCCCAAGCAGGCTCCATGCTCAGTGCAGAGCCCGATGCAGGGCTGGATCCCATGACCCTGGGATCCATGACCTGAGCAGAAATCAAGAGTTGGATGCCCAACTGACTGAGCCACCCGGTTGCCCCCAACAATCTTGAGATTTAAGAAGATCAAATACTCATTCCTCCAACTGTCTGTTGAGGGAACCAAACTATGGAATAGTTTAGAGGACTTGAGTCCAGATAGCAATATCATCTACCATCTTATTTGGAACACTTGCTTCTCTATATAGCCTCATATAATCCTGGCAATAGCCCTGTTGTGTAGAAATGTTGTGTAGAAAATGATGTGCAGGGTGTTTAAATAATTTGGCCTAAGCATACAGTGTTATGGAATGGCGGGAGGGGAGGGGAGTTGTTGATCAAGGATTCAGAATTAAGGTGCTTTATTTCCATTTGTGGTATTTTCTTTTTCACTAGTTATCTCAGAGCTAGTTTTCGCCTTTCCATTATTTCTGTCTAGAATTTCTTAAAAGTTCCTGACAATTTCTTGGAATATTCACCTGTTTTGTTTTGTTTTTTCTTTTCTGAATACTTATTCCCACACTGAAGTTTTAGTGTGGGGATCTTCAAATAAAATGGATGAATTTTTTAACTTTCATCAAGTATCTTGAAACACACCATATTTTTAAAAAACTGGTAGAATATTATTTGATTTGTGGATAATGCTAGCAAAATAGAAAAACAAGTGAATAATTGAAAATTCTATGCTTCTGGTTGTTTCCTCAATATGAGATCATCAGTGGTGCCATCTTTAATTTAGTTTATTTTGGAGTTCTTCTCATTATCTTTACTTAGAGGCCTCACTGTTGGAAGCCTTCCCCAAGCTATATGGTTCTTCTCTCTTTACCAGCTTGTAACTTCTATTCTGAAAAAGCTAATTTCAAGGCCATTACCCATCAAACTCATTTTTGCTGACTCATCAGATTCTTTCTTCACACCTGAACTTCCTTGTCCTTTTTCCATCAGTGCATCTCTTAATTGTTCTTCAAGAAATATTCTTGACCAAATTACCATAACCATTTCTGATTATAATTTCTAGAATTCTTATATAATTCACTGTCTGCCCAGAGAGGTTTTAATCTTGGTTATATATGGTCTGTTGTTCACATCTAGGTGTTTCCTGTGTGTGTGTTTTCTCTGTCCTACTAAATTCCTTGAAAATTTCTATCATAATAAAATATTTCATAATACTAGAGGCAGCACTGTATCCTAAACACATAAAACCTATGAATAGACTTTAAAACCAGCTGGTACTTGTATCTAAAATGAAATGTAACATAATGGAAAGTAACCCAACCCAAGCTATTCTGAAAAAAATTATAAGGGAGGAGAAAAAATGTATGATTGAATTTATATTACATCTAGCCTTCAGTAACATGGAAACTTAAACACATTTGGCTAAAAACTTAGGTTTTTAGTTTCAATGTTTGGTATCTTTCAGGCAACTTTTCTAGATCATAAAAACAATTGCTTTTGACATTACTTAGAAACCTCCAGTTTAAATGGTTTGAGAACTTAGGTTTGAGACCTCAGTTGTGCCATCAGGAATCTACATTTTCCACTACACTTTACATTTCTACGCATTGCCTGTTTTCTAAAGTGAAGTTCAAAATACTTGGCATACTTCACCAAGGCTATTACTACTTGACTATGTCAAGGAAAAGCCTGAGCTACCCCACTGAAAAGACCTTATCTTGAAGTCAATTTCTGAAATCACTTTTGTTAGCAAACTGCTTCTAGTTCTAGGATGAATCACAAGATTACTTTCAGTACTATTTTTTTTTCAGAGAGAACCATTAAAGTTTTTTCTACTACACTGTCAGAAACATCCATCATTTAATATGTTAGCATATATGTGTATACATGTGTGTATATATAAGGAATATGTAAATCATATATATCACATGTTATATTTGTGCATAGATATCTACATATATTTCTCTATATACACACAATGACATAGTTGAGTATATTGTGACTTAGCAGATACCACCTATTAAAACCCTAAATAAAATGCTCAGGTAATAACCACTTCCTCTAACCAAGTCTAGTCAGACTTCTGTGGTTTTGTAATAGAAACCTACCCCATAGTTGGTACTTCCTTCTTGCCAAATTACTGTCATATCTCCTAACTATTGATAGTTCAGTCAAGAAGGGGTTTCATTATGTTAATAATTACATTGCCTGCAGGCTTTTTGATGTTGCATTCCCCATACAAAATAGAAACAGATTTCATAGAAATATCATTAAAGCTGTTAACTACAGGAGGAAAAAAAATCAAAGAGGCAATCAAAGCATGCACTTTATTATCAATAAATGCAAATCGTTTCAGAAATGACTTGCATTTGAAACAAGTTCAGTGAGATTGGCAATGGAAGCCGCTGCTTAAATAAGAGCATTGTGGTCTAAATCCATTTAGATCACTACAGACAATTACTTAGATCTTTTGCTGCCCATTTTAAACAATGAGCTCAAGAATCATTTTTAAATTAGCAAATGAATAAGCAAATCAGGCTCAGAATTTTGGCCTGAATTGAGGACATGTGAATGATAGGTCATTATCTGAATGATAACATGTGATTTTTTTTCAAATGCACTAGTACTTTAGTTCTTAAGAAAAAAAGAGGTTTGGTAGCTGTTAAATTGATGATTTAGGAAGAGTAGGACACATTGTACTATACAGTCATTTTGAAAAGACTTTAAATATTCAAATGTTCAACTACATGTTCTCTGACACTAACATTTGTCTTCATTTTGGACTTCCAGCTGAGAAACATCAGTATAATGGTGAAGAGACATCAGCCTCATTCAGTATTATGAAGACAGTGGCATGTCTTGATCCTTCTAAAGCTTTTTCTATGAAAATCTTATATTTACATTCTTATTTAGAAGGGATTATTTAAACTCCCAAAATATTTTTAGAACCTTATAGTTGATAAATCATAATTTAGATTTTAGTCTGATTAATGCAAATATCAAATTACATATAGTAAAGAGAAGTCAGAAAGGTAGATGGGTAGATAGATTTTGGAATATAAACAGCAAGAAAAAAGAAGAAAAAGAAAACCAGAGTGTTAATTCATATATGCTATGTAACTTCTTGATCAGCAAAAGCTCTAACATCTTGTAAAACCTAAAATATTTGACAAATTAAACCAGATTGATTCAAATGCCTTTAAATTGCCCATGATTTGGAAAATGAGATGGACAGTCTATTTCGGAAATATTTTTCAGCTTTAGAATTTTATTAAAAGTTGAAGATGTCTTTTTAAAGTAAAATTATTGCTATATTTCCCATCAGAAAGTAATTCATAATCATTACAAATGAGTTAATAATAAAGAATCATTGGTTTTCAAAGCCAAAAGAAACAAGAGATATCTGTTCCATTATCTGATCCATTGGGAGCTACTTCTTGGGGAATCATAGATCCTAATGATGGAAACTTATGGACCCTACACCTAAAAAATGTACATGGTACATTCTTGAAAGTGTACATACACTTTCAAGCACTCTATGGACTCCTTGATGCCAATGACCGATCTTTATCATAAGTAGAGTAGGGACAAGAAACTATACCCCCATCTTAACAAACTATAGCTCATTAAACTGATACTTTCTCCACTCTTCTCTCTCGCGCGCGCGCTCTCCTCCCTTCTCACTCACTTGCTTGTGTGCATGCACACACAGTCTCTCACATACAGTACAAACACACATCCTGTCTTCAATATGATTATATATGATAAATGATGCTGTATTAAGATTCAGCTAACTTTTATGTGCCATTTTGGGGGTTAATATCCAATAATATCTCATGAGAGAGTTCTCTGTTATGCTATAAATCTATCTATATAGTCAGAAATTACAGTCCCCAGTGCAAATAGTGACATGTAATATATATCATTTTACTCCAACATAAGTATTTAATTTGTTCTTAGGTACAGGTGTTATAATGAATTTCTACTGGAATGCAATATTGAAATTTAAAAAGGTGGTTGGTTAAGCTGACATTGATTGATGAGTTACTTGCATAGATTATGCATCTATTCTGAAATCTTGCCATTCTTTGAAGAAATAGGTAGCTCGAATAGAGATGAAGAGAAATTAGATGCATTTTGCCACAAAATTATTGTCCAACTGAGGGGATCAGTGAGGATTATTAAAGACATCTTGGAAATGATGAGCAGTTAAGGCCATTAAGTTTCTTGACTGACATGCTAAAACATAATGAAATGGAAGGCTGAAGCTGTTAACAGTATTGATTTCTCATATAATTCCCATTGTTGAACATTTTTGTCTCTCTTTTTCCTCTTTCTCTCCTTCTAATATGTATATAATAAATCACATATGTAAAACCAGGTAAGCTATGCTTAAATATATAGATACAGACCTGAATAAATACACAAATTTGTGTGGATGTACAAAAATGTGTACATCCACAATTAACATCAACACAGTATATTATCCACAGACCTATGTTTGTGCTGTAATTCAAAAGGAAAATATCAGGGAATTCACAAATTTGAATTTATAGCACTGTTGTGAAGAAAAGTAAGCGTTTAATAGCTTATGTGAAACAGTCTTGACACTAGACAGGAATGTTGTAAAGAAAAATATCCCATATGCAAGCAGTGTTTTGGTCTGATAATATGATTAATATATCATTTGCTAGTACTTTTTTTGATGTTTTGATGTTATACTTACTTGGAACAATAACAACATTATGGTATTTTAATATATGATAATGTTAAAGAACAATGCAATCAGATCATAAAATAAATTCTATTTTAAAACATAAAGTTAGGGGCACTTGGATGGCTCAGTCAGTTAAGCATCGGACTCTTGTTTTCTGCTTAGGTTATGATCCCAGGGTCATGGAATTGAGCCCTGCGTTGGGCTCCATGCTGAGTACGAAGCCTGCTTAAGATTCTGTCTCTCTCCCTCTGCCCATTTCCCCTCCTCATGCTCTCTAAATAAATAAATAAGTAAAACAATTTAAAACACACAGCAACAACAAAAATGCACAAGTTAAAGTAGCAAACAGTTTGGTACTAAGATGCAATCCTTGGAAGTAGAAAGTGGAAGTGGACAAGTGGAAACTTTATAAAAATAAAGAGAATGTTATCATTTGGCTGGAATTGGTGAAAACATATACTCTTGTTTGTGCATGCTTACACTAAATGCTCTGAATGCTCTTTTTTACTTCCTATGTCTATTATCTCTGTTTAAAATTCTCCTGGAATCCCAAGCACATGTTTTTCCCTGATACTGTCTGATGACCAATAGGAAGGGAGAATAATTCAGTTGGTGAGCAGACAATCAGAGTAGGCACTACCAGTGAGAACTGACCAAATTATGGTACTTAACCACCTGATGGTGTCCTGTAGGTAACCAAATTATATATGCATATAAACAAATTATACAGTGGGCAAAGTGTACCTAGGTTCACATGCATACAACAAACATAAATATACCAACCTTAGTTCTTACCAAGTATGTTAGAAAAACACTGTTTTCTGATCACTTGAGTAACAATCCTGAATTAACAAAATCAAATGAGTTAGACTGTTAGAGTAGCTGTTTTTATTTTAGGCTTGTTATTTAGGGTAACATTTGGTAATTGTATATAAAGTCATTCATTTGACACACATTGAATATGTTGTATATGCCTAACATTGTGCATATCCCCATGAAAAAGACAACTGCTATTATTATTTGGAAACCTAAGGGGAGAGTTTTGACCATTCTCCTGACCAGGAACCTGGATGCTAAGCAGCCCTTGGTGGGCTCAGCAGGAGAGGAGTGTGGCCTATTGGTAGCTTTTGTGGGGATGCTGCCTGGAGCTGTGGACATCCATGTAGGCTGTCTATTCTCCTCACGATGCCTGATGAAAGTGGCTATGAGGTTGTCATATCTGATTGTGACATACTCAAAGAGTCTAGTCTGGCAGGCTGTTCACTCCCACCCCCATTATGCTAGGTGGCACCCTCAGCTTAGCCTTCCAGATTCACAGGTGTCTGGCTCTTCTTCCCATCACCCCTTTGTATTCCAGTGGAACAGAAGAGTGGAAACTTCCCAAACATTGCCTTCCCTTCCTTTCTCCAAGAAAGGGAAACCCACTCATCTCCTGAGCCTTTTGGAGATGGGAAACTTTCCTTGAAGGTAACATCTCACAGCAGGAGTAATAGCTCCCAACATTCCAATGGATGTTGGCCATTTTTAAATATTAGTCTTGGATTCCATAATGAGCCATTTTTTTAAATAGGTAATGCCTTTTCAGTTTAGCCATAGGAGACCAAGAAGAGACACATTCAGTTAAAACTTTATACATCACTGGGCCACAGGGATATATGCTCTGTGAAATTTCAAAATCCTGGTTATGTCACACTTAACATATAACTTAAGCAGATCACTCAGTCTCAATTCTTTCTTTTGCTCCTTTCTTTGTCTTTCTTCTTTAGAAAAATAATAGATTCCAAATCAGAAAACCTTCCTTCTAGAAATGTTTACATTGTCATTGTGAATATATCAGTAATCATAGAAGCATGAAAATTCTAGTGTTTTTTTTTTTTGTTACTGTTCTTTAAAACACCCTATTTTGAAAATCCAGTTGAACAATGTCAGTGAGCAAGTTTTTATTTTTCTTTTTTCCCCCATGAAACAAAATGTCTGGGTCAACATAATACAGTTCTAATTCTATCAATGTGAACTTTGTTCAGTATTATCTACTGAAGTCTTCTTTGTGTAATAAGGAATTTTTCATAGAAAAACTACCCCTTCCTGGAAGAGTACCAAGATGAAGGCACTCTCATAAAGTGTCTGTCAGAATACAACTCTTTGGAAGCCAGAATCTTCCCTATGGAAGAAAGGACATAAAAGAGGAATGGAGAAGACAAAAACAAACTCTGGAGAGATGGATTAGAATGGGAGGCATCTCTGTCAAGTCATGAAAAATGCACCTGTGTACCTATATATTTGAGTATATATATATATATATATATATGTGTGTGTGTGTGTGTGTGTGTGAATGCATTTGTGTATGCATAAGTATATATACATTCTTGTTTCTCATTCACCAGAAGGATCTAGCAGCAAGACAACTAAGCAGCAGTGAACAGAGCTGACATCCAGATCTTTGTCTTGAATACCATTCCCCACTAAAAGGAATGAGAAATATTTAGAGACATGTTTGATTCCAGAACTGAGGCAGGACCAAGATGAGCCTGGAATATATTATGCCAGGAAGACAAAAAGTTCTTCAATAAATGATATGTCATATTACAAGGACAGAGGACCAACTTAAAGAGGACCCCACTGGCCAGATTTGAACTTGACAATTTGAACACCAAAATGTCTTTAAGACAAATATGAATTATAGACCATAAAAAAGTAGAAATCCATGTGCCCATACCAATAAGAGATAACATAAATAGACATATGGGTTCTTGCTTATAATAGAATGTAGTATGCCAAGTGGCTAATTTGGAGGAAGTCCTTGAATAGAAAAAAAAACAAAACAAAACATTTTGTAACCACCATGCTAAAAATTGATATATCAAAACTATTAATAGATGCTAATTCTAAGAGAATTTGATAAATAGCATGATATTTATATGGTCCTGACATAGTATCTCCCCAAAAATTGCTTATTGGCTATAAGCAATGGAGAGGGGCTTGAGGTGGGGGGATCCAGAGGGACCAGTTAATGCTACAGTGGAGAAATCTGGCAGCACCTTGACCAGGTATTCAGAACTAACATTACCGACCATGGAGGGAAAGAGGTCTTATGCCTCTGGACATGATGCCCTGAGGTATAGACATCACTCATGTCTCATTTGGGTCTAGAATGCATAACCTAAATCCAACATGAAGAAACAAAAACAAAACCCAAATAAAGAATATTCTATGAATTTAAAAAAAGGGCTAGGGGCACCTGGGTGGCTCAGTCAGTTAAGCCTCTGACTTCGGCTCAGGTCATGATCTCACAGTCTGTGAGTTCAAGCCCCAAGTCGGGATCTGCTGACAGCTCAGAGCCTGGAGCCTGCTTTGGATTCTGTGTGTGTGTCTCTCTCTCTGCCCCTCCACTGCTCATGCTCTGTGTTTCTCCCTCTCTCTCAAAAATGAATAAATGTTAAAAAAAATTGTTTTTAATAAAAAAATTAATTAATTTAAAAAAGGGGTATAACCTTCAAAAGTATAAATGACCTAAAAGATAAAGATGGATTTTGGAACTGTTCCAGCTTAAAGCCAGCTAAAGAGGTTATGGCGCTGAAATGCAAACTTAACCCTAGACTGGATCCTGAACTGGAGAAGGAAATGCTATATAAGTTACATTATTGAGTCAGTTGACACAATTGGAATGCAGATGAAGATTAGATAAAAGTGTTGTACTAATATGAAATGTACTGAAGTTAATATCATTTATGTACAAATTAATGCTTAGGAAATATGCACTAAAATATTTGGGAGTAAAGAGCTATGATGTGTGTAACAATGGATTCAGATTCTCTGTCTGCCTCTGTCTCTTTCTATATATATAATAAATATGTAATATATATGTATATAGGGAGAGAATATATATACATATATGTGTATATATATACATAAGTGTATATGTATGTATGTGTATATGTACATACAAATGTATATATGTGTATCTCTTTTGTATGTATGTATATACATACATACAATGTATATATGTGTATATGTATACACATATGTATATATGTGTATCTCTTTTGGTAAAGTTTATTTGAGACAGAGAGAGCATGCACACACAAGTGGGGGAGGGGCAGAAGTGAGTGAATCCTAAGTAGATTCCACAGTCAGGGCCAAGCCCAATGTGGGGCTCAAACTCAAGACCACAAATCATGATCTGAGCCAAAATCAAGTGTCAGACACTTAACCAACTGAGCCACGCAGGTGCCCTGAGAATATATGTATATCTGGGTAAAGGGAATACAGGTGTTCAACATAATATTTGCATTCTTAAATTTTTCTGTAAGTTTAAAATGATTTTCAAGTAAGTTTGTGAGAAGTTGTCAGCAATCATTTGTTAAGATGAAAGAAGGAAAATGTCAATAACAAGGATGCTCAAGCTTTGGGGACTGGTGGGAAATATGTGAATGTGACATAAAACACATGTTTCTGATATATAAATATATACATATTTTTCCACGCATTTTTCTACAATGCATGAGCCATGATGCCTTAAGGAGCCTGGGCTCCATGGAATCAATTCTGAAAAATGACTGATCCAGGGACACAGGTGCAGCACTGATCTAAGGAGTTGTGTTATCAGATATCTGTCGGCCACAGTTTCAGACTTTTACTGTGGATGTTAAGCTCACAAAATTCTATTTAGAGGCCTAAAAGGTGCATCTGTTCAAAGGTAGGTGGGATCTAAGGCTGGGGAAAATATACAGCATGTTTGTTAAAATTGTCATCATATTTGTGATGATGAAACTATTTAATTTAGATTACGATGTATGGCATTTACAATTTACAAACCACATATTTATGTATTCAGGTCTATAAATAAAAAAGTGTGCACAAATTCAAAATTTGCAAATCTGGAATTTGAAGGAATTTCTTGACTCCTGACATACCCAAAACTGATCTGCCCTTATGCTACACTAAGCATAGTCTTTAATAATTTTGTCTGATGTGAATATCATATATTTTGCTGCAAATGTGTGATTTGATAACAGGGTGCAAACAGAGACCCCACTTGGGATGTTAAATGTAACATTGTACATACATCATATTGTCTTTCTAAAATCTGAAAATTTCCAGATCTCAAAACAAATCTGGACACAAGTGTTTTGGTTAAGCAATTGTGGACCTGTGCTATATAATTTATTTAATGAACAAGCTACTTATTCTTGATTAAGTAAAGTAGCAGTTATGAGAGGAAATAGAATACTAGAAAGTAAAACTGAAAATTAAATCTCAATATTAATTTAAAGGACATAGAATTGGGCAAGATTTTAAAATGCTGACTTAAATACAGATGTGGCAAATTATCCATAGCTGTGCTGTTCATTTGAATTATAAGTAGAATCATGATATACAAGTATTCTAATTGTATTTTCTCTTTTCCTTCTGTAGTTATTATTCATACACAAGCAAAGCCATGCTGGCATAGTGGAAAATTTTCCATACTAAGAACTTAGATTAACAATCCCACTCCTTTTCCATCATTTTCCTAGTAATTTAGACTCCTTGACCAATTTCCTCAACTGTAAAATGAAATACGTAATTTAGATTAATATAAACCCTCTCCTGAATTTCTAAGTGAAATGATTCTAAAATTCATTACTTTATATTTTATTTTTTCATCCCTTTTGGTTCTTAAAGTAGTACATAGGGCTATAATATCCCTAAACTGTAAAAGATGTAATTTTGTTTGTTTTGAGGAAGAGAACCCTCTCATACTAATCAATTTCTTTTGTACACAGTGCAAGTTCCAGGGCCAGTAGAAAACCTGCAAGCTGTATCTACCTCACCTACCTCAATTCTTATTACCTGGGAACCCCCTGCCTATGCAAATGGTCCAGTCCAAGGTTACAGATTGTTCTGCACTGAGGTGTCCACGGGAAAAGAACAGGTAGGCAAGGGAATGGGCCCAGTGCTGCCACCTATTGGATGGTCCTAGGACCAGAGGCATAGGAGGAGATCTGCAAACTCTTGGTCCAGTCCACCATGTTAATTGGACAGCTGATAATTTTTAAATACTGATTATTAGAAACGTTAAGCAATTTAATTGAAATTTAATTGAATTCTGGTTGTAAGAGAGGCAAATGGACAATGAAATGAAATCACTACAAAGAATGTTTTTTGTTTGTTTGTTTTTGTTTTTGTTTTGTTTTGTTTTTTAGTTGTAATAGCTAGTGGCCTGGGCCAGCATAGCCACATTTATGTTAACTTATCTGGTCCTAGAAACCATTTGCATTGTCAGTCCTTGTCTTAAGGATGACTGATCTCTTATTCAAAGGCCTCAGTCAGCTTGCTGCTTTCATTCTATATATTTGAGTTATTTCTGTCCTTTCCTCACCATTAGGTTGTAGTCACCTATCACTTTTCATTGTTTTCAATAAGCCTCACTCCAGAAGGCTACTTGCCTCCTTTCAAGTTGCTTGTAATCTATGGTTTGCGCAGATACTTGAAAACAGGCAAATTAGATTTAGGGGGGGAGACACATGAAAGTCAGCAATTCTATTTTGTGACATATATATGACTGTTGAGATGTTTACTTCCGGTTTCTCAACCTCACGTGGGAAAAGATATATAGACAAGTGCATAGGTAAATAAGAAAAATCAATAGCCTATCTTGGGATACCAGAGTTCTCAGGATATGTTGTGAAGCTTGCCAAGCGTACTGTGGTCTTCCTGCTTGCACATAAACTGCATGATAGGGATTTTGCTTTTTAAAGATGTTTTGCAACAGCCCTATTCAGAAATAGTTCAAGTCCTAGGTTATATTGAGCAATAGGAATTACTAAGAGCTCCTTCTTTACAATCATTCATCCTGGTTTTTTTTGTTTGTTTGTTTTCTGTCCCCATGCTATTTAGCCCTTGTTTTCAGCTTTCCATTCTCTCCATTTTCTATACATTTTTGTCTTTCCCATAATGCATTTCACCAATCCACTTAAAAAAATTCAGAAGTGATGCTACCTGAGACAAATGTGAGTGTGAGCATCATTGTGGAGAGCTAATAATGGGTCTTCTACAGCAAACTGGCTCTGGTTTCTCAATGACCTTCACCTCCAGTACCTCATTTCTGCTGCTGTGACGTACTGAAAACAGTTCCAACCCACCTCACAGCATTGTGAGAGATAAAGATTATGGCAAAGTATCTGTCAGTTTCAAGAGCCATGGGTATATTTCAGCAAGGGAAGGAAGAAATCCACTGTTTCTTAGTGAATTATTCCATTTAGGGGAGAGGAGTAACGATCTGTTCCCATGGATTCACAGGTTGCCTTCTGCCCGTCAGTATCAATGTGTGTGGAATATTGCATACCATTCAATGTATTGGGTGGTGTTAAACACATTGGAACTTAATGACTGTAAAAATAGCATGGTGCTATTTTAACTAGGAGTCTACAGAGTGGTTTGGAATTTAGTGGGGGAGTGTGTGTCACAAGTTAGGTTTTACAACAACTCATTATAAGGCTAGAGCGTGGTTCTATGAGTTAGAGTCTAATATCCAATTCACTGATTGCGCAGAATGGATGCCATTTCTGCTTTAATGTGCCTCCTGAATAACAGTTTGACATTTTATGTCTCCAGAATATAGAGGTTGATGGACTATCTTATAAGCTGGAAGGCCTGAAAAAATTCACGGAATATACTCTTCGATTCCTAGCTTATAATCGCTATGGGCCAGGAGTATCTACTGATGACATAACAGTGGTTACACTTTCTGATGGTAAGTGTTAAATGGTGAAACTTGACTCACATATTTGGTAGTAATGAAATAATACTGCGTGTATGCCATGGATTGCATGTTTAAGGCCTTTGAACTAAAATTTAATGGCATATATTAGCATTAATTAAAAATTTGGCTACTTCACTCAAACTATCTATTATGGTTAAATTTAAACTTTCTTTCAAAAGGTACATTATATGCTCTGTGTCAGGATTTCCTAGTGTTGCAGGATTCTTTACCACAATACCCAAGATTCGTTGTCTTGCTGCTTCGAAGAATGAAGAGGTGGACACAAAATGAGCAACAGGCAAAAGTTTATTAGAGTATAAGATTAGAAAGGAGGAATAGTAGGAAAGCTCTCTTTACAGAGAGGGGGCATTTGAAAGTGAATGCCCAAGAACTGTAGGCAAGGGTCCTGCTTTTATAAGGTTCTGGTCAACCCTTCCCCAGCCTTTCCCCTTGTTCCTTCTCAGGCTCTACCCTTATTGGCTTGATAGCTCTAGGTGCTAGGTTGTCAATTCCTGATTATCTGGTTTCCATTGTATGAGGGGTAGCCTATGGCCATACTTAGGTCTTTTGTCAAATTCCTGAGGGAAACCTGAAGGGAAAACCTGAAATCCAGAATGGGTGGGATCTGTTACATTCTTAAGAGGAACCTTATGCCTGAGGGGGTGTGCTGTGGTCAGACACTCCTCCCAGCATTGTTCCAAAATATGTGTTTTTCTCCACCCAGGGACCTCAGGTCCTATCCTTTCCCTCTCTGCCAATTTTATCCTGTCTTTTCCTATCATATTAGTAGGTTATCTTCAAACATGGGACTACTCCTAAGAGTTCAAATTATTTTTGGGGGGTGGTTTCTTAATGTCTGTAAACACTGACACATTTGTGCATGTGTGTGGACTAATTTACATTGGTGTGCTTCTTTTTATTTCTCATTCTAAAGAGGAGTGGATGACTAAAGGTGTAAATGATGGACAGCCCTCCTATGTATACCTCTTAATTTGAAAATATGTCATAAGATTTAGGCCAAATAATCCATTATTTCAGGTATTAAAACTAAATATGAAAGTGCATAATTTTAGTTGTACCTTGCCCAACAAATGAAATATTAGACATATTTTCTTAAATGTCATAAAAGAGAGGAAGAACTCTTAATGAAAAAGATGGATTTGGCAAAGCAGTAGCAGAGGAAACTAGACATCTAAGAAAAGGATAATGAAATGTTGGGAAATTTAATGACAAGTGAAAATAAAGGACAGCAGAGTATATGATGTGGGGCTAGTAGAAATTCAAGCAGGTGTAGAGATGCAGAGATGGCCTCTATGAATATTAAAAAGGCAACAAGCTATCTCTTTTCAGCAGTGGTTTCCATGTTGTTGTATATAATTCTATAAATTATTGATCTGCTGAATTTCAAGGGAAAAAAAGACTTTACCTTGTGATTCCTTAACCAATCCATCATTCTTTAATCTAGAAAAGTATCTGGGCGGATATTTCACACAGTATCAGTGGAATGAGGAAGGTCATGCATGTTATTAAGGACAGTGCAGTGAAGACACAGGAGTGATGCTCATTTGCAATTTCAACTTAAAAAAATTTTTATGTAACACCACTTCAGCATCGTTTTTAATGCCCATCCATCTGATTCTGTTATTGAAGACGGAATAGAATATTTATTGGCAGAATAAATTACTTCACAACTTATAATTATAAAAATAAAAGGAAAACAAATGAAAATGAATATTTTACATAATTTATGTAGATTTCATTCACACTCTGAACTGTAATACTGTGGCCTTATTCTCCACTTTGGTTTTAAATGTCATAAGTGAGAGAGATAGATTAATACTCATTAGTCCAAGAATGATTATCTCTAAGTGTTGTAACAGTTAGGACTTAGAAAATGCCTGTCACTAAATAAAAGGATTTCATGACCCTAACCCAGCAAGCATCATTGTACAAAGGATGCCAACTTCTCTTTATCGATGCATTTGATAGGAGAAAGCAGGAACTGAATGGCCAGAGTGGGCTCCTGAAACTTGTCTGCAATCTCCTTCACAATCAATTCATCTCTTTGGATTTCCAACAAAAACCCCTGCACTCTTGACTTTCTCTCTCTTATTATCCAGTCCCCTTCTTTTTGCTCATGCTGATGTCTTCTCTCTGTTGAAGCTGCCCATGCTGTAGTCACACATCCTACAAAGATATATGTTTAATCACTTTTCATAGTCTGCTACTTTCTAGTCCTCGGTTGTAAAGCTGTCTTCTCCTTGACTTTCTGGATGTTATAAAAGGGAGATGTTGTGGAAATTAGATGAGCTAATCCATGTAAGCACCAAAAATATGAACATGGCATATATTTAAGTGTTCAATAAATATTATCTATGACAATGTACGTGTCACTTTTTCTCTGTATACTACACGTTCTTTAATGTGAAGAATGCTGTTATGTCCATCTCTGCATTCATCATCTCAGTAAATATCTACTGAATTAATCAGATATCTAAGCCAAACAATATAATTGTTTTTATGTGTAGACTTATCTTTAGAACTTTCCATTTATGTGACTAATTTAATAGATGACTGTGCCTAAATACATGCATGTTATTGAGGGCACCATGTTTCTTATCAGGTCAGAGGATAGCATAAAATTGATATTGGGACCAGAGAAAAATTAAATAAAAGCAAAAATGAAATACAAATAATGTTTTTTTTTTCTGAATTAATTATCCAATGGTCTTCCTGTTATGCTAAAATGCTTATAAAGATTTCTGTCCTGATAAGCTCTCATCTCTAATTTAGCCTGCTTTAATTGTGTTTCTGGGAAGAAAAATTGTTTTTCATTCAAATCCCTCCACTTACTGTATCATTTGTATATAACGATCTGCTTCTTTAAACCCTTTGAGATGGACATCAGATTTAGGCAGTCTAATAGCACGGAATGTAACTAGTTTTACCAATTTGTTCCCAAATATTTTCTCTTGAACCAGTTGATGAGTGTAGGTCATTAAAAGATTTTATGAATCAAATAATATTTATGAGCTTCCATGTCAGCTTGCTCTGTGCCCATAAGCAGAGGGACCCAATTTCATAGACAAGCTTAACTATAAGAATGTGCTTTTTACTGTTATCACTGGTATTTATTGAGTACTTATTAGTACAAGGCCCTGTTCTAATCACTTTGCATTAATAATCTTTAATCCTTATGATGCTATGATTTTTTCTACTTTACAGATGACAAAACTAATATTAGAAAGAGGTCACAAAAGCTAGCCTGGTAAGCAGCAGAGTCAGATCACAAGCTAGTAGGAAAAGAAGGAAGATTTAATGTGAAAAATCTTGAGTTTCCCTTATTCTATAATGAAGTTCTTATATCAATTGCTGAAAGTACAAAGCTCATAATTATATATGAATTATTTCAATCCATAAATTATGTGTACAGGACAGCACACATTTGGTAAGGGGAGGAACTCAAGTACCTGACTCTATGGAGATTGATTTACAAATGTGGGAACTTTATCTACTATACAGAATATATCATCATCATATGTATCAAATCAGCATGTTTCACCATATTGAGGGAGTTTCTAGACTGAATATCTCTGATCAGCCTTAACCAACCTATTATAAATGATAAATTGCTTGACATTTTGAAGAGAAAACAATGAACCATGGCTTTCCTCTTTGCTTCATGAGACAATGAAACATCTTGGGAAGTCAAATAAAGAAAAGCTCAAATAAATGTAGATCCTACTTCCTTCCACCAAGCATCTAATCCTATCTACTTTATCTATTTATATCTCAGGAATATGGGAATTGATAGAGGGAGGGAGTGGGGATTGACAACTAAAAATGCTGTAGAATAAACTCTCTACTTTTTTCCTGATTACATAAGTCAAGAACAGCCCATGTGCTAGAAGTTTGGGAAATTATATGATGGAGCACTTAGCATTTTTCAGTTGGTGCCTATTTTAATTTTCAATGCTTTACAGCATAATTTAAATACGGATCATATTAAATTCTTCCTCATTGTGAGGATGTCAGTCTGTTTAGTTTTTCTGATCACACACATTGTTATTATTTCCAGCCTACTCTAATACTTCGTCTTTTACAGAAACAGAATGTAGAGATGGTCTTATTAAAGCCTCTGCATTCTTCCCTTTCCTGAAGACTGGGAATGTCCACAGGTCTGTGAAGGTAGTTTAGGGAAGTCCATTTCATTATTATAACATTTGAGAAGAGTCGAGAAGATAGGAAATTTGCCAAATGCAGAAGAGCCCTTCTGACTATTTTAGCTATAGAGAAAAAAAAATCTTAATATTTTAATCATAGTAACATGAACATAGAATATAAGATAAAGGAATGAAAATTTTAGAGATGAGTTTTAAAGGAAATTTAGCTGTAAAAAAAAAAAGACTCTTAAAACTCCACGATAAAGGGCATCCAAATGTCAGCAAACATGTGAAAAGATGCTTCACATTACTGATCCTCAAGAAAAAGCAAATAAAAACACTACATACCTACGAAATGACTAAAATGGAAGGGATTCAGAAAAAACAAACGTTGGTAAGGATATGGAGATTCTGGACATTTGCTACATTCTTAGTGGGAGTGTAAATTGGTGGGACCACTTTGGAAAATTTTATCATATGTATATTTTTCCTTGTTTACATATGTATAACCCCCATAGAGGTTTTACTTCTACCAGGATTTCCACTGCTAGGTATATAAAGGTATATAAAGAAGAAAATGAGTGTAGTTGTTTGTCAAAAGACATGTACAAAAATTTTCATAGGAGATTTAGTCTCACAGTCCTAAATCTAAAGTAGTCGAAGGCCATTCATCAACAGAATGAGTAAATATAAAATAGAATAGTCGTATAATATAATATGTAGGAGCAATAAAGACAAACAGAAGCACCAAAACTACTGCTAGATGCAACAGATGAATGAATCTCAAGAAATAATAATAAGAGAAATCAGCCTAGAAATAATAACTGATTTCATTTTTAGTAAGCTTAAAAGCAAGCTAAACTAATCGATGGTGTTAGAAGTCAGAATAGTGGTTACTCTTAGAAGGGTATTGATTGGGAGGGAACTCAAATGAACTTTCCAGGATACTATATATTCTAAATCTTCATCTAGGTGGTGTTTAAATGCGAACACACCCACACACATACAACTGTATCCAATCATGCATACAAGATTTGTGCATTATACTATATGTATGTTATACCTTAATTAAAAAAAATAAAACTGCAAAAAGAAAGCTTGTTATGACTAAAACTCTAAGTATGATAAAAAGTTTTATTATTTCTTATAATCTCTCTGTTAATTAATTAATTCAACACATATTTGCTGAATGTGACACTCTATTGATACTGAGGATTCAGCATCCAAAGAGGCAAAACTCCTGGTCCCTGTGGGGAATTATATTCTTTATTTGAAAAAAAATATAATATGAACTAAAGTAAGTTGAATAATAAAATCTATTTATTAAATTATAAAATATTTTTTGAAAGGATTATTGACCTAATTCATGAAAATAAGACCAGTGAGTGTTATTTATCACAAACTACATTGGCCACAGCTTTTATCAAGTACTAAGATAAGAAGTTCAAAATCAAAACAAAGTGACTAAAATTCTTATGGTGTCCAGGAAGGTCCAAGAGCTAATATTTAAGTAAGTATTTGTTTTTTCATGTAATCATTGAGTCAGTAAATATTAGTTGAATGTCAGTTTGAAGGCTGTAAAGATTAATGAGACATATACCCTCATGGTGAATACTTTCAGAAAGTAAACTCAGAGTAGGGCATAATGAATTCAGGGGAAGATACAAGTACCCTATAGAAATATAGATATTGTCCAAGTTCAAGTTAAAGAAGGGGAAATGTGACAGAAAATGGCTTTTAAATTCTTGAAAATGCTAAGAGCAATTCTTCTCTGTTAATCAATTTGTCATGAACAAATAGGGACTGTATTTTACAGATTAACATATGTTAAGCATTTATTGAATGCTACTTCTATTTCTTTTGGGGGGCAAAAAACATTGTTTATGATTTATCCAAGACATCTAAGATAGTGTCTTACACATAATAGCTGTTCAGCGAATGGTTGTCTTTGAATTATTCACACGATAGAATATTCACTTTTTGATATAGTAAATATTTATTACAAGTATTATAAAAAAATTTGTATATATTCTTCCTTTTCCCATGAAGGAATCGGACAATCAAAATGCAAGCAAGAGAAAAAAAAAACAGAAAATCTACAAAGAAAAATAAACTGCCTTTTTTGTTCCTGGAATTGACTCACCGAATGTTATTTGATAACTTGCTTGCATCTGTGACACATAGGTTTAATTACATACAGATAAAAAGAGGGATGTATTTCATCTTTTCTTTTTTTAAGAGATAATAAAGATTGCATTAAGGGGATTAAGCAACATGACTGACCATTAGAATGACATATTTTATAATAAAACCTTGCAGATCCTGAAATGCACAACATCTTAAGCCTTTAAAACCACTCCAGGAAATCTCCGGTGTGTTTTTATTGGCTTCTCTGGGAAGGTAATAATAAGAAAGCTGTAATTAAATGGCAGTATTTGGTATCACGGCAGGTGCTTTCTTACCAAACAGTTTTGGGGGCTCCCTATATGGATAACTGGCCTACCAAGTAAGAACAAATAAACAGATGCAGTTATTTTCCATCTCTCCAGGAAAATTTTGAAGTGCCACCTGGATCAGCCTACCTAATTATCATCATGAACTGTGAAAGTCATGCTTTCTTTTTTCACAGAGGGTTGTTGTTTCTCTTTTATGACTTTGGCAGTAACCACCTCACCTTGTTTTATTCCTTTTAGTGCCAAGTGCCCCGCCTCAGAACGTCTCCCTGGAAGTAGTTAATTCAAGGGTAAGTCATGGAAAGTTTCACTATTTCAGTACTTACATATGTAATTTTCACTTACCCATTCATTCACCTTCTTGGGAGGCAGGGTGGTTTCCATGTGAAGAAATGTTCCAGAACAGCACAGGGAGTGAGTGGCATTGATTCCGCATCTTCTTCAACCACACTTGAATTAATAAAAGGAAACATTTGTTTACTAACAGCACCCAGTTTTATGAATGTGACAGTGATTAAAGTCTATTCCATCAGGAAACAAAGATGTCCATTTACCTATAGTGGCTACATAGGACATAATGTGTTAGAGCACTTGAACGAAGAAATGAACGTCTTCACGTTGAGAGAGGTAGAATAGAGACTTTGTTTCCTGACAGATTAGTTAGAATGGAATATTTTATCATAATCTCTATTTTTTACTTGTAAATATATACATTGAAGGCCCTTCTTGAGGTCCAATAAGGTTATATTTATGAAACAGTGTTATCCATCGATTAGTGTTTTCCTGGCCTGGAAAGTTGATATAACTTTCAAATGGACTTAAAGTAAACTAGGTATAGCTGAAGATAAGGAACCTAATGCCAGAAATCAGTTTGCTAGAAATATCTCCTTATTTCAAGTGTGCCTTGGGTTTGAAAATCAGCTAAAGCCATATAGTACAGTGAAGCAAACAAGGATTGGTTTGGCTTGACTCTTTCATCGCTTGGTTGTGTGCTCTCAGGGAAATAATTTCACTATCCCTGAACCTCACTGAGTGGAGGCGGGGTGGGGGGGGGCAGCCTAACTGGTGTCTAAGCTCTGGAAGACAGCAGGGAAATTATAGGAGTCTTAGAGAAAGTCATACTCTAGTTTTTATCCTAGCTTTCTCTTTTAATACCTATATGTTATCTTAGAAAAGTCTCTAACCTCAACAAACCTCAGTTTCTATACTCATGTAATTTGAATGTTAATGCTTTCCTTATTGATTTATCATGAGGAAGTAGTAATATAACATATACATAGGACCTAACTTTGTGTCGGTAGCTATTACTTCCCTCAACGTACAATTCCTTGCCAAATTTTGCAGAAATCTCTGCTGAAGCCCTGTTTTGTGACTTTGAACAGATTTGCCTCTGTCAAATAAATTTGTCTTTTGGAACAGGTGAAATGTCTCTAAAATTGTTAGCCTCTTTTATTTTTAGTCCCTATATTGGATAAGAACTAGTAAAACAAGTTTAAAATTAGAAGGAGTAAAATAAGTGAACTTAGAAAAAAAAAGCTAAAGGAAAATAACCAGAGATAAGTATTCCCTAAAAACTATATTTTTATTGGCAACAACATTAAATGTTTTACAGATGCACCATTCAAATTAAGAGAATGCCAAATCATAGCCAAGTAGATTTTTACACTTATTGTAGGTTGTTAATGAGTGAAATTTGGAAAACACATTTTGATTCTATTGTTTTAATTACTTATTTTTATCAGAGTTCTCACCTGCCTCACATCTTTCCTCCAAGACAGAACATAGAAATTGATACAAGCTATTTATGTGTATGTATGTGTGCTCTTATTCCATAAAGTCTACTCTAGTAAAAGATGAATGTTTTCTTCTGAAATGTGAAGAAGGCATTATTGAATGACCTTGGATGCTGACTACATTTAAATATGGATTTTTTTTTACCTCCCTCAAAGGGGAATTCCTGTTTCACAAAATTGGATTTTCAACTGATTTCTATATGTGTATACAAATATCCCAACCTGTCCTTTTCTATAATATGCAATGCTTGCAACGACCAAATATAAGCACTCCTGTTTCTATCCTCTTGCGGTTATATCTGGAACATTGCACTGCTAGAAAATTTAACTTGTTCATTAGCTTTTTAGAATGAATACAGCAGGCCCAGGCACTGGAAAGCCTCTCCTTCTCTTTGTTATCTTATTTCCTAGATTTTATGGAAATATAAATTATGAATTTGGATTATTCTTGGATTGTTACCAAGGAGAAAGAAACTAGATGGCAAAAACACTTTTGTTTTGTTTTTATTCCCGATGATGAGGAGAAAAAAGACAAAAACAATATTATATTTTGATGTTCTTATGTTTGAAAAAAAAGAAAAGTTCTCAAATATATTAATATTTACCCCTGGCTATTGCCATTTTAAGAAACAAAATTTATTTAAAAAGGAATATTTTAGTTATGTAAGTAGTATTATCTTTAAACTAAAAGAATTAAACATTTATGTCATTCATTTTACTTGAGGTTTCTATTTAATATAGAAGGAACAGAGCCATATTTAAAATTTTTTATTCTATATAACATTGCAATTACTGAACATAACTCATTTTTTTACTGACAGTCAATGAGAATTGACTGGTGGTGTTAATATCTGTGCACACAGATGGCTAGGATTTCTTTCTTTTTTAGGTTTATTTATTTTGATAGAGATAGAGAACATGCACACATGTGTGGGGGAGAGACAAAGAGAGGGAGAGAGAGAATCCCAGGCAGGCTCTGCACACGTGGGACTCAAACTCACAAATCATGAGATCATGACCTGAGATGAAGTCAGATGCTTAACTGACTGAGCCACCTAGGTGCCCTGATGGTTAGCATTTCTGTAAATAAAAGTGAAAATTCACTTCAGTGAATGGTATAAATGACCATTTATATGGTATAAAATGGCCATTTAATGGTATAAAATGGCCCTTTAAATGACCATTTATATGGTATAAAATGACCATTTAGAGGTACTTGTTAAGGTTCTGGCTCCCAGTAAGCCAATAGGACTGAGAAATCCTGTTTTAGATTATGTCAATAGTAAGGTTCTTACACATTTAGATAAAAGAACCAAAAGAAATTGTTACTTTATTGTCCTTAAAACCCCCATACAGCAGATTACCTTTATAAAGCTACAATCATAGAACAGATTTGATTCTCTTTCTGCAAGCTAACAATGAACACAAATTTTGTTCTGAAGAAATGGCTTTACCTATAGATACTATATTTTAGGTAATAATGAGTTATGATTGTGTGGTTATTTCTCATACTAAAATTTCTTTACAAGAAATAACATCTTCATTAAAAAAGAGAAAATAATGGTTTACACTATGGACTTTAAAATGTAACTGTTTTATTGGGAAAACTTTATAATAATTTTCTTAAGATTTTACTTTGAAATTCAATTATTATTTGAAGAAGTAATTTTTTTTAATTTTTTTAATGTTTATTTTTGAGAGAGAGAGAGAGAGATAGAGAGCGTGAGCATGAGTGGGGGAGGAACAGAGAGAGAGAGGGAGACACAGAATCTGAAACAGGCTCCAGGCTCTGAGCTGTCAGCACAGAGCCCAACACGGTGCTCAAACTCACAAACCATGAGATCATGACCTCAGCTAAAGCCGGACGCTCAAATGACTGAGCCACCCAGGCACCCCTGAAGAAATAAATATTACAACTTAATTAGTTGGCTAGAATATAAAGCCTACATTTGTATAGTCTTGGAAGGGCTTATGTTGGTACTTAACCATTTTCCTATGTTCCAATACAAAAGTTCTGAGAATAAGAATATTTAGAGAATGCTAGGATTCAGGATGCTGGGCCCTGGTGCTAGCTCTTTGAGATCTTAGAAAGTCAAGATTAGTTTCATCGATTCATTCAACATTTACTGTGTACTTATGATATATCTACTATATACTGTATACATACACACATGCATTTATACATACATACACACTGCATATACACCTACTATACATATCCAGTCTCTGCCTTCATGGAATTAATAGTTTAATAGGGAAACATATGAGAGAAAATTCACTTTTAATCTAACCAAATTTGATCTATTATAACTCCTCAAAGTTGACATTATTTTCTCACTGTTAACGTGAGAGGGTTGGAGAGACAATCTCTAAAATCTTGTATGGCTCCAAACATCTATTACTGAAATATCACTTGTTAGGCCTTTTCTCAATCATTTTATCTTTACAGAATTAGAGAAAATTGCACAAGTATATTGATTAAAGTATACTGGACTCAATTCACATGTGTTCAGATATTTATTGATTGAGACTATAGGCTGGTTACAAAGAATGAAATAAAAAAATAAACAAAATCCAGTATATCATCAGGCATGGATTCTTGTTCAGGTTGAGGTTTTTTTTAATGTATCATAGTGGTTTCCTCTCATTATATCTTTGCACCTCTCTAGTGTTGAAATTCTTATCCTTGGATACCAGATACATCTATGTGGATGTAATTTTTTTTTTTTTTTTGCATTCCAAAAGCTAATACCCAGTTAGTCACTCACTGTTTGATAATCTGTGTGATGTCTTAATTGCAACAGTAGAAAAGGGACTGGTGTCTTCTTGTGTCTTAGTTCCTCACTCCCCTGTGTGTCAGCATATTTTGGCATGCTTAAGTAACTTGAAAATTAGTTTACTGATCATTCAAATCCCTTTACTTAAACACTACCCAAAGGGAGAATTAAAACAGCAATTTCCAACTCCAGAAAACATACTGATCATTTTTGCCCCAGATATTTTAACATCTTTTTTCTTTCTTTTCTCTTTTTCTTCCTTTCTTTTCTTTCGGGAAAAACAAAACAAAAAGTGACGTGGAGATAATCTAAGTGCTGTGTCACTGGGTAACCTCAGAGGGGTCTGCTTCTGAAGATGTGGTGTGACAGAATGAGTTTGACTAAGGTCTCTGTCTCCTGTCATTGGACTGGTTCTCTTATCAAAAGAACTTGATAGTTAGGTGGACAGCTGAATGAGTCATTTGCGTTTGACTCCCAACTGGGATACCCACTTGTTAGGGACTGTGATGGAAATTGTAAAAGTGAGGAAAGGGGAAAGAGGAAGAATGAAAAACAAAGAGCTGGTGTGAGTTATAATATTTATTTGCAGATCCTCTGTGCCCCCCCCCACCCCGGCCCCGATTTAAGGTTTCTTCTCTTGGCTGTCTACAGGGCACTTAAATTCGTACCACTCTCTACTGTACCTCATCTCCCCTGAAAACATACTGCTCACACAGGTGTTCTAGATCCTGTTTTTCAGTCTGACCATGCTTCCTGTGAATGCTGATCTCCCCCTTGTATGTTGCACATAGGCATAAGTCTCAGATATCTCATGAAAACAAACTTTTTGTTTGTTTCGCTCCCTGTCATCCTAAATCCTTCATGAAATACACTTTGGCCACTGAGTTATTTGGAGCCAGAGCTCTGAGTCCTCCTCCAACATATACAGTTGGTTTCTGAAATGCATTTAATGTGGAGACAGAGGACATATAGGAGACCTTAGGTGATTCATACCACGCAAAGATAAATTAGAAACTGGTATTTACAATAATGTTTATATTCCAAACTTCACACTGGGGTTTTTAATCATAATACACAGAGAATTTCTGCTTGATTATAGTGTGTGGTCCAGTTATTCATCAATTCAGTTCAAATGGATATAGATCTCTTATATTTATTTCAGTTATTTTTCACTGATGCATTACACTAGTGTTCTTTGAGCATAGATAATGTGACTGAAATGGTCTTGGGAAGGGTATGAGGGTAGGAGCCTAACTATAAGGAAGACAATGTTTTCTAGTATTTCTTATAGTCTAGCCTTTCTGTTTTTGCCTAGAATTTGTAGAATATGCTCCCTATAAGTTTTAATGTTGTGTTAAAATCAGACACCATGAAATAATTCATGAGAAATCCCTCAAGAATAAAACTATTTGGTCTGTAATTTGGAAGGAACCCATCTTCAGATATCTGTTATCCTGCTTACATTAAAAAAAAGGTACATTCTGGGGCGCCTGGGTGGCTCAGTCGGTTAAGCGTCCGACTTCAGCTCGGGTCACGATCTTGCAGTCCGTGAGTTCGAGCCCCACATCGGGCTCTGGGCTGATGGCTCGGAGCCTGGAGCCTGCTTCTGATTCTGTGTCTCCCTCTCTCTCTGCCCCTCCCCCGTTCATGCTCTGTCTCTCTCTGTCTCAGAAATAAATAAAACATTTTAAAAAATTTTTTAAAAAGGTACATTGTATTGTAGTAAAATACATATAAAATTTGCCATTTTAACAATTTTTAAGTGTATGGTAAGTGACATAAGTACATTCATATCAATGTGAGATCATCACCACCATCCACTCCCAGGATGCTTTTTATCTCCTCAAATTGAAACTTTCCCCATTAAATAATAATGGCCCATTTCTCCAAGGCCAAGGGCCCTTTCTCCAAGGCCCTGCCAACTACCATGCTACTTTCTGCGACCTGACTTGTTTTATAAAAAATGAGTGGACTGATTCATGAAAAGAAATGTGATTGCCTTTTACTTTATCTTAATAGAGAAATGAGAACACTCTTAAAGTTTTATATCTTCGCAGGGAAATGAAGGATCTAATGAATCATAGAAGTCAAGAATATAGGCAGATGCTTTAATTGGCTGGGAAGAAATACCTCACTTCCATTATTGATACTGCTTTCAGAATACTTCTGTTTCCAAGGTCCCACGTTTATGAATTATTTTTTTAAAAATGTACTAACAAAACCAACTGGCATAGTTAATAATAAGGAACCAGAAATAGGTGCATGGGATTGTTCTGGAATGACTCTGAAAACATGATTTGGTCACCAGGATCAATTTCATATCCCATCACAATTTAGCTAGTAAACCAGTAGCTAAATTGATCCTTTGATTTTCTTTTGGAGTTCCAATAAATCAACAGTTTCCATCTTTTTTTTTTTTCCCTAGTGAAAACACAGTGAATGGATAAACTCTGATGGGAAGGATATTAGGAGAGTAAAAATAAATAAATAGCCAATTTTTAAATAATTTAAACGCACCATGCCAATTTAAATACATTCTGTAAATAAGCTGAACAAGAGAATACACCATAAATTCAAAACATATCTTCGTATCACACTATCACTCATTCTCTCAGAGCTGTTCTTGGAGAGTACTGACTCATGATACTTTCCCAGCAATGATGTTGTATGGTTTAAAAGTTGTGTGAAATATAAGTCCCCTATTAGAGATACTAAAGGCTGTGAAAAGTATTTAACTCTGTTTTGGTCAAATGATTTCTTTATAGATGCCTTTTATACTAAACACTATCTTTAAAACTTTTCCATGTTACTTATCTTGGTAATATCATACACATTCCAAACAACTATGTAGTCCATAAGTTGAGCTAACTCATCCCCACAAAGTTAATTTAAAATAAAAATATAGGGGTGCCAGGTGACTTGGTTGGTTAGGCAACTGACTCTTGATTTTGACTCAGGTCATGATCTCACAGTCAGGAGATTCAGCCCTGTGTTGGGCTCCAATTCAGAGTGGAGATGTTCTTTCTCTCTTGCTCTTTGTCCCTTCCCCACTTGTGTTGTCACTGTCTCTCTCAAAAATAAATACACTTAAAAAATAAAATAAAGTAAAACTATAAATTAAGTATAAAAAGAAGAAAAACTAAATTTATAAAAAAACTAGAAGCAAATCTAGGAAGAGTCTTTACAAAGTGCCTATGTGCATAACTATGGAATATGGAGTTGAGAATGACCCATGACTTCTCTGACAGGATTTGAGTAAATTAGAGGCATGATTAAATCTCCATTATCTAGGAGTGCCTGGGTGGCTCAGTTGGTTAAGCATCTGACTCTTGATTTCAGCTCAGATCATGATCTCAGGGTTCATAAGGTTCAAGCCCCATATTGGACTCCAGGCTGACAGCCTACTTGGGATTCTCTGTCTCTCTCCCTCTCTCTCTCTGCCCCTCCATACCACACACATGCACTTGTTCTCTTTTTCTCTCTCTCTGTCTCTCTCTCTCTCTCTCTCAAAAAAAATCTCCACATCTATATAAACTTTTTATAATGTAAACAGGATTACAAAAACATTTTCTAGAATGTTTCAAATACTTACATGTATCATTTTTTGTTGTTGTGTGTTTGGGGGTTATTGTATTTTGTTCTTTCCAAATTTATTCTCATTACTGCCATCTAGGATACCTGCAGAAAGGATTTGGAGAAACAAACTAAAATATATGGTAAAATACCACCCTCTTGGGAGTTCTAGCCCCACTTTAATATCACCTTGTAATTTGTACTTCATCACACACATTTCTAATGGCTCCATTTCTGGTTGATCTCTGAAGGCAAAGCTCACTTTAGCCTCCCCATGAAGTTTAATGAGATTTCCCTCAAGTCATACATTTTTGAAAAGTGGGAGGTTTAATAATGGGCCTAAATTAAATGAACCTAGGTCTAGTGATAAGATCTCTGATTTTAATTTAGTTCAAGGAAGTTGCCCTTATGGTTGGAATGGTTGATTAGTTAGAGGACATGAATAGATTCAGTCCTACCAGTAGTGATTTGAATTTAGAGATGTTGAAACATTCACTTACATGCAAAACTTAATTTACTTGTCTAGCTTAAAATATTGATTACCTTAGAAAACAACTGTTAAAATACAAATCCTTCATCTGAAATATTTAAGACATTAGCATGAGTTATTTTAATTAACATTTTGATACATATTTAAGGAGCACCTAATTCTAACAATAATAATGCCAGTAACTAACTTTTCAGCAGGTATTCTGTGCCTGGCAAGGCGCTAACCACTTAAAATACTATTTTATTTACTTCTTTTATAATAACCCTATAAGTTCTAGTTGTTAAACTTATTACTGGAATATTAACTTTGAACTGAGCTTATTACTGGAAAAGCTACAACGAAGGCAGCCAAATCTCCTCTTTTCCTAGACCTTACGTAAATTCAAATACAAGGAGGCAGGTTAATAAGCAAACAAAGGATTGAACAATTAACACAAGAATAAGTTATGTGAAGAAAACTAAACACAATAATATGATAGAGAAGCACCAAATTTAAATCAGATTTCAAGGAAAAGCCTTTTAAGAAAGTGACACGTGTTGAATTCAAGAATATGAAAACGGCCAGTTTTTTTGTTTGTTTGTTTGTTTGTTGCACATTTAGGATAAGGCATTCCACATAAACCTCATAGCTAGTTCAAAAACCTTGGCAGGGGAACCGTCCGTGCATGATTGAAATAACAGTCATACGCATGGATCACAGATCTCTGGGTCAGAGCCAGATCGTGTGGGGCTTTATAGGGCATGCTGAAAATTAGAATTTCATTCTGTGGATGATGAAAAGAGTTTTGAAAGGGGAATGATCTCTTTTTAAAAGATCACATTGGCTGCTGTGAGGAAAATTATTGGGGATGGGCAGAGTAGAAGCAGGGACACCGTTTAGGAGACAATTGAGTAATCTGTATGAGATGATTGTAGCTGGGACCTGGGAGTCATTACAGCCGATGAAGAGAGAAATGGGAAAAATCATGATGTGTGTTGCATTTAGAACCAATAAGATTGGCTAATGGATTGGATATAAAGGGCAGGGGAAAGAGAAGGATCAACGATAGAGACTAGATCTTTGCTACAGGAAATGAGTGCACTGTGGGGCTGTTTAATGAGATAAGGATGAGTGCAGAAAAAGATTGGTTTAGAGGGAACAATCAATTAGTTTTTGGACATTTTGAATTTGAGATAAGTACTGGACATACAATTAGGGATGTCAATCATGTAGACAATCAGGCATATGAGACCAGAGGTCTGATGACAGGTCATGACAGGATATATAAATTTAGGAGTCACTGTCATATCAATGACACCTAGGGAGAGATTATAGTTAGAAAACCAAATGGCTGAATCTTGGAACACTGCACATTTAGTGATTGGACAGATGAGAAGGAGCAAGAGTGGTAAGAGAAAACAAAGAGGGATGGTGTCACAGAAGATAGAATGCTGCCAACTATGTCAGTGCTGATGAAAAATACAGTAAAATAATGACAGCAATGCGACCACTTGGGAGGGAGCATGAAAATGGAGAGAAAGGCGAGGGTACTGCAGAGTGTGACCGCAGATGATGTTTTTGTGGAGTTTTGTTCTGCAGTGCAACAGGAAATGAATGGTAACTTTAGGGCGTGGTAGGCTTGAAAGAGGTTTTACTGCTTGTTTTACTTATTTACTGTTGTTGTTGTTTCCTTTTTCAACATAAGGGATACTGCAACTTTTGCAAGTAATGCAGCATAGAGGGGAAAATTAGTGATGCAACGGAAAGAGTGGAAAATTGCAAGAGTGCAATCTTTCCTGTAGGCAAGAAGGTAGAGGATCCAGCATGTAGGCGGAGGGGAGTCAATGCTTCAGTGTTGGTAAGGTGAGCAAAGGCAGAGGGAGTGGGTGTGGATGCAGTTATATCATTTTGCAGGCAAGAGAAGTAGAACAAAAGGTCTTCACCAACGTGTGAAGTCTTGAAGGATCAAGTATTGAGAGTTTGAAGATGGGGGACACGATGAGAAATAGTTATTTCAGGCTGTAGAAAAGAGAATCATAAAGTACATGAAATTATAATTGCTGAGCAGTGTGTGTGGCCTGGCCATTTGAGATTTGTTGTCATGAATTTAAAGTGAAATTAGCCAACACAATTGTGTTTGTTTTCCTCTCTCCGGGGTGGTTGCTTGGTTGCTGGCCTGGGGTAGGCAGATAGTTGGGTTTTATTTTGTTTGGAGTTTGCCACGGGAGAAGAGATAGAGTGACTTAAGAGGTTTTGCCAGGGAGTCATTAAAAAGAATACTCACTTCTTCAAAGCTAAGGCAGAAAAAGAGGGTATAGGAGCAGGGGTGATGGATAATGAAAAAGTGGTTTAAGTCAGTGGATTGTATCAATATCTCCATTTTTCCAGAGAGGCCACTGAGATTTAGAGAGGCTCGGTAATGAGCCATGTTGCCACACAGGGAGGAAGTGACAGCACTAAGATTTGAACCTCGGCTGGGGTTGTTGGTCATTTGGCCACTTCCTCCTATATATAGGGCCTGGTAAGAGAAGGAGTTCAAAATAAGCTTTGACTTCAAATAGTTTAGTTTCTCAATGGGATTAGTTCCCATGAAGAAGGTAAGGTCTAGATCAGAAGCTGGAAGATGAGTTCACCCATCCAGTGAACAACAGAACTAGGTGTGGAAACCATGGAAAGAGGTGGGTGTAAGTGTCAAGACAGGAGACCTTTTAAGAAGGGGATTCAAAAAGACATGCCCCTGGATTCCCAGTTTCTCCTGGGCTGAACCTACCTGCAAGATTCTATTTCTTGCAACCATGTATTTCTCCCTGATGAGCCTAAAAAAACACCTAAGAGGAGCTGTGTGACCTTGCATCTGCTACCTTTTAAAACTAACACATAATATGCTTATTTTCTAAGTGTCAATTCAAAGATAATGATTTAAAGTTAGGCGAGCCTCCTGAAGAGTTTTAATAGTTGTGTTCATATGAGAATTCAATAATTTCCTAAATACAAGCTTCAAAGTAAAGCTTTAGCAAGTTAAGTTACCTGACTGGCAATGCATGGAATTCTTACCAGGTTGTACTGTTTGGTTTACAGTTTGTCATTCAAGTGGTTTATAATTATTTGTGCACTAGGGGATAAAAAAGCACCAATATAATAAATATTTTTTCACATCGTAGATGAAATCACAAAACAATGATCTCAATTTCCTTTCAAAATGTAATCGTTTGAAAAGAGCATTTATTTCCAATATTCAATCCTTAAACTTTCTTAGTGTGAGATCAACTGATACACTAGAGATGAGAAAGGAAATACTAAAAAGAGGTGCTATACATAATATCTACTAACTACTCAGACATTCTTCTCACACCGATGATATACATTTTTTAACTGATTTCCTTAGATCTAAAAAGAACTCTGAAAATAAGTGTAACATTTATAAACTTATCAACTATAAGTTGATCTTAAAAAGAAATTCTTAAAAAGAATTTCTAAATCTCTTGAAAAGAAATTCTAAAGATGTCTTTCTTCCCAATACACACGGCAATATTTTCCTGATGAGCAAAAGCACCTTATGATAAGGAAATATGTAAAGCAAGTATTTTCTACAACTTAATATAGAAATTTATGTGCATAAAGGTGTAGTCACCCCAGCTGTGTATCTCTCCAAATTATTTATACAATCTTAAAGACTTCTGGAATTTCCAAATGTAATTCTTGTTTTTCCAGAATTCCAAGTTCTAGAGTATACTTATTAATGAAACTTTGAAAGGGGAAAAAAAATGAGATCACAGAGAAGAGCTTTACCTCAGCTCTCAAGGTTCGTTAGCAATAAAATAAAACTTGTGATTGATTGATTGATTTTTAGCAGCAATGGTCTAGAACCATTAGGAGATGTATGTTAGATTCAGAGAAAATGCAGATCAGAACACTTGCCATACATTTTATTAGCAAGCATGTTAATTTTAAAAATAAACAAAACTAAACCAAAAGGGCATAAATTAGATAAGAAACCTAGAGCAAGAGCAAATGTTCCCAGGTAATAGTGCAACTATCTAAATAAGAGTATTATTTTCAGATATAGCTGCTTTAGCAACCAAACTAAGTCTTTTCTATCATTGCCCTGAAGTCATTTTACTTTAATCTCATTAGAAAGCCCACTAACATTACAAAATTTGAACATATACTCTCAATAACACTGAACACTGAAATCTATTTATTTATACATTTATTATGTTGCTTTTTCAAATAGAAAATGATAGCTTCCATTAATTGTCCAAAGCTGTCCAAAACATCACTCAGTCCACTGGAAAACTCTCCACGAGAAGTTGACAATCTAAAAGGGTAATTATCCTTGTGTTTCCTAAACATTTTAAGAAAATACTCTACATATTGTATTGAATAGAGATGGACTTTTTAAATACATTGAAAAGTATGTAATAGTAGGTTAAAAAGTGTAGAACAATTTAATATTTTCAGGTAATTAACTTATGACCATATTACATATCTAACCTTCATAGAACTAGGAGAAATTGCTTGTGTCTTCTACAAATTCCTTTGTTCCAAAGCAAACAAGAAATTCTTTTTTTTTTTTTTTTGGTAATAACTCAAGTTCCTCCTATCTAAGCATTTCTCATACTTCAGAGAAATATATTTGGCAAACCATTTTGTGTTTTAGCTGAGAGGCAGTATCTATTAACTAGATAGTTGTCCATTTTATTTTTACATGGATAAAGTTGAAGAGACACACACAAAAGGAATTTATATGTGAACAAATGCCCATACTGACTTTAAATAAAATTCGTATTTTAAAATATGAAGCTGACTGTAGATTTTTATCTTTTATGCATAAATGAATGTAAATGTTGCAAAGAATATATATGTCGATGTCCATGACTGTAGTATCAACATGTACTTCTACAGAGATGTCTATATTTCAACATTTCCAAGTTGAGAGGGATATTTTTGTACCTCAATGAAAGAAAAAACATATTTTTTTTTTCATTTAGATGCTAATGTACATAATTCTCTTGATGAAGTCAAATATAATGACATTGAAAGGAAACATTCCAGTTCAACAAAAATCCAAACGCTTTCTTAGTTTGGGAGTTTTATTAGAGAAAAGGGAAAAAAAATTTTTTTAAATTGTTTCTTTCATAATCCTGTGTTATTTTTGTGTGTGTGTTTATTCATTTGTGCATGCATTTATTCATATATTTGCTTAATAATAAATATTCATTGGGTATATACCACGTGACAGACTAGCTAGACGCTTATGCTCTGCCAGTTTAAAAAGAGGCCTCCCTGGTTGCTTGTCAGTCAGGAAACCTCAACACCTCCATGAGCAGTGGCAATGAATGAGAAACTCTGACAAGTGACAGCATCTGACATCGAATAGAGTTTCTGTTCTTATACAAGAAATTAACTTCTCCACCTGTGATAATGGCGGATGCTTGCCCCTTGCCTATTGTATAGGGATGATTGGGACATTTTTAGACTATACTTAGCTTTGATATAGTCAGAGATGTTCTGGGTTGATGGACAAGAGGCCAGGTCTGTGAAGCTGAACGTGAGCTACAAATGGGACTGCATCTGCTCATTGCCCTGCTGTCCTGGAGCGGAAGCTGAGTGTGACAGAATCAGAAGGTGGAGGCTAACAGTTGCAGCTTGGAGAAAGAAGTGGAAGGCTCAGAGTTAAAGTTCTCAAACTTTATGCTCTTTAAGGAGCATAAAAGTCCTAGGGGTGCCTGAGTGGCTTAGTCAGTCAAGTGTCCTACTCTTGGTTTCAGCTTAGGGCATGATCTCACAGTTCTTGAGTTTGAGCCCCACATCGGACTCTGCGCTGACAGTGGGGAGCCTGCTTGGGATTCTCTCTCCTGCCCTCTATCTGCCCCTCCTGTCTGTCTCTCTCTCTCTCTCTCTCTCTCTCTCTCTCTCTCTCTCTCTCTCTCAAAATAAGTAAATAAACTTTAAAAAATTCCTATAAAGCAGGTACTTGTTTAGAATGAAGAATCCCTTCCCTACCTCCTACCATACACACTTCTGATTCAGTAGGTCTCCTGTCCAGGAAACTTGTATAGCACATTACTGTTTCAGTGTGTAATCCAGAAAGCAGTCCATCCATTTGAAATGATTATGATGAATGTTAAACACCTTCTTTAAAACATGACCATCTTGCCTAGTAAAGCCATGCTGAGTATTTAGCAAATTTAGAGATTTTCTCCTACTCTCTATTATGGACACTTTTGTCTTTAACACTAATTTATAATTGAAGATGCCCCCAAAGTAGAAGAATTACACTTCCTTTAATAATATCTTTATAATAAATATGTCATTTCCTTAGTAATGGATTATTTGAACCTCTTAAAAATGAAATGATCATATTTTTTAAATAGATTTATAGAACACTTGTTTTTTTTCCTTAGGGGACCTCAGTATCTAATTTTACTAATAACATGTAATTGTGTCTGTTATTCAGCCATTTACCCATTAATTAATTAATTAATTAATTTTATTGATTCATTTATTCAACAAAGAGTTATGCACCTGTTATTTAACAATTAGATACTGGCATGCCTTCAGAGGTCTTATCAATAAATAACCTGAAATTTAGATCATTTAGGTAAACCATCTGAATTGTAGTATGATAAGCTAAATACATGTGAAATTTTCCCCTTATTTTGGAATATATATAAAGGGAGCAAATGCTCCCTTAAAATCTTCACTTGCCTTAAAAATCTTCACTTAAAGATTACAAAATATTTAAAAATTCCATATATTCAGTTTAGAACACCAGAGGAAAAGTTTGTTTCAATCAGTCATTTGTGTGACTTCTCTCTATAATTGATAGTTAAATACCTTGATTTGGGGAAATGTCTGCATGTGTGACAACCTGTAGTTTGAAGTCTTATTTTCTTTGAAGTGTATGTAGATATGTGGATTTGGCTTGAGTAAAACTAAGTGTCCCTTTTTCTGAGAGTGTTTGCTAGAATCCTATTTTAATTTTAGAATTGATCTTTTTTTCCTCCATACCGAGGAGGACATGTATGTCAAGAACTTTACTATGGGATACAACTTGACAGAGTGACACGCACAGGAGTCAGATGTTATCAATAAGAAAATACACTTATTCTCTGACATGTGGGTCTTGTGAGGAACTGACATTGATGGGAAGCTATGCTCTTTAGCCAAAGGGAAATATATCTATCATGCTGTCACATTAGATTTAGTTCAAACTAAAGTAAATATTTTGTTATGATGCTATTCTTGGGAAATATACTTCTGAATATGCTCTCAGCTCTTTGGATGAGAAATGATAATAACTTTAAAGTGCATCAAATAGTACCTGTCATAACAGGAACATGATAAAAGAGATCTATATTCATTATAACTATCAATAGCTGCACCCATGAAATATACTAGGAAGGAAGTATCTCAGCAATGCAGCACATCCTGTCTTCACCCAATGCCAACAATCAGTGCTCCTTTGCCTGACTTTGCAGAGGATTGTGACTAATGATGTAACTGGTTTGAGGAGCCATTTTTTTAATGAACTTGAGACTTATTTGAATTCTGAATTTTATAGTTGATGGACTGATTTTTAAAGCCCAGCAAATAACATTTATGTTAGTATTAACTGGAGTCAGACTTTTGAATGTATGTCTTACACAAATTCTATTTAATCCTCGGGATGTTAGGTGGATGTCACATTCCACTCTCACTGATCTATACTCTTCTCTACCACATACACAACAACAACAACCAACAGGATCACCAAGAATTTATCTAGAACCTATCATTTTAATTTTAGTGATTCACAAAATAAACCCTGAAAGTCTCTGAAAAGCCAGCTCCTCCCGTTTCCATCTGATATCCAAATCCCGTTTATAAAACCCTCTTCTAGCTCATGCCTGAACTGTTCCGCTGACAGGGAACTTATTTTTCCCTCTCTCTAAGCAGGCATTTTTGTCATATGTAGGTCTAACTTTCAGAAATTTATATTCAAAATGAATTGCTCTATCTCCCTATAACTTCCACTCATTTTTCATAATTATTTCCCCTGGGACTATAAAGAACAAATCAAGTGAGTCTAGTGACTTTCTCTTATGGCATGACTCTAAACATTTGAAGATGTCTGTCAAGTCCCCCTTTCCTCCCCTGATTCTTCTCCAAGCTAAATATCCTTAGTTTCTACAAATATTTCTCATTTGCTTGTCAGCTCTGCACTTGATAAGTTATCCTCCTCTGCACAGTTTACAGATGGCATGTGATGATTAAACATCCCCTTTGGGTACCTTCCTCGTCTTCAATCATACATTATTATTTACATAATCTACAGTCACACTGATGTTGTGGGTGGTCAGCCTATCTTGTGGACTGATTATAGAGTTGGTTCGCCACTGAAACCTTTAAGCGTTTCATGAATGTTGCTCAGAAACTGCATCTACCTCACTCTGTTCATGCCAGCCTTTGTCTTATTGCATCCAAGACCTCTTTATTTATTTTTATTACATTCTGTCTCAGGTTAAATCCACTACAACAACCTCTCAAGGTGCTTGGAATCTTCATGCACTTATTCAACTGGTTGAATAAATAAATACTGGTTATACACCTGGTATATGTCAGGCAATGTGCAAGATGTTAATTTTGTGGTCCGTTTATTTGGTATACCACCCAACTTCAGTTGGCTTCTCCCCTCTCTGTGATTTTCCCTCCCGCGTTAATTCATCCACCACCCCAGACCATGTCATAACTTTGTTTTCTTCCCCTCAAAAGGACTTTCATTAAAAACCTTCAACTTCAAAACTATCCTACATAATGGTTACATTTTCCTTTCTGATCTCTGCTGTCTTCACTCTCAATAAACTGATGAACCTCACAAACACTTCCACCTTGATCCCTATCTTTTCAAATTCATTTATCATTTGAATTTATCAAATTCATTTATCATTATCAAATCTCTCATTGTTTTTTTTTTTTTTTTTTAATAGTTTAGATCAGTTTTTTTTTTTTTTTTTTTTCTGAAATTTATTGACAAATTGGTTTCCATACAACACCCAGTGCTCATCCCAAAAGGTGCCCTCCTCAATACCCATCACCCACCCTCTCCTCCCTCCCACCCCCCATCAACCCTCAGTTTGTTCTCAGTTTTTAACAGTCTCTTATGCTTTGGCTCTCTCCCTTTCTAACCTCTTTTTTTTTTTTTCCTTCCCCTCCCCCATGGGTTCCTGTTAAGTTTCTCAGGATCCACATAAGAGTGAGACCATATGGTATCTGTCTTTCTCTGTATGGCTTATTTCACTTAGCATCACACTCTCCAGTTCCATCCACGTTGCTACAAAAGGCCATATTTCATTTTTTCTCATTGCCATGTAATATTCCATTGTGTATATAAACCACAATTTCTTTATCCATTCATCAGTTGATGGACATTTAGGCTCTTTCCATAATTTGGCTATTGTTGAGAGTGCTGCTATGAACATTGGGGTACAAGTGGCCCTATGCATCAGTGCTCCTGTATCCCTTGGATAAATTCCTAGCAGTGCTATTGCTGGGTCATAGGGTAGGTCTATTTTTAATTTTCTGAGGAACCTCCACACTGCTTTCCAGAGCGGCTGCACCAATTTGCATTCCCACCAACAGTGCAAGAGGGTTCCCGTTTCTCCACATCCTCGCCAGCATCTATAGTCTCCTGATTTGTTCATTTTGGCCACTCTGACTGGCGTGAGGTGATACCTGAGTGTGGTTTTGATTTGTATTTCCCTGATAAGGAGCGACGCTGAACATCTTTTCATGTGTCTGTTGGCCATCCGGATGTCTTCTTTAGAGAAGTGTCTATTCATGTTTTCTGCCCATTTCTTCACTGGGTTATTTGTTTTTCGGGTGAAATCTCTCATTGTTAAATTGGACCTTGTGGTTGATCACGTCACTAACCATATTCAGCACCCTCAAAATTCATTTCATTTTGTTTTGTTTTGCTTTAACACTATTGTCATTTATTTCGCATTACTTATATCAACCCCCTTGCCTGTTCCTAAAGTCAAGCTAATGAGCACTATGGGAGGAAATCCTAGAGTGGCTGAAATACCATATCTAAAGGATCGTAATTAAGCCACTATTTTTTTCACCTTAGGTTGATAGTCTCCAGTTCTTTTAATTTAGCTATCATATCAGTTATTAGTTGAATACTCCTTTAATTTTCCCTATATTTCTCTATGTCATGCATAAATTCAGATATTCTGCTTTAACCAAAGCCCACATTGTTGCCCATATCCAAAAGGTCAATTACCATGCAGGGGTTTCCAAACTAAAATTATACCAAGAAACAGTTTTTCTATCTACTTTTTAGAAACTATTTGAAGCTGATTTATTTAGATAAATATTCTAGGTTCTCATTTTATCTCATTTCCTGTAGTTTCAAGGTTAATGCATTTATCATATCATATTCTCACTCAAAGTCACAACAAAATGAGTTGATAAAAAGGAAAATGGTTCTCCTGCTTCACCTCCTAGTTTTTCTACTAATCATATCTGATTTTACTTAAAACTTAAAAAAAATATTTCAAAAAATTACAAGTGCATGATTAGTATAAATATTGTTTTATATGGAATAGTTCAGGTGTCAACACAAAAGCAAGAAGACACAGATATGAAGTAAATATTTTTCCCATTCTTTTTAGTCTCAAAGTCTAATTTTGGCCACTAAGCCTTTTTTTTCCCCTTTATGTCTTCAAAAAGCTCAGTCAGATGAACCACACAAATCTACATATACCCTACACAAAGCCATTATTCCCTTTAACAGTGACTTAATGAAATATTTGGAAGAACTTTAGAGATAAAATAATACAAGGCCCTCATTTAAAAAACTATGTAAATACGGACAAGTCTAAATCTCTCAACAATTTAGTAACAGACCTGGAACCCAAACTCCAGCTGTCTACCTAAATAAACTGGTACTTACTCTGTCCTGTACTGAAAGGAAGCACACTCAGCAATTCTCAATGAGCTGATGATGTCTTTTAATAAATCTCTTGAAAAAATACAATTTGCTTAATAATGATTGGTTTAAAGCTGAAGCTTTTGATAATCATATGGTTTGATCCTTTCTTCCTCTCTTCTTCCTTATAAATATATTCACTTTATTACTTAAATAAGACAAATATGTGTAACAAAGATAAAGTCACATAATTTTTGTTTGACAAACCTTATAAGTATGAGGAAGGATGACCTCTAGATAGCCAATTTCCATTCTTTTCATCCTAATGTTAATGATGTTATTTAAAGTTATTCAATGTACGGCATCAAATGACATTATTTCAAGTGACTTCATGGCACAGAGGGTACATTGTGTAAGGAATATCAAGTAGAAGTTCTCAGGTGTTTTTCTCTTTAAAATGCAAAGGAAGAAATGCAATTACTATTTATTATTTAGTTACCTAATGCCTGCCCATCATGTCTTTTTGAATTTGGCCCACTAACTTATAATTAAAAGAATCATTATCTCTGCTGGATGTGGGCACAGATTCACATTATTTCTGTGAAAGCCTGTCTGCTGTCTCACTTTAATGAAAATTTAAACCTCTTAGAATGGCATGTGGGTCCTAGAATTATTTTTCTTTTGTCTGAACAGAGTTACAAAGGGAAAGAACCCCTAGAAAAATAAGTCCCTGGTCCTTTCAGTGGATTCTTGTCTTGCAGACTTCCATTTTCTGCTTTTGAAAGGAATGATGAGGACGGTATCTATACAATGCTGTAAGATAAGTTAGTGATGCTGAAACGAAACAACTGGACTTCCACTTTCAACACAGATTTTTTTGGCATTTTTTAATCATGGTAAAATACACATAACATAAATTTCTCCATTTAACCATTCTTACGTGTACAACTCACTGGCACTAAGCCCATTCATATGGTTGTATAATTACCACCACTCTCTGTCTCCAGAACTTTTCATCATCCCCTGCAAAAAAAACCTCTATCCCCATTAAGCAATTGCTCCCCATTCCCTTTTTCCTTAGGTCCTGGTAACTACTATTCTACTTTGTGTCTCTGTGATTTTGTCTATTGTAAGATATCTCTTATAAATGGAATCATACCATATTTGCCCTTTTGTATCTAGCCTGTTTCACTTAGCATAATGTTTTTGAGATCCATCTATATGTTGTATGTTACAGTCACTTGTTCTTTTTTATTGCTAAGTACAATATCATTGCAAAGATATACTTAATGTGTTTGTCCATTCTCCTATTTATGAATATTAGATTGTGTTCAGTTTGGGCTATTATAAAGAAAACTGATACACTGATTCTAAACCAGCCTTTTGTTGACACAAACTTCCTCTTGGACAAGTATCTGGAGGTAGAAGATGTGGATCAGAATTTAAATAAATATTGGGGCACCTGGGTAGCTCTGTCAGTTAAGTGTCAGACTTTCAGCTCAGGTCATGATCTCGCAGTCTGTGAGTTCAAGCCCCATGTCAAGCTCTGTGCTGACAGATCAGAGCCTGGAGGCTGCTTTGGATTCTGTGTCTCCCTCTCTCTCTGCCCCTCCCCTGCTCATGCTCTGCCTTTCTGTCTCTCTCAAAAATAAATAAACATTTTAAAAAAATTTTTTTAAAAAGACCTTAGATAAATGTCTTACTGGATTTGAAACAGTTTTCCAAAATGTTTTTGCCAATTTAAGTTTCCGGCAGCGGTGTATGCAAGTTCCAGTTGTCCAATCCTAATCCACACATGTATTGTTAGACTCATTAATTTAGCAAGTCTAAGGGGTATGTAGTCATAGGTTGTTGTGTCTTTAATGCGTGTTTCTCTTATAGCTAAAGATGTTAAACATCATTTCATATGTTTCTTGGCCATTTGAACATTTTATTTTTCCCATTTTTTTCAAAAGTTAGGTTGTTAATCTTTTAAATTATTGATTTCTCAGAATTCTTTAACATCTGGAAACAGGGGTGCCTGGGTGGCTCAGTGGGGTAAATGTCCAGCTCTTGACTTCAGATTAGGTCATGATCTCATGGTTCGTGAGTTTGAGCCTGGCATCAGACTCTGCACTGACAGAGTGGAGCCTGCTTGGGATTCTCTTTCTCTCTCTCTGCCCCTCCCCTGCTTGTGCACATGCTCTGTGTGTGTGTGTGTGTGTGTGTGTGTGTGTGTGTGTGTCTCAAAAATAAATAAACACTTTTAAAAATTCTGGAAGCAAGCCAATCATATTTTGTATTATAAATGTTTGTTCCAATCTGAGGCTTGCCTTTTCAACTTCTTAATGGGGTCTCTTGATGAGCAGAATTTTCTAATTTTGATGAAGTCCAAGGTATTTTTTTTAAATATATATTTTTATTTTTTTAACTTTATTTATTTATTTTGAGATAGAGTGTGTGAATGGGGCAGGGGCAGTGAGAGAGAGAGACAGAGAGACAGACAGAGAGAGAGAGAGAGAACTCTAAGCAAGCTCTGTACTGATATGACACAGAGCCCAACACAGGGCTTGAACCCACAAACTGTGAGATTGTGACCTGAGCTGAAATCAAGAGTCAGAAACCCAACCGACTGAGCCATCCAAGCATCCATCTTTTAGTATTGATACCACTTATGACCTAAAGGAGCTTTGTTTACCCAAGGAATGGAGCTAATCTTCTGTGTTTTACTAGCTTTTCCACTTAGTCCTGTGACCCATCTTGAATTAATTTTTGTATGTAGATTGAGGAAGAGGCCAGACTTTTTTTTGTATAGATATTCAGTTTTATTAGCATCATTTGTTAAAAAGACTCTTCTTTCCTCATTGAATTATTTAGTGCCTTTGTTGAAGACAATTGACATATATGTTTGTGTCTATTTCAGGACCTTATTCTGTTCCATTGATCTCTTTGTTTATTCCCATGCTAATACCATTTTGTCTCAATTATTTTACATTTATAGCTGGTCTTGACATCAAGTAGCGTAAGTCCACCAATATTGCTCTTCTTCCGATAGACTATTACTATTTATATGCCTTTTTAGACCATTATTCTATACAGAGAACATATTATTTAGTAGGAAAATGTTCTAGATTCCCAGTAGGGTCTAGATCACTAGATTCTCCTTCATAATTTAATAAGGTAAAGCCCATTAAAGAACTGTTTTTATTTTTTTTTAATTTTTTTTTCAACTTTTTTATTTATTTTTGGGACAGAGAGAGACAGAGCATGAACGGGGGAGGGGCAGAGAGAGAGGGAGACACAGAATTGGAAACAGGCTCCAGGCTCTGAGCCATCAGCCCAGAGCCCGACGCGGGGCTCGAACTCACAGACCGCGAGATCGTGACCTGGCTGAAGTCGGATGCTTAACCGACTGCGCCACCCAGGCGCCCCAGAACTGTTTTTAAAGAAGAGGGCTAATGCTTTTTGGAGTGCCTTTTATAACCAGGCAATCTGAAAAAGTTCTTTCCAGATCTTTCATATTTAAAATTAACTCTCACAATAAACTCTCTGAGGTAGTTCCTATTATTTCCATTAGTAGATGAATAAAGTGAGAGAGAAGTAAGTTGTTCAAAAGATTCAGCTGGATATCCTTTTATTCTTGACAATAATGGCCAATCAGTAGTCATCCTAAATGATCACATAGGGTGCCTGCATTACAGTTGACAGCTGGATTTTCAGCTTGAGATAGGTGTGCCTATACTTCCTAACCAGTTGTAACATTTAGTAAACAGATAATTTAGAGAGTAGTTTTAATAAATCTATAACAACTTAGTGGTTCTTCCATTATATTATATCCCAAAGTACCTGATTTAAAAGTGAGTGGTATATAAGTACAGTGTAATAGTATTCAGCTATGAAGAAAGGATGACATCTTGCCATTTGCAATGACAGGAATAGAACTAGAGAGTATCATGCTAAGCAAAATAACTCAGTCGAACGAAGACAAATACCATATGATTCACTCATCTGTGGAATTTAACAAGCAAAAAACCAAAACAAAAGAGCAAAGGAAAAAGAAGAGAGAGAGACCAAGAAACAGACTCTTAACAATAGATAACAAACTTCCCAGAAGGGAGGTGGATGGGGTGATTGGTGAAATAGGTGATGGGGATACCAGATGATGTATGGAATTGTTGAACCACTATATTGTACACCTGAAATGAATAGAACACTGTGTTAATTATATTGGAATTAAGACTTTTAATTTGTTTAATGTTTATTTATATTTGAGAGAGAGAGAGAGAGAGAGAAAGAGACAGTGCTCCAAGGGGGGAGGGGCAGAGAGAGCCTGAGACAGAATCTGAAGCAGGCCCCAGTCTCTGAGCTGTCAGCAGGGAGCCAGTGCGGGGCTCAAATTCATGAGCCCTGAGATCATGATCTGAGCCAAAGTCAGAGGCTTAACTAAATGAGTCACCCAGGTGCCCCTGGGATTAAAGTTTTTAAAAATCCAAGATAGAAATATATCAATAACTGAATTACATAACAGATTCATCCTCCAGGTATTAAGACTAAAAAGGACAATAAAAGTAAGTAGATAGATAGATAGATAGATAACAGTGAGGTAAGTGGTTGCCAGAAAAGTCAAATTCTGATTCTCATTGTTTTTCAAAATCATTATTCCCTATAAAAAGTAAAATAATAGCCTTTTCCTCTGCCAAAATTATGTGACAAACTCACCTGACAGCTTTAAACATTAATCATTGCAAAATTAGATATTATTCACATAATGAATTTAAATAAACAGCTAGATGATTATCTACCCTTGAGAAAGCCCTTCGCACACAATTGGGTTTAACTTTTAAATCTCTTACTGAGAAGCCTTAGGAAAATAAGTTCCCTAAGACGTTTAAATCAATTACTTTCTGAAAGAGCTCAATGAAGCACTGCGCTTGACCTTCACGTGGGAAACTCTGTGTTTCTTATATTCTTGGAATTTAGTATATACTGCTGATGATTTTCTTCATATCAGCTATTTTTACTCATGATATAGAGAAATGTACCTTATATAGGAAAATTTTGATTTTTACTCTCCTAACCAATCTTCTAATTTATACTTAGAGGATATATCGTGCTGGGTTCTGGGTACTTTGGGTGAATCTGGGTACCTAGGATTATGCAGTGTGAATGCTCCTAGGATTATTCAGTGTGAATGCCTTTTGAGGTTAAGTGTTAAACTGATGCATTGTGGTTGTATTACATAAGATTATAAATATTCTAGGAAAGCTTCACAAGTATGATAAACACTAAAACAGTAAACTTGTAAGCATACGTCTTAATCCTTGCAAAAACTCTATGACATAGACAGAACTAAAATATTACTAAAATATTACTATTTCCATGAAAGACAAGGAAATAGAGAATCAGAGACATTGACGATTTATTGGTCCAAGCTCACACACATTGCAGGGGGCCCTATTTTCCTTATGAGCCTTATAATTGTAACACACACTAAAAATGATATATAATGTGTGTCACTGCAACTAAGGAACTCACAGCCTGGAGGAAGATGTGACATGCAGCCAAACATGTAATATTGAATTTGGAAAATGCTATGATAGAGGCATGCTAAGAGGAGAGAACCTGACCCACAGTATGGGGGACATTAACCTACAGAAGGTGAACTCTGAGAACTTGGCTAATATTTATTGAAAGGCCCTTCAAATGTCTGTTATGTGCCATGCACATTCAATATACCCTATCTTCTTTAACCTTCACAAAAATCCAGCAAACCCCATTACTGTTCCCATTTCATAGTTGCAGAAAGTGGAGGAAAGAAAAGCCCAAAGAAGAGAAAATATGAAATGACCCTTCAAAGTTTCTCCCATGTGTATCATTTTGTTGTTCTTTGAACTTCCAATAGCCATGAATCACTGTAGTTTTCTTCCTCGTTTCCAGTTATTAATGTTCTCTGCTCTAAACTCTTTAGTGGTGGCTCATATTGAAAGAGGCCATGAGCCAGAGATGACTGGTGTCCTGATAAATGAGTGAACTCACAAGCAGAGCTAGTAGCAAGGGGGAAATATACCTACAGAAAGGCCCACCCTGGATTACTATGTCATCGGGCCCTTTGATTGGAGTTTTTGACATGATTACCAACAAAAATGCTTTAGAATGTCAAACAATACCTCATAGATTTCCTGCCTTGAGTAGAAGAATTCAAGTGTCTTAAACACAATATTCCACCCCAGGAATTAGAGAGTTATGGGGAAAGACCTCTGATTTTTCTTGGTTTTGCTTTGGGGGCAGTGGGGGGCGGGGATGGGGGTGGAAATGTTAATATGATTTGCAGAATTTCAGATGGTCTATTACAGAACTCTTGTATTTTGAATACCCAAGGGCTGATATAATACTATAATTTACGGTTTTTATCTTAGGGTGTGATAGTGCTGCATAAGCAAAATGGTGACATAATACACATTTTAATAAGAACTAGGACAGAGCAATAAAGACTATGCTTATAATTTTACTTTTGTTAAAGAAGAATGGTAACAAAAGAAGGAAAAATATTTAGACATCCAAAATTTTAGTTTTAGAATCAGAAAAACACTATTTTCTCATCAATGTATAATATACAATCAAGAAAAAGTCACGCCTCCACTGTTTTCCAGAGGAATAAATAACATAGTTTTAATTATTTTTATAGTAGACATTTTTTCCCCTGGGGAATCTTTTAAAGGGAAGACATGTCAGATAATATTATAGATGAATGCTAGTATTTAAGAAATAAATTAAAACAACAGGAACAAGTGTGCTGAAAGCTCCCATCTTTGAGTGGTCCTTATACCGATTATTTTCGCATTTCTGAGGTGGCCTCAGCCCACCCTGAGTCATATCAGAAATCTGCTACAACTGCTGTGGGATCAACAATCATCTCTGTGATTGCCGTGGTTAGAGTCAATTTTATATACGAAAAGCAAAGAAACACAAGCTACCAATCCTGGTTCTGTCATTGAAACAGGGTCAGAAATAGAGCAATCAATTGTACATAGGTAGGAATATGTGTAGAAAATGTGTTAGACAATGATCTTTAAGGCATAAAAGTCTTGGGTGTCAAACAGACCTGACACTAAGTTCCTCTTTCCGGTTGTGACACGTTTTGTAGCTAATTAGCCATCTGTGTGTAAATGAGACTAACACCGGGTCCTCACTCTCATAAGACTGTTGTTCAACTTAAAATAATGCCCATGAAAGCACAGGCCGTAGCAAAGGCTGTTATCATTTTCATTATTAGTATTTTAATTTGTCTCTGAGGCTCTATCATCTCTCACAAACCCGTTTATTAAAGTCATTGTTTTAAAAGCTTGCAATTTTGTTAACTTGTTTTTAAGATATTTGTAATTATGACAGAGATTTTCACTTCTGCAGTCTTGTTGCGTTGTGTGCCTATTGCTTACATGCACAGAAGAAATGTCTTACGAGCCTTATTAGCCTGTGTTCTTAATGCACAAGACACATTTAAAGGTTTCATGGGGTTGGGAAGACCTCAGAAATGTTGCCTCTGGCAGCAGAGACTTTTGAGCTTCTGAAAGGATCTCAGTTCCTACGTATTATTAGGCCCAGTGACGGGGAAGTAGGAGCATTCTATCCAATAGGACATGTCTGAGTGACCCAGGGCAGAAGGAGGGCAAGGTGTGGTGAAGTCTAAATCTGGGGTTCAGAAAGGTCGCCTGGCACCTTAAATGAATGAGTGTCAAGGTCTTGGCTGAGCTGGAGAGAACTGAGCTACTAAGTGTCATTGTGTGCCCTGAAGAAAAGAGGCCAAAATGAAAGTAATACTCAAATCTTTCGTCACTTCACGGCAATATAAGCAAGAGGCAAACTAGAAAAAGCACTTGAGTCTCCCTGTTCCATTTTCCCCAGGAAATGTCACCAGTGGAGGGTCGGTTTGACCAGCACAGACAGTGGGATTGTCACACTGCCAAGGGAGCCCTGAACAGATTTCTGCAGTTTTGTGGACCCTGGGGCTGGAAGTGGGGAGAAAGGGCTAGGAGAAGAACAGTGCTGAGTAGCGAGTCAGAGTGGAGAAAAGTGTCTGCATGGTTTCCCTCCTCTCCCAGATGGAGGCCCGGACGTGGTGCCTGAGGAAAACATCTCTGCTTGAGGCCTCAGAAAATGAAGCCTCAGAATGGAGGTGTGTGGGCTGGAAATGCAGATACGCATAGGCGGCCTGCCATTGCCAGCGAGGGCAGTGTTGCCTGAGGCCTTGATGGCAACTTCCTTCAGAGGCTACAGTGCATTGGCTGTGCCAACTCAGGTGTAGGAGGGCGGCTTCCCCCCAGGGGCCTGCCAGGTTAAAGCCTTTGGAATCAACTATAGTCAAGCCTGAAAAAAAATCACCTAGGGTTTTAACCAGAAGCCAGACACCTCAATGAGAAGCAGTCCTGTAGACATCCACTAACAGCAGAAAATAGGAACCTCCTACAACTGGCCCATCCCTTTGTTTTCCCTCTTCTCTTGGCTTGCAGTAAAACTTATAAATCAGAAAAGGAACTGTGGATTTATATCGAAGAAGAAATGAAAGAACATTAGGAAGACTGAGGTCCAGTGCATAGCCAGAAATGAGGAGGAAACTACAGTGGCTGCAAATTTCAGAGCAAGAGATGTGAAATCTTTGATTTAGACAGAAAAAGAGAGTGAATCAGCTGCCTTGGAGCCTTCAAAAAGACCGTTAGGCTTAATAAGACATGTTTCCAATGGGGAAGGCAGGACACTGCAGTTTGTTGTTCTAAATTGCATTTAGGATTAAATAAAATGACTTGTAAAGTGCACCTCGTACATTATCAGAAACATAGTATTTGCTCAATCAATATCTGTTCCATTTTCCCAGAAAGTGGAAGAGAAGTGGATGTAAAATGACTTAATCAACAAATATGTACTAGAAACTTAGTACTGCAAAATTTGTTCTTGATAAAAACAAGCACACAAATACTATAAAACAAGGCTCTCGCCTGTAGAGACTAGTTACTCTTTTCAAGGAGATAGAAAGTGAAGTTTAACTCCATCGTGGTAGTATTTAAGAACCAAATGAATTCAAGAAAGTGGCATGATACCTCTGTCAATGACATGTTATTGTTGGGGTTAAGAGTTTAAATGACTTTACAAAATATGTCTAATAGGCCCTCATTCAGACTACTGGTCAGGTTTATGGTTTCTGCTTTTTTCTTTTTTGTATTTATTTTTTTGTTGTTGGTGTTTTTAAATGAGCCGGTATCACATTCTCCAGTCTCTCAACAAAACACAGATTGTTCTTAGTCACTAAATGAAATCCCCTTTATTCCCTAAAGATATCCAGACCTGTCCTTTGGTGTAGAAGAGAATGATGAGGGGTGTGTGTGTGTGTGTGTCCCTGACCTCCTGAAATCTGGTCAGTGAGCTTACAAGCTTCAAGTACATACTTTGCATCCCTCGTTTTGAGATATGACAGTACTGTAAGTGGTAAGGGAGGGTACCCCAAAGCTATGACTGATTTAATAAGGAACATTTTCAATATGTTGAACTGATATGACTCTAAGCTGTAGGTATTTCTGGATTCAAAAGAGAAGCAGAATGATGAGAAAAGCAGTCTTACTTTGGTGACTGTGGCACAGAAGCTCCCACTAAGGAAATGTCACTTGAGCTGTCAAGAAGCTGGGTCCGTATGGTAGCTTTTCTGGGGGGGAAACACTCCCTTAAAGAATTAGCATGCAGTACAGCTGGGGGAAGACACTTCAACAGTGACCACAGGGAAACAAATCAATCCAAAACCTGAGAGTTCAGGATGACATTGGTACTTGGCTGCTATCTTTAGCAGTCACGTCTAAGGATCTCCTTGTACCAGATGCTGAAAGTCATTTCCGGTGTCTACTAAGGAGACATGTATTATGCTCTGAGCAACCAGAGGGTAACAAATGAGATGAGGCAGGAACCAATTGTCACTCTGTTTCCGAACCACTCACAGTAGCTTCCCTATCAATGTAATCAAAAGATGTAAACTTGGTAGACTGGCAGAATGATGCTTCAGGGTACTCTCAGAAAGGAGTAGAATAATTTACTGGCAACCATGTGGTGTTAAGAAGCCACAAGGAAATTTTGGATTCTGGGAAGATTGTAAACTATGGAAAAGTAGGATTCGGGCTCTACCTTTAAGTAGATTTTCATGGAGTGTTAGCCACATAATATTCACATATACAACATGTGAATTGTTCACTACACCCCTCAGCTGTAGTGAAGGGGTGAGAATAACTATTCTGACTCCACAGATCAGCCGCTTTTTCTGAAGAAGTCTACTCCTAAAATTTTTTTTCTCTTTGTTTTTTAAATGTTTACTTACTTTTGAGAGAGAGAATGATTGGGTGGGGGGAGGGAGGGCAAAGAGAGAGGGGAACAGAGGATCTGAAGCAGGCTCCATGCTGCAAACAGCAAGCCTGATAAAGGGCTCAGCCTAGGAGTCCTGAGATCATGACCTGAGCCAAGGTGGGATGCTCAACTGACTGAGCCACCCAGGCACCCCTCTTTCTTTTTAAAAAAAAATCTTTAAAAAAATGAAATCTACAGTAGATTCAACACTCAAGCAAGGTCATTAGGAAAAAGAGAACAAGATATGAGTTGTTCTAGGGTTAATTTGTCAAGTGCAGTGCCCTAACATTCTCAGCAAAACATCACAAGGCACAAAATAGCCTCCCTTCTGATTACAAAAAAATATGAGTTGGCTTCTGCATGTTATACACAGTTTTTGTATCACTGAACAGTCAGCTTGTTTTGCTGCTGCAGATGTAACCAGTTTTAATCCACTTTCTCCTGGCACACTGAACGTTATTCTTTCCACATGGGAAACTGAAGGTTCTTCATAGGAAGTTTGATATTTCATTACTTCAGTTTAATTTTGTGCACTTGGAAAATATGCCCCTTCAAAATATAAACCACCTACAGAGTAGTAGATGTTCTAATTCTAGTATCTATTACACAGTCTTAGACTTAAAATCCTTGGTGAGGTACCCATGACCAATTACTGCCGTGTGATCCTCAGAATAACTTTACAGAACTTGAGCCAATACAGATACAGATATGTTTTTGCTCTATATTTTGCAACAAGGCACCCCGAAACTTAGTAACCTAAAACAATAACTATTTGGTTATCTCTTGTGATTCTGTGGGTTTACTGTGGTCCTCTGCGTAGTGTTTCTGCTCGATGTGATGTGGACAGTTTCTCTGCTCCACTGCATCTGACAGAATCATCCAGTGTGGCTTACTTGCACTGTTGCCGGCTGGTTTTGGCTTTTCTGGGAACTCAGTGGGGATTGTTGATTTCAATGCTTCTGTTCTCCCAGTGTGTCCTGTCCATGAAGCTTGAGCTTCTCACAGGGTAGCCACTGGGTTTCAAGAGGAAACATACCAGGTGGGATGGGACTACACAAGGGTTTGGTTCATCGGGGCCCGTATGTGTAGACTAGCAAACACAAGTTGGATCTGGCTTACATATACCCACTCTGTCTATATTCCAGAGTCACTGTGTGTGGTACGGTACACAAGATACCTAGATTGAGACTGCCTCTCCAACATTCGCTAACGTGCCCCACCTTTGGGAGCTAAGCAAGATATCCTATTATTTTAAATGATTAGTTGAACATTTCCATAATTTCATTCGAGAATGTGAATTAACAGCAGTGGCAGTTTACTTACTTATGATATTTAATAGTTTCCCACTTGTGCCTGAACCTCAGTATACTGAGAAAATGTAATTAGAGCTATGCCTTAGGATGTCAAAAATGTCATCTTACCGTAGCCCAGGCTACAAGAAATTTTAGACTCCATCTAAGTCACCTCCCATGTTTCTGCAGAAAAAAAAAGCTTAGACCTGTGAGGTTATAATTTGCTCAAATACCTCTTCCCTGCTTCGGTCAGTGCTGCTTCTCTGTTGTTTGCTTTTATTTATGTGGCTCAGGTATGATTTTATTTGGAATCCAAGTCCAATAAAATAAAGTTTGAAAAAGAGGCAACATAGAAAGTGGATAAGGGCACAGGCTCTGGAGCCAGGCTGCCTGAGCCTATGACTTAAATTCTGTGCCTCAGTTTCCTCATTTGTTTCATAAGGGAAAATAGCAGTACCTGCCTTATAGAGCTTTTATGGGGATTGCATGAGTTAGTATTGATAAAGTGCTTAGAACTGCACCTGGCACATGAATAACATGTAAATGTTAGGGAAATAAATGCTTTGCACTGGAGAGAAAGGAAAATGCAAAAAAAAAAAAAATGTCAGACATGTCAGCTTATTGTTCAAATTCAGGCTCTAGTGGTGACCTGTTTCCCCTAATGATACTGTGTTTTTAGCCATGAAGGCAGTCTCCTTAAGCAGCAGAACTATCTTAAAAATTACCAGCTGCCCCTACTAATAGTAAAATACTTCATAGCCTTAATTTTCAGTTAGGGTGACATAGACTTTAGGTAACTCAGAACCCTATTCAGTAGCCTCAAAAGGTAAGGAAATATCTTGTCTGCTGTCCCAGGGTAAAACCCAAACTCATAGCCATGCCTTGACTTCCTGTTTGTAGGCTTCCATAGGTCACTTTGCATCTACTTCATCCCAACTCCTTGGCTTATTCAGCTGTGTAAGCCTCTCACTGTAACTCCCAGAGCTGTATGGTATTCTGATGCCCACGCCCAGGTCTGTCTGGGTCTGCAACGCGTTCCCAGGTCTTGGTCTTCCACCCTTTCTGTTACACCATGTAGCATGCTGGTGGTGTTGAGTCATCCTCCGTGAGGCTTATTAACACCATGGCCTTCACCCACATGGGAAAGAATAAGTCCCCCCATCTTTCAGATTTCCCCTGAACCTCTAGAGTCTCTGTCATTTGCCACCACTCTTCCCAGATTTGGCCCAGCGGCCAGGCTCCAGGATCCTTCTCTGGGATGATCCAAATCTAACCTCTTTCAGCTCCACCCAGGTGATCTATATGGTCAAGCAGGGGTTATCTGCCTTTTCATTTAACTTATTTCTAGTCTTATATTTACAGCCCCAACTAGAAACTAGTTTCCTTTAGGGTTTTGTCTTTTTCATATGAAAATGCTCAGCTTTCCTTGTGTGTATGAGGGGGGGAGTTGTGAGAACATGGTTACTTGGATGTAGGCACGGGTAATACAGTAAGGAAATGAAATAATAAACATCACAACTAATATTTCCTAATTTTATCTGGACCAACTAATGCAATCACTTATAGTGCAGAGGAAAATAAATAGAAGAATTAAAAGTATATCAGGACAACAATATCGAAGATACCTCAAACCTATTTATTATTAACTCAAAGAGTTGCAGACAGTTGCTATAAAAATTCAGGATTCACTTCAGGGCTAAATGGTTAAGGAAGGCCTTATGGTGACAGTGGGATTTTTATCTGGGTCATGAACAATGAGTAGGTGTTGAAGGAGAATAGATGATCTCTCACGATACATGTCTAGTGAAGGAATAGCCAGAATAATCCCTTAAATCCTGGATATTATCAAGTGTGTTTGGATGGCAACAAAGTGTGAACAGCTGCTTGCAGTTGCAAATTTACAGAGCTCAAAGATGGAATTCTAAAGAAGGTTAGAAAAGAAGATGAAATTTAATGTATCCTGTAAGAGATGAGTGACTTCCCTAAGGTGATAAAGCCAGGGAACTTCCATGTTCTAAGTAAAGGAAATATTGGGGATATAGGCACAGAAGCGATAAGAGTTTATGAAGATTCAGAGAATAGAGTGTTCGACTTTTACTACAGTAAAGACTACAGGGATCATGAAGCTATATAGTTTGTGCCTGAACCAGAAACGTCTTAGATTCCTTAGAAATTGGACAGAGGCACCGGTTATTTTTAGGAACAGACCTAGACGTGGCTATCTCTTCTGCCCACATTATGTAGGCCGAAATGTAATCAAATGGCCCTCAGTCTAACTGTAAGGGATGTTGGGAAATGTGGTCTTTCTGGGTACCCAGGAAGAAGAAGCAGAGTGGTGAGTAATAGCATGTGCATTTCTCATGAACTATTATATGTAAAATAATGCTCTCTGAGAAGAGGACAAGGAAAAACATTTCAAAGAAAAGGTGTATTTTTTTGGGTGCAAATATGTCTATTTCTAGGAAGATCATATGTGCTTATAAATAGCAAAGATAATTTTTGCAAGCTGATATTAAATTCACCTACTTACTTACTTTGGCCTCACCAATGTTACAAAATAGATGCATAATCAAAGTGAAAAAAGTAGTAACATGGACACTAGCACTACTTGTTTTATTTTGAGTGGGGGTCATTTAAAGATGATGGTTGGTCAGTCTTGATTTGATACAGCCATTAAATTAAACTCATTTTATAAGCTGTCAGCTTTTTTAATCATATTGTTTGAAGCTATGTGCCCAATTACTTAATGGAGTCTGACATTTAAGACTACTCTTGCTTGGGAATTAGTCATGTTTGATTTGGCTACCCTCAACAGGGTTTCCTTTAACGTCTATTGAACTTCAAAAATAATACTGTTGTTCTTAAATCCGTTACAGAATTCTTTTCCCACATTTTAGCCCTAAACCAGAGGCTAAATGTGGACACCCTACTTAATATTCTAGTTAAATAATTTCTTGACTTTCTCAAATCTAATGGGCTTTCAGGCCATTAACTGTTCTGCTGCTACTGCCTTTTATCTTTTGGCTTAGTAGACTGCCAGGAACATAGTAGATGCTCAGTAAACATTCAGTGGATGAATAAATGGATTAATATTAGGTGCTCCATACATACAGAATAAATACATATGGGTTGTTGACTATTGACCAGTATCCACCCCACTATTTGTCTTTCCTAATAGTACCTCGATTTTGACTGAAAATCCAGTCCTCCCCAGCACTCTTTGTGTCATTTAGGGGAGACCCCAATACAAGTTTCAGAGATTGGTCCAGATCAGTCTGTGACTATTTTGGTAACCCTTGTCAATGATTGGCTACAGAATAATGCCATGAACAAATTCTGGCCAATGAGACTTGAGGAAAGGATTATGAGGGCATCTTAAGAAAGTTTTTCTTTGTTCTTAGAGGAGCAACAAGAAACCACTTTTACTTTCTTCCACTGGGAGTGATTAAGAAAACATGTTGTCCTAGTTACTTGCTGGTAGCAGCTAATTGTGACCCTGAAGGAAGCCACATTGAGGACAAAGTCTCTCCATGGAGGACAATCAAGCCTGGGATATACCCAAGAAACAAAGCCAGAGCTGGGGTTCTACCATGTGAGACGTTTCCGCCCCCCATCCTACCTCTGCACCTCCAGTGGTGTAAGCCAATTCTATTGTTTATGCCAGTTTGAATAATGTTGAGGATTACTTGGTATCAAAACTACCATCATGTTACAGAATTCCTAGCCAACTAGAAAAATTAGATGCTGATTTTAAAAGAAGAAAATAAAGCTTCCCTCTCTTACTGCCCTACAGGGATTGAGAATATACTTTTTTGTGTATGACCACTAAATAAAAAATACAGATATTTGTGCTCACTTCGGCAGCACATATACTAAAAAAATACAGATATTTGAGTAATTCAATGTCAATTGACAACTAAGTATGTGTCTCAGGGGAAGATACTTTTTGGCAGTTCAGAACAAATATCCTTCCTTGAAAGATCCCGTTTTATCCTCCGTGGGTAGCGAAAAGGATGACTGCTCTTGCTTCTGTTTGGCACCTTCAGGAGTTAGTTTGTATAACTTTAACATAAAAAATTTCAACACAGAGATTTCTCTGGTCTCCTGCCGAGTTTCACTTGCTTTAGGGACAGCTGGATCAGGCCCGGTGTGAATGTGTGCTTTGAATTGCGATAGTTTAGAATGAGCTTTATGAATTTACATAATTTGCAGAGTTGGCTCATTACATTTTCGATTCTGTTACATCATATAGTTTTAAAAAAATCTGTTTTTCTTTTATTTGAAGAGACAGTTCTTATTATATTATAATTAGCTTTTAACAAATCAAAACTAAATTGTCAATGTGTACATTCTATCCTAAAGTAACCAGGATGGATACGACTCTGAGAGAAGTCTCAATACGAAATGTTGACAGGAGGTTCTATCAAGTCATTTGTTTTTGACACTTTTCATAATTAGCATTTTATGACATAGCAAGGGCTTTAGATGTAAGCTTGGGGTATTTGGAGTCTGTTTTATGAAAGAAATAATAAAAAATATACGTGCAAATTAATGAGGATAAAGTGGAAATCGTTGTCCTAGAAATGGGTACTGGAGTTAACTACCTGCATATCATACCAAATTTGACTCTGAGCTTCTTACTGTCCAAGGCAAAAAGTAAACAAAGGAAACATAGTACACATATTTTTCTTGTGTTTGTTGTAATAGGAAGCATGACAGTTGAAATATATATTTTTCACAAGTACCAAATTTTAAAAGGAACTTATTATATGGATAGTTTCTTTCTGGGTAGATTTAACCAAAAATATAACCATGTGGTTAGTATTTATATCAATCTTCAATAAAAATTAATGGCATCATAATTAATTACAAATTTCTAATGACATTGATAAGGAAGCTAAAATAATATCTTCCAGGTATATTATTCTCTTATGATCAGATTTTTATAGGCATTAAATCAAATTTTTTTTCCATCATGGAATACTCTAAAGTATAATTGGGTTTTTGATAAGAGCTAGAGAAAGATAATTTGAAAATAAAACTCCTCACAGAGATCTGAAGTACAGATCTTCTAGGGTGCTGACAAGTCAATAACAGATTTTAAAAATCAGACTTATGATGGAATTCTGTCTAAGAATTATTCCACATAGGGGTACCTGTGTGGCTCAGTAGGTTAAGCATCTACCTTGGCTCAGGTCATGATCTCATGGTTTGTGAGTTTGAACCCCACATCAGTCTCTGTGCTGACAGCTCAGAGCCTGGAGCCTGCTTTGGATTCTGTGTCTCCCTCTCTCTCTGCCCCTCTCTCACTCACACTCTGTCTCTCTCTCTCTCTCTGTCTCAAAAAGAAATAAACATTAAAATTTTTTTAAAATCATTCCATGTATAAAGAAAATGGGATGAAGTTGTACTTCCCTCAGGATGTAGTTTTTGACATACATTGATGATCAGATTAAGGGTTTCTATTACTATATTAATGGCTAAAAATTCACTGTACAGAATATTGCATTCTGTACTCCACAAAAGAAATAATAAGGTTATGCTGTAAAAGTGTCTACTTTTGTATTAAAAACAAATTAATAAAAAAATTCAGAGTAAATAATGAATGCCGAATGCTATGAAATAAATTACTCCATCCTGAGGGTTGGTGTTTGGAGTTCAGCTCCATTGCTAATAGTAGTTATGCCTTGGGACAAGTAACTTGGCAATCAGCTATTTCTAGCTGATCCAGCCATCCTTACTAAACTTCAGGTCCTTCTGCATTATGTCCTTCCAGCCTGGCTTGGTGCCTACCTTGCTCCCAGACCTACAGGTTAAGCAGCGTGGTCCCTATTCTCCTCTCCTTCCTTCCCCAGGCTTCTGGGAAGACCCATCCTTTCTAGTGTCCATCCCTCTCCCTGTGTTCCATAGCCTCCAGATTTCTCAAGGGTCTCACTCATTATCCTCTCTTTCTCTCTTATATCTTCAACCTCTCCCTTAGTGGCCTCCTCATTTGCATTTGACACAATTGACTTACTAACGTAGTAACAAAGAGTGTTTTAACTTCTTGTTCTCTGTTCTTCCCTTCATGGCAGTATTTTTAAAAGTAGAATCGCATTTAGTGTCTCTAATTCCTGTACCTCTCCTGACTCTGCAAACGCTGCCATCTGCTTCTGCTGCATTATTTTCCTGAAACTAATTTCATCAAGATCATCTATGACTTCTGTGTGTTCTTTTTTTTTTTTTTTAAGTTTATTTTGAGAGAGACAGAGACAGCACCAGCAGGGGGAGGGGCAGAGATAGATGGATAAAGAGAATCCCAAGCAGGCTCAGCACTATCAGTGCAGAGCCCGACGTAGGGCTCAAACCCATGAAGTCACGAGATGATGACCTGGACTGAAACCAAGAGTGCCACCCAGGTGCCCGTGTGTTGTTCTTTCTTAATCATCAAGCCTCATCCTGCAGGCTTTATCATTCCCTTTTCTTGGAACACATCTCTGTCTTTGGCTTCTTGTCCTTCTGTTCATCCTCCTGAATTTGCTTTGTGGCCTTCCTTCCCTTTATCTACCCCTTCAATAGGGACTACTTGGCCTCTTATAGAGTTGTATCCGGTCTCATCCTATGGTCTTTTTATTAGACTCCATCGCTTTTCCTCCTGATTTCTGACTGATGTGACTAAAACATCTCTGATTATATCAGCTTCCTGCTTGAAAATTGTCCATAAATTTTCTCTATTGCCAGCAAACAGCCTGATTTTAGCCTGATAGTCAGATTTGCCATAATCAGCTTTTATCCTACTACACAAAACCTCTTTTCTTTGTAATGTGCCTTCTTTCCTATTTCACATTAAATTCCCCTCACTTTTGCATTTCCACAATTTTAATTAGGATTAACTCACTTACATGGAAATGAGCATTGTAACTAACAATAGCATGAATATGGATCCTGAATTCATGTACTAAATAATCAAGACCTTGTCCAAATCATACCTATAAACTGAAATCCTGGCTCAAATGGAAACTTCCTACCCTTTACATAATCCTAATTTCTGTCTAGAATAAATATGGATTTTCTCTGAAATCACATATATTTTGAAAGTATTTACAGTAACATACATGATACAGTACTGATCAGGCAGTATACAGTATATATGGGCATGATATAGTACTATCCATGGTGTGTGTGTGTGTGTGTGTGTGTGTGTGTGTATGGGTATGTGTGTACAGATAGTTTAACAAAGAGATATAGGAATAACCAATAACAGTAAGAAAGGATGCTCAATATCATTAATCACTAGGGAAGTGGGTTCGCTGATGAAGCACTGAATCTCATCATCATTTGTAATTTGTTACCTTCAGTGCATTGAAGTTGGTGATAAACACATATTTCCCCCCATTATTTCAAAATTCTCCCTCCGACCTTAGGTACCCATGACACTGTCTGTTCAGGGGTGTCACCAAATGCTTCTTTCTGTTGAGTTTTCATCATCTCAGATCACTATTCTTGGTCTAGAATAACCCCAGGAAGATGTTACCTGACATGACCCAAATCCTCCACAAGAAACATGTATGTTTGATTGCCAAATAGGGAGGGCAGCCCTCTATTCTGAAACTCTGGATGAAACAAAGAAAATGATAAAATGTCATTGAAAAAATCTTTCATTTTGTTAAAAAAAAAACACTGAGCGTACAAAAAAGGCAGAATACGATAAGAAAAATGAGCTCCGTGCTAAAAGTTGGCAATCATAGTTGCAGAATTATGTGTAAATATATGCAATTACCTTTATAGATTTCTAATATCCTATTGGTGAATATATTTTCCCACAAAAGCAATCAAAATAGGAGTCAAGAAAAAAGTTGTTTGATTTAAACCAAATGCTTTTATCTAATAAAAAAAGAAAAACATCAAACGGGGGCACCGGGTTGCTTAGTTGGTTAAGCTTCTGACTGTCGATTTTGGCTCAGGTCATGATCTCATGGTTGTGAGACTGAGCCCCATGTGGGGCTCTGTGCTGACAGTTTGGAGCCTGCTTGGGATTCTGTCTCTCTCCCTCTCCCTTTCTGTCTCTCCTCTGCTCTGTCTCTCATGATGAGATGAGATGAGATGAGATGAGATGAGATGAGATGAGATGAGATAGAATAAAAATCAAACATGCAGCTTCAGACCCTTCTTCATTGTATTTGACCTATGCTTTTTGCAAGAAATCTCTTCAGATGTTATATGGCATCTGTGATTTATGTATATTTGCAGGTGTTTATTTATATGCTGCATAGGATGAGATGGTCTACATTTTATTTTATAAAAAAATAAAAATGTATTATGATAAAAATAAAAAAGTTACTACAAGAGAAAGAATGACAAAGGAAGACTGAGACTTAGTCACTCTCAGGGTTTCAAGTGAATGGTGTACTAGTATATTCACAGAAAGAAAAATAATTGTTGTAAAATCAGGTCTCACAAAAAGGTCTTAAATGTGAAATTTATTTTTAAAATAACACCTATTTTGCAGACCCCAAGAGGCAAAGTAAATGTCTCTAAGTCAACAAATCAGCATAATCTTAAAGGATTCAAAAATTCTATGAGAAAAATTGAACTATTGCTAGACCCAGCAATAGTAACATGAGGTACGATCCATCATAGAAACCGGGTCCTTTTCTATGCTCACAATTAGGAGAAGGGCTGTGCAACATTGAAGAAGTGGAAGGCATGATCACTGAGTTCAGGAGATTGACTTATCCATTCATTTAGGGAGAAAGGCACACAGAAGATTTGATTATTGAACAAAATAGAACAGATTAAATTGGGTTAAATAAACAGTTTGGAAAGAAATCTTATATTTTAAAACCTCAATTTTTTCATGATAGTTTTCATTTGTATAGTAGTTTTTACTCTACCCAGTCCTCTCACATTGCTTTCGTAAAATGAGGTGTTGGAAATTAAGGGATTGAGCCATGTAGCTAATGACGATAATGGGATTAGCACTTAATTTTCCTGATTCCTAACCAATTGTCTCATTCACTCATTTATTTATACTCATTCGCATTTTGTTCTCTGTTAGTTGATTGAGAATACCATCATATACCAGCAAATAATGTGTAACTAGTAAATAGATATGAAAAAAAATTAGCTTAATTCAACCACAGATATAAATGACCAGAACTCAGACAGCCAGGTGAGTCTGAAACATTTTGATAATCTACCATAGCTGTCTCTTACCTATACAGCAGTCCCCCTTTCTCAGCAGAGGCTACATCTAAGATCCCCAGTGCATATTTGAAACCACCCACAGTAGTGAACTCTATATAGAGCATGTATAGTATGCTTTTTACCCATGTGTACTTACCTATAATAAGGTTTACCTTGTAAATTAGGCACAGTAACTGATTAACAATAATAAAATAGAACAGTTCTAACGATAGACTATAATTTAAGCTATGTGGATGTGGTCTCTCTCTAAATATTTTATTGTACTATACTTCTCTTTTCTTCTTGTGATTATAAAATGCTTACTTCATGAGGTGAAGTGGGGTAAATGAAGTAGACATTGTGACATACCATTAGGCTATTCTTCACCTTCTGGGTTTATCAGAGGGAGAATCATCTGCGTCCAGACTGCAGTTGACCACAGGTAATGGAAATGCAAGAAAGTGAAACAGGATGAGGGGGATTGCTGTATTTTTTGAAGCTGTTAAGGTTCCCATTTATCCATCTTCCTAAATGAATGGCCGATATTTACTGAAATCTTATTTAAAGCAGTATTGTTTTTTTTTGTTTTTTTGTTTTTATTTTTTTTTTTAACGTTTGTTTATTTTTGAGACAGAGAGAGACAGAGCATGAACGGGGGAGGGTCAGAGAGAGGGAGACACAGAACCTGAAACAGGCTCCAGGCTCTGAACTGTCAGCACAGAGCCCGACATGGGGCTCGAACCCATGGACCGCGAGATCATGACCTGAGCTGAAGTCGGCCGCTTAACCGACTGAGCCACCCAGGCGCCCCATAAAGCAGTATTGTAAGCACTTTATTATTTCACTTCAATCTCAAAAACCCTAAGAGGTAGCACTTACTATCTTTATGTTACAGATGAGGAAACAGAGCAAGATTGAAGACCTTGTCCAAGACTCATATAATAGATATCAGAATCTGGGTTTAAATTAGAGGTGATTTTGAATGTCATCGTCAGTTAGGAAATGTCTAACTCCAGACCCGGTGCCATGTTGCTTCAAATGAGGTGTAGAGCAGTTTGGTCTCATTATAACAATTCTCTGTATTAATATTACCCTCTCTGAGGAGTTGACAAGTACTCTGAAGAAATTAGCTAATTAACCATCATGTCAATTATATTGTATTACTGTTCTTTTAATAAAAAGGATCATGAGCTTTCTCAAAGCCAGCTTAGTGGGAGTGTCAAAAAGAAAATATGGAACAAATTTCTCAAACTAAGAATTGTCTCACACAGATTTAAGGAGTTAGATGGAAGCTAATTATAAATCCATGACATTTTTATTTACTTTGGTATAAGAAATCGTCCCTCCCCCCTCCCCCACCCAATGCTATTCTACATGACTAATGAGTTAATTTAAGAACTGATGCTTCATCTGAGACAGGGCAATGAAAGATATATAGGAATCAGAGTTAGGTGGCAGGTGTCTAAACAATGCCTGATTAGATGAAATGTGTTTTCCTTCAAACATGTATTAGCATAAAGTGTCAAATAGCCTCAGAAGTCAAAAACATTCAGGCAGTTTTCAAAGCTAATGAGTGAAGGGATATTTCCAGGGTTCCCTCACTATAAAAATGAGTGATTACTTAGTGTGGGGAGAACAATCAGATTTATTTCTTTTATCAGGCAAGTATCTTCACCCTGAGCATTAAAAATATTCATCTCTGAGACGCACAAAAGGATTTACTCATTGCTGCTGTGGCTTTTTGCTCTGAAATGAGTACTTCCTTCTAGAAGTAGGGAACCCAGTCAGCAAACATGAGAGAAGAAAACGGGCTCAGACTTACCCATTACTAAAGTGGTAAAGAATTCCTGAGTGTTACAGACTGGACGTGTCCCCCCAAAATTCATATGTTGAAACATTATGCTTCTGATGTGATGGTGCTAGAAGGTAGAGAATTAGAGAAGGGTGTAATTAGCATTAGATGAGGGTGAAACCCTCCCAAATGGGATTAGTGCCCTTATATAAAAGTCATGAGAGAGCTTGCTTCCTCTCTGCTCTCTGCCATGTGAGGATAAAATGAGAAGCTGGAAGCCTGCAGCCCAGAGGAGGGCTCTCACCAGAACCCAGCCGTGCTGGCACCCTGATCTTACTCTCCCAGCCTCCAAAACTATGAGAAATAAATGTTAGTTGTTTAAGCCACACAGTCTATCACCTTTTGTTATAGCAGCCCAAACTAAGGTAGCAAAGTCCACCTCTGGGATGGCATCCTCCCCCAGTTGTACTGCACTTCTTAGCTAGCATCATGGCCGAAAGAGACATTCAAGAGCCACCAGCATCTGCATCACCATTAAAATGTAAATTCAGTGCCCCTTCTAGTCCAAGTGAATCAGAATCAAGTGGGATTTCTGTTCCTGGCTATCCTTGATTCTCCCCTGTCCCCAAGAGGTTTTAAGTCAGTGGTATAATGCTCTTTTCAAATACACATGCCCAGCCACTACACCCACTTCTAGTCCAGTGCAGGAACCTATCTCCTATTCGTGTGTTTTTCTTCTTTGTAAGAACCTAAAATCAAATCAAACAACTGTAGGTACAGGCCTATAGAACGAGCCTTCTCTTTTGCAAACTATGATATTCAAGAATCCATTCCATGGCAGTGTATAACACCTGACATAATTTCTGTCTTTCACTATGATGTATAGATGCAATGAGTTTTTTGTAATTCATTGTCCCTGGGTCTTCCTGGCCAGACATTTAAAGCTAACATCCTGTCTGATTCTGAACATCTTATAATACTTTCAGAAGAGGTGATGCATGCTAAATTTTCATGCATACATTCAAATGTGTACTGAGAATGGTTCCCCAGGGAGATACTGCATGCAACTCAAAGGGTTACATAATTTAATAGAGAGTCTCGTTCTCTTTTATATAATGAAAAACAGTGATAAATTCTGAAAGATAAATAAAAACACTCTGCTGCATAGACATCCTTCCTTAGTCCTTGATCAGAGGTTTACTAGGTGTTCTGAACTTTAAAGAAGGGTGCAAAAATGGCAAACAATCCCAAGTATCTTTAAGAGGTCAATAAATTCATTTCTCTGAAATACAGAACTCCATTTATGCCTAGAACACATTTCATGATATTTCCATAAAATGAGGAGACTTGTTTATTTATAACAGAAGATTGCAAATATTAGATGGTGACCTTTTTTTTTAGTTTTTAGGAATACAACATGCATATCTGTGTATTTCTTGGTCTTTCATTGATAACCATTGAACATGAAAGCTTCCATTGAGAACTGGGTAGGTATGTGGAGGAATCAGCTTATGGCCATTCTAACAAAATGATTGTGACCATATATTTGAACATTAAATAAAATTAATCTCTGTTACTTTGAATGAGTTCGATATTATATAGAACACATACTTTACAAATGTATTTATATGTCTTAATAGTTTAACTTTTATATCTTATTTTTGGATAATTGAAATTTTAAGACATGTTTAATTAAAAAAGGCTTTCATTCGGGGTGCCTGGGTGGTTCAGTCAGTTTTATGTGTCTGACTCTTGATTTTAGCTCAGGTCATGATCTCATGGCCATGGGATCAATCCCTGCATGAGGCTTTGCACTGGGTGTGGAACTTGCTTGTAGTACTCTCTTCCTCTCTTTCTTACCCCCTCCCCCTTCTCTCTCTCTTTCTTGAAATAAACATTTAAAAAGCTAAAAAAAGTGTTTTCATTAAGTTTGCTTTAGGAACAGAAGTATATATTAGGATAGAAAGGATTGTGACCACTCTTAATACTGCATTTAAAATATTAATGATGAAAAATAAATAAAAAATAAAATGAAATAATAATGATGGAGCATCCAGTGTATGTTCCAGACGTCTTCAACATAAAAGACAAAGAAGTTTTGTACTAGATGTGCATATAGTTTTTATTTGGCCTTATGTTTTGTTTTGTTTTGTTTAATATGGCCAATCACGTATTTACTGGATTACACACCCTATCAGTAGCTTTAAATGTTACTTTTTATATTTTTTATAATTACATGGTATCTTTAATGTTTTGATAATTTCATAATAAACTCTGGCTCTACTGGTATTTTTTTCCTCAATGTGCAACTATTCTTTTTAGGAACTTTTAAATTATTGTTCTTTTTTAAGGGGAAGGCACACAGAGTTGACAATGATTTAAACTTTCCACAAGGCTCACTCTCTGATCTTAAGTGGAATATAATGATTCACAAAGTGTTTCTTTTAATTTGTTTTTAACATTTATTGTTAAGAGACAGAGTGTGAACAGAGGAGGGGCAGAGAGAGAGGGAGACACAGAATCCGAAGCAGGCTCCAGGCTCTGAGCTGTCAGCACAGAGCCCGAAGCGGGGCTCAAACTCACAAACCACAAGATCATGACCTGAGCCAAAGTCGGACACTTAACCGACTGAGCCAGCCAGGTGCCCCCAAAGTGTATTCTTAAATAAGGGATAAATGTATTTGGGAAATTTTCTCTCTTTTGTTCTTAAAATTCACAAGTCCTATTTCCTATATTTTGCTCCTAAAATTAACAAATCCCGTCAGCATAGGAAACATTCTGAAAAGTCTTATGCTGGTAAAACCTCTTTAAATTTTCCTAAGTTTGTAAATCCCTTTCACCATGAAACTCTTTTACACAGAACATAGGGAAGCCGTATTAAAAAGAACCCCCATCTTTTTAGTACCTTGTGGGCAATCTCCACTGAATGCATTTAGCTATAATGAATGGTCCGTCTCATAGATGGTGTTGGTGGCACCTCTGATTCTCTTCTAAATTTGGAAAAGCTGGTATCAGTCTTTCAAGTTCAGCAGCAGAAAGGCCTGCTGTTCAACACTTAACTCATTATAAAGTCGTTGTCAGATGGCTCTCCCTTTAGCTCAATAATTCTCATCATTTTTCGTTGAACAGAATGAGGATGAAAAAATCATCACAGATAGAGCAACATGCCATAAAGTCAAGTAATGTGATAGGAACATCTTTCATATCCTGAAAAAGAGGTCGTAGCTACTCTCAGAGAACATGCTTGAACACTACTGTGTAATATTTTGAGGAAAAGGGAACCTTATAATTTTTATTTCAGGATTTCTTATTTAAAGAGTATTGTATCACCATTCAGCAAATATTTGTTAAGGGCTTTCTGTTCACATGATCCCCAGTATGTGCCCAGAAGCGAACCGTGAAAGCCAGCCTATGCTTTTATTCATAGGGAAGTGGATCTTTCCTAAACTAAGCACGCTCCTTGGCAGAACTAACTGGATGGCATTAGGGATACAGTCTATGGAAAGTAATGTGTTTTTCTTTTCTTCCCTAATGCTAACTAATGAGAACCTAGGTCCTTGGCCTCATTAGCAGTAAGTTTTCTGAGCTTTAACCTGGCTCAATATTCCTAATAGAAGTGACAGCCTATGAGAAATTAGAGGGGAAAGGTGAATTTTTGCATGTCATAAATAATTTCTGGGTGATGAATTTCAGTCCTGAGAGTGTACTGTGCTTTGAAGAAATATGCTAGTATAAAGGGGACCTAGAAAATGGTTGACTGATCATTATCCGATTCAAAATAGATGTGATGATTGACAGCAGAAGAAGTTTTCTTCTGCTAAAGAGAACGTTTCAGGAATTTGGAGACCATTTTAATCTTCTCTCTCCCCAACTGACCATAGCCTCTTTTGTTTTTCGGAATCAGTGTAGTCAGGTTTAATTGTTCTACTTCCTTGACCTTCCAATAATAATGGGAAATGAGAAAGTAAAGTTGCTCACATGCTACTTAGTTCCAGAAGTAAATTTAATCACTAAGAATGTCAAAGTTACACATACTAATGACTCTTAATAGTAATCCTTACCTCTGACCTCTTACCTGGGCCTTTCAGAGGTTCACAGGGCTCCTCCCCATCACATCAAACCCAGAAATTCAGACCCAGAAGCAATTACCCTCCCCACTTCCTTTGACTCTATTCCCAAGAATCCATTTTCTGATGACGATACCTCTGCTCTTACAGGTTCCTCTGTTAAATACATTGGACTCATCATTCAGGATGGAGGTTCATGCCACCTTTCCAAAACTCTAGTCTCCTGCCATTCTCTGACTTGAACTCTACTGTAGTGTTCTTCCTTCCATAGTCATTCCATGCAATTTTCTACCTCTGAGCTTTGCTTGCTCTCTTTCCTACTGTGGCTCGTTTTCCCTACTTCTTCCTACCCATCAAAATCTAAACCAACCATCAGATCAGAGACCTCAAATTCATACCAGTCTAGAATTTCTATGAAGTTCTACTTCTTTTTTTCTTTTTTTTAACATACATGTGCTATATTACTAATTCAACAATTCCATATGTCAGCCAGTGCTCATCATGACAAGTGTACTCCTTAATCCCTATCATCTATTTCACCCATCCCCCACCCATCTCCCCTCTGGTAACTGTTAGTTTGCTCTCAGTAGTTAAGAATCCATTTCGTGGCTTGTCTTTTTCCCTCCTTGCCCATTTGTTTTGTTTCTGAAAGTCCACATATGAGTGAAATCATGTGGTATTTGTCTTTCTCTGACTGGCTTCTTTCGCTTAGCAGAAGACTCTCTCTAGCTCCATCTATATCATTGCAAATGGCTGAAGAATACAATTCCCTTGTATGTACATACCACCTCTTCTTTAGCCATTTATCTATCAATGATAGATAGGGAGGCTTCCATAATTGGGCTATTATAAATAATGCTGCCATAAACATAAAGGTGCAGACATCCTTTTGAATCAGGTTTCATATTCTTTGGGTAAATACCCAATAGTGTGATTACTAGATGATAGGTTAGTTCCATGTTTAATTTTTTGAGGAACCTCCACACTGTCTTCCACAGTGACTGAATCAGTTTGCATTCCCACTAACAGTGCCGGAGGGTTCCTTTTTCTCATCCTTGCCAACATTTGTTGTTTCTTGAGTTTTTTATTCTAGCCATGCTGACAGGTGTGAGGTAATATCTGTACTCTTTTTCTTGAGACTAACTTTTCTCTTTCCTGACTGATTGTGTATTTTTTATTTTAATACTCTAAAGTGAATGTATCCCCCAGGAGAGCCAAATGTCTATCTTGGGCCCCTTTGGAAAGGAATAATGAAATAGTTTCCTTTATTTACCATTATTGTTTCTATTCCTCAATTAGAGAACATTGGCTAGAGTAAAACCCTTGACCAAAAATTTTAAACTGTCATGTTCAAACTGTTAAGCACCACTTAAACTACAAAGCAGCTATGTCATTGCTAAACATAACTACATAGTTTCCTCATATGTTGGTTTCGGCTGGATAAGATTCCTGGTCACTTTTTCTCACTCTATATCTTGACACTTGCCTGAAATTTGTCCCTTACTTTCAGAGCTGTGAGAGTTGGGATCTTTTATTTTTAAATGCTTACTTCCAAACATATCTGCAATATTGTTAATGAGGAATGGGCAATACTCTATGTTTCAGATTGAGGGGACATAATTCAAACACATTTAGCTCTGTGAATAGCAAGATTTCCAAAGTATAATACTAAATAAAATCCAAACCTGGCACAGATTCGCCACATCTGAAGAAGATTCATTTATATTATAACCACAGATAAAATTATTTTGTAGGCATAAAAAGGTAAGAACTTCAAAGCATTCTGAGATTCCCCTGTGAGAAAACTGTATTGCAAACTTATTACTTTTGGGGTAGCTGAGAGCTTCCATTGTATCTATAATATTTGATTTCCACTTGAACACAGACAGCAAAAATGAGTTTGTAGAAGGCCTCTGAAGTAAATTTAGTCTGAAACAAGATTAATATTAAGTGTTGTTGCTGGCTTTCTTTCAAAGGATATTTTTTCCACTAGAGGGTCATTTCTTCTGTGCCCTGAAGCATCATGATTTTTTTTTTAGATTTGTCAAAAAAAAAAAAAGATTTTAACAATTCAAGTGAGAATAATATGATTTACACATACCAGTGTAAATAGAACATGTGGTAAATAGGTTGAATTTATTAGGTAGACTCACATAGATTATATGAGGCAGAAAAACATGTGCTTCCAACTTACTACAATTTAAAATCAAAAGCATTATCACTTTATTAGGCATATTGGATTAAAATTAAGAAATGTCTTTTTTTTCTTTTACCCAGGAAAATGTTAAGATATAAAATGCCTTCTTACATATTCAATAAGCTCTTCTCAAGAATGTGTCTAATCAGGATTTCTCAGCCTTCAATTTTCTCATTTGCAATGCCATTCTCATCTTCCTTTCTTCCTTCCCTTTGTTATTTGGCCTTAGAAAAATGACAGGATTCATATCTCTGTCCAGCTGCCGAACTCTCATAAGTTTAAGACAGCAATGTTCTTATAGGGGAATCGTGGTGCTGTCACATTGATTTCAGGAGGCCTCATTCCGTTCTGTTTTCCCTGTCTTTAAGATGACAACTTGAACAGGATGAGCGGCCACAGATGCTGTTACTCTGTGTCAGCCAAAGAGCAGAGGACCGGACTTGGCCTGTGGAGAGGAGTTGTACAGAATGAGGATGGCTGAGCAGAGGGGGAAGTAGGATTACAAAAAATACCTTTGGGATAGAGGGCAATTGCTCTTTATAGACCGTAGTCTCCAGGTCATTTACACTAGAAATGTGTTTTCGGAGGAGAGAATATTGTTCATTAGTGAGCTGATGGCTTCAGTAGGAAAAGCATCTCAGGGACAAGTTTTGCTCAAGTTTAGAGTTCAGAACAAAAATACCTAATTCATTATTCTGATAGAGGTGTGCATGCTGTGTGTATATATGCATGCTTGTGAATGTGCACATGGGGTTAACGTTTTAATTTGCTCAGTTTGATGAAATAATTAGCGTGTCTCCATTTATTTGTTACAAAATGAAAAAAAAAATGTAATTTTAACAAAAATGTAAGTTTTTGTTTTCTCTATTGCACTTTAACAACACACATATATTAATTATTCTTGCATTTGCCAGATTGAAAGAGGTTTAATTCTGATGTCCTAAATTTAGTAGCAATGTTCTATTTTACACCAAAACCTAATCCTCATCCTTGGGCACAAAGTTCCACTGCAGGTGATTGTTTCAACTATACTTTCCTCTCCTCAGCATGTCAACTCAGGTCCTAGGAGAAAAAAAAAAAGAAGAGAAAACTTTTCTCTTGTATACAAGAAATAGGAGAAGAGAAAGCTGTAGAACATTAACAATTGCAGCAGTGATAATACTAATGACAATAACTTTAACTATTAATGTCTTCCGAGAACCTGTTTTTTGCTAGGCACAATGCTAAGTGGTCGATGCATATTATATTATTGGTTCTCTTAAGAGCTCCACATGGCCAGTTCTGTTATTAACCTCATTTTATAGTTGAGGAAGCTTAGGCAAAAACATTTTTAGAAACAGTCTTCAACTGCACAGCTGGCTGCAAACCCAGAGGTCATACATGTATAACTTGAGTTTAGTGTCCATATCTCATGTAAGCTGAGTGCTTTCTACAGATGGACCTCCTTGAATTTGGCCTGGAGAATGGATGGCATTCGAGTAGATTAAGGCTTGGGATGTTGAAGGAGAGAATGAGACTTCTAGGAGAGTATAGCATTCTTTTCTCCCTCAGCTTTATTGAGGTGTAATTGACATATAACAGGAATAACGTCTGAAGCAGTGGGTAGGGAAGGAGTGCGGAACATTCATGAGATAATGGAGAATCCAGGCGGATCAAGCCCATTGTTCACGCTGGGCAGGAACCAGTAGTAGTGAAGCATGTAACAGACAACCTTGTTCTAGCCAGGGAGGAGAGCAAAAGAGATGATCCCTGAGAGTTTTGTCTTTTCATTTTTTAACACAGACACAAAATATCAATAGTTCACCCACTTGCCTCAGAATACTATCCATAAGTTCTTGGCTCCAAGGTACTTTGGTTCAAACATAGTGAGGATTTGAGAAATCTTTTTACGCTAACGCAAGTTGCTTTGAAAATGTTGGTTCAAATACTTTAACTATAATAAAGGCTACCCAGTTAGAAGTTTTTGTGATACTTTGCCTTTTTTTTTTATTTGTAGAGGGGGCAAAGTGCTGAAGATTATTCTATAATTCTATAGAATATTCTATTCTATATTCTATAGAAAGAGCAAGATATTCAAAATCACCTTAAAAACTTAATTATATGTGATCAGTTACATGGTGTCAATCCCAGAAATTAGGCAGACCTTATCATTGAAACGGCTGATTTGAAGGCTTGTTTAAAGGTATGAATGTCAACCTGTTTCCTGGGATTCAAATACTGGGAAGCTTTACCCTAAAATGATTAGAATAAACTTTGAAATAAAAGATTCACAACTTCTTACAATTTCACTGTATGCCTCATGATGCAGAAAATGTAATTACCTCCAAAATACCATATGGCACATTGGTACCAATTGTTAGCCTTTGAGAATTGTGTTTAATCACCCTAATTTCTACAGATTTGAACTTTTCAGATTTACCCAAAGTTTTTCCTGCTGTTATGAGCATGCTTCTAGAGTTTTGATGTAATAATTTCAGGATTTCTTTTCCAACATAAGCAAGTAAAACCTACATAATGCTTACTATATCTCAGGTACTATTCTAAGTACACTAAATTTGTTTAATTCATTTCATTCTTACAGTACCCTCTGAGGTAAGTACTGTTTCCCATTTTACTGAGAGGGAGATGAAACATAAAAGCTTTGATAACTAGCACAGTGGAGCACAGCTATTACATATTAGAGACGAGTGTTGAACCCAGGCAATTTGGCCTCAAGACTTTGCCGCTCACCACTCTATCTACTATCCTCCAAGGCTAAGTTTCCATCTGTATGCCAAGCGTATATGATGCTGGAGTATTTTACTTGGTATTTATGAGTACTTGTTTGTCTACAATCTAGATAAGCACCACTGAATGCAATTTTTCTAAACAGGCTACCATCATCGATACAGATGAGATATCTGAAGGTGGTTTTAACTGTATCACTACCTGTGAAGTGAAGGAAGCAATGTGAGAGTTATCTATTGCTGCATAGCAAATTATCCCTAAACTTCGTGACTTAAAGCAACAAACATGTGTTATCTCCCAGTTTCTGTGAGTCAGGAATCCAGGCACAGTTTAGCTCAGTGTCTCTAGCTCAGGTCTCTAACTAGGATTTGTCATCAAGGTGTGGACTGGAGCTGTGGTCTCATCTCCAAGCTTGACTGGGGAGGATCTGCTTCAAAGCTCACATATGTCACAGTCGGCAGTGCCCAGGTACTGCTGGCCACTGGCCAGGCACACCAATTCTTTTTCACATGGACTTCTCCATAGGTAGTTTACAGCATGGCAGCTTCCTTCCCTCAGAGCAAGCCAGCGAGAAATGGCAACTCAAGACAGAAGACCCAGTTTTCCTGTGACCATCAGTCTTGCTGTATTTCACTTATTGGAAGCAAGTCAGTAAATCTCATCAAGAGTCTAGGGGAGAGGGTTACATAAGGCATAAATATCAAGAGTTGAGAGTCACTGGCTCTATTTTTGAGGCTGCCTGACAATGTGCCTCCTCTTGTCAGCTTAAGTTAATTTAGAATTGCTATGGGGTAATGAAAGACCAGCGAATCTATTGTCTCCTTGCCTGTTGATATAGTTAATAGACACAGCAATTTTCTATTTAAAGCTTCTTTTTTAAGGAAAAGGCTATTGTGTACCCTCCATTAACTTCACACCAATTTTGCTCAGTTGGCTGTGCTATGGTAAGATGTTTTAATTGTATCTTTTCTGCTTCAGAGTGGCTGGTCTTCTTTGCAGCGATAGGAGAACTTAGTCTTTTGGCAGAATTGACTGGTTAATTTGTTTATACAAGTAGTTAATTCAGGCAAGCAACTGACTTGACTGATCTGAATCCATTTAGTAATGCCTATTTGCCTGAGTTAATCAGATGGCATGCTCATTTAGCTTTAGGTCGAAAAGGTCTGAGAAGTAGAGTGGGTTTTCCTTAACCTATTTTTCAGATCCAAAATAAGGGGAAATATAGGATTAACTAATAAAAATTCCAGGAATGTACTATATTATAAATTACATATTTCTATGTAAGATTATTTTCGATGAATGATTATTCCCATCATAGAATGATATCAGATTTGAGTTTTGAAATGCATCCTTTCTCAAGGAATTGTCAATTGGTATTCTTTTCCAATATGTTCTTTCAATGATACACACAATTTTTTTCTAGTTATCATTACACAATGGTCCTGATTCGAATGATGAATTGGTATGGATCTGCTGATGTCACGTTTCTTCATATCTCAGACATTTTTTATTTCTTTGTGGAATTCACGGATTCATTAATTTGCCCATTTATTGATTCAGCACTTGTTTATTGGATGCCTACTTGGGGCCAAACACAATTCTAAACACTTTGGTTCAACTCCAGCTTTTGCGTCTTTTTTAAGAAACCTTTTCAAGTGTGAGAGTACTTAGTGCCTTGCACTGGATTGAGGTAGCGATACTCACTTCTTAATATTTTCATTAGCAAATGAATTTCAAATAATTATGTGATCTTTTCTATTGTTTCAGAAAAGCAGTTCTCTTAAAGAGTATTTTAAATGTCATCAAAAATTACTATATGATTCTCTAAGAACGATGCTCCACATGGCGATAAGTAAAAAGCTCAACACAGATCTAGAAATACAAATTACTCTGGTGAGAAAAGAACACAATTATTGATTGGATCCGAATCTTGATTATGAGTCAGTAGCAAATAGTAAAAGAGGGATAATGATCCATTACTAAATGGAAATAATTTAGCTTGATTATTTCTGCATTTTCAAGTGCAGCAAGATCAGCCACATGCAGACAAGTGGTACAGAGTTGTAAATTAAATGTAGTGATGTTGCGATTATATTTAAGATATCATAATCTCATTTAGTCACACAGAGCCGAAAGTATGAGCTCTTGTGAATAATAATCACCTTATGATGTTTTTTTTTCCTAATAAGAAATTATACATGAGCCTCTGAATCTCTTAAGGTGGGTAAGAATTGTCCCTTTTGTGCTCTTACTATTTTTAGTTGATATAGTTGCCTGTACATGAACCGCAACATCTGACCTGATTCACCTTTACATATGATAGATAGAGAGATAGAAATTGAGAGAGAGAGAGAGAGAGAGAGAGAGAGAGAGAGAGATGGCTAAATGGCTATATTGTGTGGTAGTCAAATGAAGCCTGATGGGTAGAATTAGCAAATTGTGCACTTGTTAGAATTTTAAGAGCAAATGTCATTAAAATATATATATTTCTAAAAACCCTCAAATCATTCAATTGACAGTCCTTTCTGTCAAGAACATCATTTGGTGCTGCATTCCACTTTAAAAATTAAATGTTAAATTCTACAAGTGTTGCCTGAGAGGTATTTGCAAATAAATTCTGGATTTGTTTCACTGGGCTCCTGTGCCATCAAAATGATTGTTCTTCTACACATTGTATCCTGTTCCCCCCATAATTCATCTCCTTGGGTTGCATCTATTTCTGTTACTCTGGTTTGTTTCTTTTTTCACCCTACTCACTTCAATATGAATCTTCCTTTCAACTCAGCAGCAATTTAGGGGCTCACTTCTCTTGTCCAAGTGAGTTATTTCAAGTGAGTCCACATATCACACATGTGGCCCTGGCACATCTGTGAGATGCCAGCACATGTGCTCCACAGTCGTAACAAAGCAGCTCCTTTCCACTGGTAACATTGTGCAGGCGAAAGAAATCAATAGGGCCCCAGGCAAGCCTGAGGAAAAGAGTTAATTAAGGGATGTGGAAAAGAGAAGCATCATTGACAAGCTGCAAGATAAGTTTAAAAGGAATGTTTCCAAATGTTTTTAAAATGAGTTAGGGGATGGAGGGAGGATGAGGCACAGTGGGAGGAAACCATGCTCTAACTTTTCAAAGACACTGTCATATATTTAATTTTTAAATAAATTATAGGTATGTAAACTGATATTAATGAATTTAAAGTCCCCTGATGATTCTGTGAGGACAATGTGTGTGAAGGACATTATTGATTTCACAGAAGAATCATAGCATGTGATATCCATCATGGATTGTGTGTAGAGGCTAGATTGAAGGAGTCATGATTGTTTCTACGTTATCCAGCATCTCATAATCAGGTGACAGTTCTACCTCTCAAAGTTTCTTTTTCATGTTATTTGGAAGAAACTTGCTATGGTGGGCAGTGTTATGTTTGTAAAGATTTTCGGTGGCGTAGATTTCAATATGCTTTCATTACATATGATTTCTAGGTTTGAAGTAAGTGTGTGGGAGGATACCATACAATCTGCATCTTTGTTCTTTACCATGTGCTTGCGATTCTAATGGGACTAGAGATTATATGTGACACCAGCTGACACTGAGTGCTGAATTGCTGGAGAAACTGCATATCAGTTAGTTGTCAGTGTAGACTAGATTTTCTTTTGGCCTTCTAGACCAGACCCATTACACAACTTAGGGGGGAAACCCAAAGTGTACTTGAGTATTTGCTGTTCTTGGTAACACATTCTCTTCTGTGGCAGAGACAGGCAGGTGGGAAGAATCTCAAAGCTTTTTTGTGGAGCAGTTATGGATCTTTTTCTTTTTTTAAATACTTTCTGATGGTCTTGAGTCATGTTGCTGGCACTGATAGAATCACATCTTTTTGGTGTTTTGTTTTTTTTTACTCAATTTCTCCTCTCTTTGTTCCTCATCTGCCTCATGCATTGTCTTCAGCATCTGACATGTCAGAAACCAAAAATGCCTTTTTTAGTACTAAGGATATTTGCACTTGGTGTTCCTTCAGTTTTGAAAACCTTCCTCCAGATCTTTAGATGTGTACCTCCATCTTATCATCCAGGTTTCAGATAACACGAATATCACTTTCTCAGAAATATCTTGCCAAACCTCCTAGCTAACAGCATCTGTCTCCCAACCATTACTCTCAACCACATTCCCCTAATCTATTATCTTCACAGAATATATCAGTAGTTGAAATCGTCTTTTGTATCTATGTGTTTGTTTCTCCATACCAGCCTGTAGGTTCCTTAAAGCACGGACTTTGTATCGGTAACCTTTATAAGCCACAGAAGTCACAATAGGACCAGTTGAATGAATTAATGCATAGCTGTCTCCAGAGACTGTAGTTTTAATTACAATACTGATGCAAGCAGTCTGGGTCCAAGTATACAGTTTGTGTGTGGGGTGGTCCCCATAGGACCAGCCCAAGAGGGTCCTGGCTTCACACAGAATAGAAATCAAACATGAGCCAACAGGAGGTGAAAGCGAAGTTTACTGAGGATGTAGAGAGAGATACAGACAGGAAAAGAGGGAGTCTTGTCTTTGTTCAGGATCCAGGGGTTTTATTGACGAACTGGCCTAGTGCATATGTCCTCTCAGGGATCCAGGAACTGGTCATAATGAGGACAAGGTCCAGGTGTCCATCATAAATAACTTATTCCCTGAAGCCAGGGGTCATTGCATTGAGACGGCAAGAGCCAGTATTCTGGAATATACTTATGATATCTTCATCCGATCATTCTCACTTAGTCCTTCCTTAAGTGTTCTGTGTTCTAGAGAAATCATTAACTCCATGTTGCTTACAAGAGGACATACTTTATTTGCATTCTGAGGCATGTGTACAATGGGATAAGGATGCTGGCCCTAGCAAGAATAGAAGCTGTATAAGAAGCAAAGGAATAAAAAAAAAAAAAAAACAATTTCTTTCTCTCATGGGGTCCCTTCGGTTTCCCTGTCTCAATACTATTTGCTTCAGTATAATTGGGTGCATAGCCCAAATTTCTGTAGGAATACAAGAGAAGGAACAGTTACCTCTAAGTAAGAATTTGGAGGAAGAGGAAGATTAAGGGAAGCTTCAAGGAGAATGTAACATTTGAACTGATATTAAAGAAGGAAAAGGAACAGTGGAGAAGTCGAAGAAATGTTTTCCAGGTATGAGGAAATTATTAACTTAAACCAAGTAAATATGTGTGGCAGGTGAGTAAGGGCATCTTGTACAAAGGAAGAAATATAATTTAACAGTAGTTTAGGTACAGTTTACAAAGAGCCTTAGATGCCAAGCTAAGATGAAATGGTTTTCTGTGGGCAAAGATATCACTGCAAGTTGTATAGAAGACTAAATAGATCAACTCCTAGAATTAATTTGGATTTTTGGAAGCATATTATTCTTACTGAAATAAGGAGAGATCAGTTTGAAAAGCCCAACTGGACTCCTATCCATATTTTAGATGGCTATGCTTCCTGATTTTATTCAGAAACTAGAGGCCTAAAATGGACTGACATTTGCTTTTAAGACAAAGTACCTAAGTGTCTTTGGTCAAAGCATTGTCTCTTGGCCAACAGCATCAGCCCCAGCATGACCTAGGATCTTGTTAGAAATGCAGTCTCAGGTTTCAGATTCATCCAACTGAATCCAAATCTGCGTTTAACAAGATTCTCCAGATGATTCTTGTGCTTTCATTGCAGTGCACAAAGCACTGAGCCCTAGAAAATTACATCTTGGTTAGGGTGCATTCTAAAGGGCAGAAGAGAACTGTTTCTGCTTCAAGGCTGCAACTCTGAAATCTTGTCCTCTGGTTGTAAAATCTAACTTCAGTGAAAATGTCGAATTGCCAATCAACTCAAATGAAGATAATTAGTATTTTCATGCCTCTAGTGCATGATCAGGATAGTGAGGAAAGATCTCAGCTTTGCAGAACAGTGGAGTTAGTTGACTGTGATTGCCTTCCCATTACAGAAGATGCATTCTACAAACAATTAGAGAACAAGATAAGCCCATATGTAGTCCAGTGCTAGATTCTGAGCTTTAGGCTATCACTGTTACACAAGTCTTGAGAAGGTACAGATTATTGTGCAGTGGAGCTGGAGAGAGCTTGACTTTTTTGTGTGTGTTTTTGTTTTTTTCTCTCTGTCACCACTGCAATTGCTACAAAATTATACTGACCTTTAGAAAAGGCAGTGAACTATTTGATTTCCCTTGGCCCTAAATTTTATACTCTGACTAAATATGTCACAGAGAAAGAATTCTCTTTAATTGTTTTTAAATTGATAGTCCTTTCATTCAGCTCTTTTACTGGCTTCCTTTATTTCATTGTATTACATAGAAGAGCAAAAAGGTTTTGCCAAAGACTGTCACTGGAGTCAAGTAAAAAAAAAAAGAAAAAGAAAAGAAAAAAAAAGACACTGCTATTTTGAGAAATTGGTCATGATACTACCATGAGCAAAAATCACCAAAAAATGAACCAGCAGTAGTAAAGTTCTCTTCTGTTTAATTTCCTGTCTGTTTTGATTTTCTGGTAGTTCTTCTATTTCCACACCTAATGTGATAGTAGATTCAACAGGGTTATCACTGGCAATGTGAATGACCAAATTTTATTGACTTTAAGTTTTTTAAATCAAGTTTTGATAATAGCTTTTCTCCCTTTATATCATATCAGCAATGCAAACAAAACACTCTTTATGAGATAAAGCAAGTTTTCTTAAGAATCAGTTACTTTGGGGGCACCTGGGTGGCTCAGTCAGTTGAGCATCTGACTCTTGCTTTAGGCTCAGGTAGTGATCCCAGAGTCATAGGATCAAGCTCCAGGTTGGGCTCCATGCTGAGCGTAGAGCCTGCTTAGGATTCTCTCTCTCTCCTTATCCCTCTGCCCCTCTCCCACACTTGTTTTTTCTCTCTCCCTCTCTCTCCCTCTCCCTCCCTCCCTCTCTCTCTCTCTCTCTCAAAAAAAAATTACTTTTAAGCCATTGGTAAAGCCTAACTTTCAAAAAATTAAAAATATGACTCCCATATAAATATAAAATGAACATATCAAACATTTTATCCATCTCATTAATTAATGACAGAGTTAGGAAGATGGCAAGGCCAGTATTCATGGGCACTTTAATAAAAGGATGTTAGAATAAAATCACTATGATAGTTATGAAATTGGTTAGTGTCCATTGGGGTAATAAACTATAAACAGGTATTTTATTCCCTGCTGGACAGAAATTATTTGCATTTATACTGGACAGGAAATCTACAAATTAACCTATAACTTCACTAAGCTAGGCTTCTTTAATCAGTATTAAACAATGTGTTTAATAAAGCACATTCCCTAGATAATAAAATAATCCTTATTTAAGACTATTAAATCATCACGGAAAATGTCACCTGTCTTTTTTTCTTGTTTTCAAGTTTTAAATATTTTTTAAATATCATTATTGGCTTTTAGATAGATCACAAGTTAAATCTTGTTCACTGTTTTTTCCCTTTGCTTTATTTTGACCAGAGTCAATGAACAGTAATTTGGTTCTTCAGAATTGCTTGGAAGATAAGAGCAATCCCTTTACTCTAAACATCCTCCTCCTATCAGAGGTCTTTCCACGTTAGAGTATTCCCTATCCCGTATGACTCCATAAAATTTGGACCCACTGCAGTTTATTTATGTGGCTCAAGTGAGAAATGATTGGCCTATGATCATGAAAATGGGCCTGATATATACCTAGAAAATGAAATTAGAAGGACCACATGTCTGCTTGACCACAAACAAGTCTGAAGGAGGAAAGAGCCAAAACTGATGGTGGGATTATACTAGGAATAAATATGATCTTTGACATATTTGGGTTAATATTGGAGTCACCCATTGTTGGTGATAGCTGAAACCATGTGAATTGATTTAAAAATAGGCACCTACAGAAAAAAAAATTAAAAAAAAAATAAAAATAGGCACCTACAGAGGTGACTGATAGGAATACAGGACCTAAGACCAAACCCAACTTCATCAGTCCTAGAAAAAGAAGAGGCAATGAAGTAAGGGCAGTCATATACTAAGATAATTAGAACATGGCAATCTAAATGCATGCAGCCTACTTTGAACATATAAACAAAGAAATATAGTACTTTCAACACACATACAAAATTAATTTTAATTTCCCCAAATTAGTATTTCTTGCTTCTTTCTAAATTTTGTAAGTTATTTTAACATTTCTAGTAGGTCCATAGATTGTTAGAGTGGAAATGAGGTGCACAGATTTGTGATTTTCCTTTATTTTTTATTTTTTTATTATTATTTTTTTAATTTTTGTGACAGAGAGAGACAGAGCATGAACGGGGGAGGGGCAGAGAGAGAGGGAGACACAGAATTGGAAACAGGCTCCAGGCTCCGAGCCATCAGCCCAGAGCCTGACGCAGGGCTCGAACTCACTGACCGCGAGATCGTGACCTGGCTGAAGTCGGACGCTTAACCGACTGCGCCACCCAGGCGCCCCTGTGATTTTCCTTTAAAACAAGAGCTAATCAAGATTTATCTGTCTTTTTTTTTAATTTTTTTTAATGTTTATTTATTTTTGAGAGAGACAGAGACAGAATGCGAGTGGGTTAGGGGCAGAGAGAGAAGGAGACACAGAATCGGAAGCAGGCTCCAGGCTCTAAGCTGTCAGCGCAGAGCCCGACGTGGGGCTGGAACTCACGAACCATGAGATTATGACCTGAGCGGAAGTTGGATGCTCAACCAACATCCACTGAGCCACCCAGGCGCCCCAAGGTTTATCTGTCTTAAGGAGCTGGGAAATGAAGGTAAACATGAAATCTGGGGGGTACAGGTAGCCGTAGAGTCAACACCAGTCTTTTGGGGCTTTGGGCCCTGTATTTGATGTACCTTGAGTGGATTTGGCTTCATAGTGTATCCTATTTGAATTGACTGTTGGGAGCCCTGGAAATTCTAGGTAGAACATTATTTTACCAGGTATATGTAACTAGAGATAGTAGCTCAAGGCACCAAAAACCTTCCTCTCCACCTTAAATGTCAGCAGATGCCATAGGCAAGAATAGAATCCTAAGACTATTTGCCAAGCAACTGCTGGATGCCTGGTGGCCTACATCTCCTACAGAGTGAGACTCCTAGCTAGTCAGCTCACTCAGTAATCTCACACTGTTCCTTTACTTTGTCTTCGGGTTGAATGAGGATGATCCCGGTTGCTTGTTATTCTGTTCACTCCGCACATTTGCTTGCCAAGTGTGCACACGACCTGAGAATGCATCCAGCACTGTCAATTTTACTACTGCTTCAACATTCCAATAGTTGACTTGACAGCAGATATAATTTTGACAAAATTAGAAAATCTTGTGGAATGGGTTTGTCTCATTCAATTTCTGACAGAGATGTTAAAGAATTGTTTCCCTGCCCCCAGCTCCCCTCTTTGCAATCTAGATGACACTGTGGAGCAGCAAGTCAGGGAGCTAGTTTCCCAGTGAAATCTTCCCTTTTCCAGTGGCCTGCCCAGGTGACCCTTTGATCATCTGAAGAAGGATGGCCCTCACTCTACAGGAAACCTCAGCTCCACAGGGCCTCTGCTCACTGAGCACATCAGCGGCCATGCTGGCATATTTATAGCCAGTGGGACTCCGGGTTGCTCCACACATTTGTAAAGCCACCAGCTATGATAGTCCATGTGATGGCAATTTTCTGCTGCTGAAAAGGTCCCACAGAGCCATTCAGAGAGAGAGAATGGCATATTCCAGGATCCTGGCTGTAATATTTTTTTGCTTCTTTTGAGAAATAATGGGGACTATGTCTTTTTTTTTTCCAGTTAGCTATCCTGCACTTAGATAAATAACTGGAACTGCAACAGGTATTTTGTTTTTTTCTTTTTCTTTTAAAGAAGAACAGAGAATAACATGCCTTTCTTTTAAGTATGTTGATCTCAATAAATAACAAAAATTTAAAAATATGCACAGTCACGTGACTGGACAAATAGTGTGTATATGATTCTTAAGATATGAGCAAAAGTACAAACTTGCAGATATTTGACATTATTTGTATAAACCATCTGAATAATTCATCTCATGGCTCTTTCACTGACATACTTGGGACTTATATGGGCCCAAGATGTGGGAATGTGTACTGGTCCCATTTTCATGAAAAGACTGGAATTTTCCTTTACCTAGAGAGAAAAACTTTCATTCAGTTTGGAACTAATATTCACTTTGTGAAGAAACACTGCCATACAAAGTTTCTACATGATTCTTAGATGGGCAAAATAATAATCCAATGTACCATACCATCTTTATCTATTCTGTGCAATAACAGACTTTATTATAAAGGCCTGTGTTAATTCCTTTAGTTGACAGGATTAATATTTACTGTTTCTGTATGAATATGGTAGAGCTTAAGCAAGTTCTCTTTCCTGGCTTTCTGTGGTCCTTCCACTCCCTCACCTTTAAATCTGTTGTTAGCTTTCAAAAGTCCTTCTAGATTAAAAGAAAAAAAAAATTGCCTAGTGATATGACTGTCTCATTTCTTTTTCTTTTTTTTTTTTTGTTTTATTTTTTAACGTTTATTTGTCGTTGAGAGACACAGAGAGACAGAGCGTGAATGGACGAAGGGCAGAGAGAGAGGGAGACACAGAATCTGAAGCAGGATCCAGGCTCTGAGCTGTCAGCACAGAGCCCAATGTGGGGCTCGAGCTCATGAACCATGAGATCGTGACCTGATCTCATGGTGCCTGTAACTCTCTCATTTCTTAACATAATTACTTTCACTGTCTTGTGTTGAGAACTCACTTTTTGACTCGATGTTTAGCCTTACACAGCACTTGGGTTAGGGTACTCATAAATGCTTTACATCTGCTGCCCCTTTGATCCTCACATGACAAAGCTGGTGTTGCTATTCCCATTGTGCAGATGGGGGAAGTGAGGGACAGAGAGGGTAAATAACTTGCACCCAAGAACTCCCAGCTGTTGAGTGTTAAATCTGAAATTCAAATCTAGGCTACTTTACAAGCTTGTGGATTAATCTCTTCATGACACTGGTCTTGATTGTTGATGAATGAATATGAAACCTAGAAGTTCCATCACAGGAGATGCAATCTAGTCATATACAAAGTGCTATTTTTCTTTTCTGCAAGCATTCAGATTCAATATTTGTTTTTGTTTTCCCAGTATTGGATTTATTTTATGATAGCCTAGAGTCTCATTACTGTTTACATTTCAGAGATTTTTATGGGTTTTGTTGTTTGTTTGTTTGCTTGTTTTAGAACAGTATATCGAGAAAATAAAATGTTAGGGGTGCCTGGGTGGCTCAGTTGGTTAAGTGTCCAGCTCTTTATTTCTGTTCAGGTCATGATCCCAGGGTCTAGGGTTCAAAGCCCACATTGGGCTCCATGCTGAGTGTGGAGCCTGCTTAAAATTCTCTCTTTTTCTCTGTCCCTCTCCCTGCTCAAAAAATATTCATAAAGTTGCAAAGAGGGTCATTTCACATTGCAATACCAAATCTTCTTCCTAGCCTCAAACCTTCGAATGTCCATCTGATTTAAACTTCTTTGTGAAGAGTTTTGAGTAGGATGAACATTGGGGCATGCTCTGGACTTACCAGGAATTTTGCTCATTTTTTATGAACCTCCCCTATTTTATTTATGTTATTACCAAGCTTTTAGCACAAGTGCCTTCATCTTTTACAGATGTCCTCTGGTATGAGATATTTTTTTTCTTTCTCTCAAAATCAATATAAGTTAACCTGTTGAAAAAACTGAACAAACTTGATTATTTTGGTTCATAATGTTGCCATTATGAAAAATTTCTAAGACATCTCAGCTAAAACACCTAAAATGTCCCTGAAGCCTCTATTTTCTTAATCAAAACCTGAAAAAAGTTGGACTAGATTAAGAATAAAAACTACTGTATTCATATGAACTATATGAAATCACCATTTTTAGGTCAGAAAAAAATTGATTATTTGCCATTTCATATGGCTTAACCTAAGAGATCAACTATTTCATTATATGATGTTAAATATTTATATGTATTTATAAAGATCTTAGTTGTTTTTGAGGACCAATAAACTAGGGCTAAGATTAAGGTTGTATTTATCACTTTGCTCTAAATTTAATAGTCCTATCATTCTTTCTGATTTTTAATAGAAATTAAGATTAAAATATCATGTGGTGATCTGAGTCTCAGTCCTTCTATCTATAAATACTTCTTGATTGCTAAGTAATAGAGGAGATTAAAAAAAACTTTGTCTCAGACAAAGACCTTGTCCCCAAGGACTTTGCATTAGGTTTTAGAGTACTCTTCCATGTACACTTGTCCCATTTGGACTTGTGGACCTGTGGCTATTTGTTGACACCTGGCATAATATTCCTTTTTGATATGTGTTGGAGCCAGCTGGGACTGCCTCACAGAGCCAACTAGTTAAATATTCAAGAATTTTGCAAGGTGATCGTGAAACCATTGCCAGCTTGAAATGGGCCACGGTAGAAGTATTAGCCCACAGAAATTAGCAATCACTACCTAAGAGGGCTTTTTTTGTTTTTTTTTTTTTTTTTGGTCAGAAAGCCAATTTCCCAGTCTGCTTCTGGAACTCACATGGCTGTCAGGTATAGTAGAATTCCTAGCAAGCTTTATATCTGATTATTACACACGGACAGTTAATTAAAAGTCCAAAACAGAACTCTGAACAGTTGTACACAACTAGTTGGTGTTGAATAAAGAGAAGTTGGAGAAATGTAATTTGGACAAAACTCTTTCCTTTTTTTTTTCTTTTCTTTACTTTTCTTTACTTTTCTCTTCTCTTCTTTTCTATTCTTTTAAGTTTATTTATTGGGGCACCTGGGTGGCTCAGTTGCATCTGACTTCAGCTCAGGTCATAATCTTGAGATTTGTAGGTTCGACCTCTGTGTTGGACTCTGAGCTAACAGCCCAGAATTTGGAACCTGCTTCAGATTCTGTGTCTCCCTCTCTCTCTGCCCCTCCCTTGCTCATGCTCTCTCTCAAAATAAGAGAGCACAAGCAGTGGATGGGGTAGAGAGGGAGAGAGAGAGAATCCCAAGCAGGCTCCACGGTGTCAACACAGAGCCTGATGTCAGGCTCAATCTCACAAACCATGAGATCATGACCTGAGCTGAAATCAAGAGTTGGACGCTTAACGTCTGAGTCACCCAGGTGCCCCTGGACAAAACACTTTCAAAATGAAAACAAATGCTCTCAGTTTAGAGAGTTGGCTCCATTTCTTTTTGCCAGTCTTTTTGGGGACACAGATAACTTCAGGGAAGAGATGGCTCTTTTCACCATGTATGACACGGCTCATTTTGATAAGCATTTCATGTATGAATTCTAACAGGCATCCTGTTAGATTATGATTTTTTTCTTAGATTATGATTTCTGTTTGTTCCACTTACAAATCAAAGATAAAGCACAGTTGTGTCACATGGCTGGTAAAGTGTCAGTAATCGGTAGTAATTAAAACCCAGGCCCCGTTGACTTCAGGCTGTCCTCTCTCTACCTCACTGTTACTTAAACAAGAGCACCTGATGAGTAGAACCAATAACCCGAATGGCATCTCCTCTCTTATCCCTTATAAGATCTGCCCCAGATAAGATAGCACACATTAAAGAGGCAAGAATTTTACAAAGTTTCTTAGAGATCTAGAAAGTTAATGACTTTTATAATTCACACCCAAAAAACCAAGAGTAACTTTGCTTCTGTATCCTCATTTGCAAAATATCTGCAATAAAGGAAACTGAATAGGAAAAGCTATTTAATATCTTTTAAATTTATTATGGTACTAAAGTGTTATATAAGTGTGGGACATTAGAAGTTAATCATTTCTGCGTGTTAACATCTCACACCCTTCCTGCTATTCCCCACTTGCAGACCAATTTTTTAAAAATATTTATGTCTTTAAAGTGAGAAACAAAATAGGGACTCTATTTTCATCTCTAAATTAAGATATAAGATCACAGATAATAATACTTAGCCTCATGTTATTGAATTTGTGCAGGGAGTGAAAAAGACATCTAATTAAACAATGCTACTGAGGACAAAATTGAAAGGACTGCACTGAATGACCCTAGTCATTAATTCTAAAAAAAGAAAATCGATGTGTGAAGAATGTTGTCTGGTGACTTCTCCTGGGTTACCTTTTCCAGAATATTCAGTGGCTATCTCCCATGATCTTTACATAACTTGCTAATAAACAAAAGAGTAGGAGACATAAAAGAAGAAATCAGCAAATCAGCACTGACCTAATTATTGCAAAGTGCATGTCTTTACAACTGACCTGCAGGCAACTTACAAGTGGGGAAATAGTTTTGTCCGAGCATTTCAATATTTCATATGAATCATAAAACTCACAGCAAAAAGAAAAGAAGAGTTCAGCCACAATTCATGAATAAGGTAAAACGTGAGTTCAAAGGGTAGAGATGTTTAGCTGTAGGTTGCCTATAACATGATAAAGTGGGACAGAGAAGATGAAGTTGCCATCTGCTTGGTTACTGACAAGTGAATTCTGATTTACTCCAGGGAAGAAAAAAGAACTTTTTCTTTCTTTCTTTCTTTCTTTCTTTCTTTCTTTCTTTCTTTCTTTCCTTCTTTCTTTTCTTTTCTTTTCTTTTCCTTTCTTTTCTTTTCTTTTCTTTTTTCTTTTCTTTTCTTTCTGTCTTTCTGTCTGTCTTTCTGTCTTTCTGTCTTTCATTTGTTCTTTCATTTCAGACTCAGTCTCTTCATTTAAGAGATTGATTTAGGAAGAAATTGCTAATTTGATCCATGTTATTTTAAAGATATTTTCAGGGGCGCCTGGGTGGCGCAGTCGGTTAAGCGTCCGACTTCAGCCAGGTCACGATCTCGCGGTCCGTGAGTTCGAGCCCCACGTCGGGCTCTGGGCTGATGGCTCAGAGCCTGGAGCCTGTTTCCGATTCTGTGTCTCCCTCTCTCTCTGCCCCTCCCCCGTTCATGCTCTGTCTCTCTCTGTCCCAAAAATAAATAAACGTTGAAAAAAAAATTTAAAAAAAAGATATTTTCATAATATTTCATATATTTCAATGTAATTTTGAAAGCAAAGAAAAGATAGTAAGTTAAGATAAAAAAAAATTAAGAGTAGAATGTCCAATGGTAACTTCTTGGTTATGCTTCTTCTGTTGTTCCCCTAGACTTCTTCCTTTATACTGAGACACAGAAATTGAAAAGGAAAATTAAACCATGGGCCAGTATTACAATCGTGTGTAATTCAATGCCTATATATATATATATATATATATGCCATGATTGTTACTTGTTTGACATTTACTTAAATTAACTTAACTTTTCATTAACTCCGCTATGAGTTTGCCAATGCTAATTATGGTGTGCCCTGCTTCATCAGCACCCAGCATGATAACTACTATGACTTGAAATGAAATTTGACTAAATGAGGAAATAAGTCCTTTAAAATACTTGTTTATTAATTAATTCAACAACTATTTATTGAATGTATTCTAAGTTTTAGACATTATGGTTGGTACCAAGGATCCTAGGGTAAGAAACAGCAGAAAAGTTTATGAACTTAAGTTCTCAGGAAAAAAAAAAAGACATTAATCAAATAAATACATAGAAACTCAGAACTGTGATGATCAGTATCAGAAAAAGTACATAGTCCATGAAAATAGTACATATGTTCTCATTGAATTTGGGGGGCTTAAGTAAATAAAAGCTATATAAAAGATTTTTATGAGACCTTTCATAAACTTCATGCCTAATTCAACCATCCGTTCACTTATATGCAATAGTTCAGCAACCTCCACCCCCTAAAGAACACCCTGTGTCGTCTGGAACCATGTTTTGGCATCTAGTTTTGTTATACAAGAACCATTTTTAAAAGGATTTGGGTTGGAGCCTTAACAAATTTCACATGGGCTTTGTTAGAGCTCTTAGCCAACTGAGCTCTCTGCAGATGAGTTAGCCCCTAATCATACCTTACTTTCTAAATGTCCTCAGAAGAAGCACTTGAAAAGCAATGGAGTGTGACTCAATTGCTCTTGTAAACTGCCTCCTTGTGGAAGCCGAATTTACTCCACTCTGTTACCATTGCCAACTGCAAACATTTGTGAATACCAAATATACAGGGCATTGTATCAGTGATGCAGGAGAAAAACAGATTGTATTCAGGTCCCTCTGGAACATACTTCTCACTTACAGTGAGACCCACACATGTAGTGCATTTCTGCACTTTATAGGACTTCTTTAACTACAATCTCAGTCCAGAGGACTTGGTAGATATACATAATAAGAGTGGAAATGAATTGAGAATTTGAAGTCAGGTGATGGGCATATTGGGATCCATTATACTAATCTGATTTTTTGTGATGCAATTATTTTTGTAACATCTTTATCGAGTTATAATCCACATACCATAGAATTTACCCTTTAAAGTTATATATCCATCACCACAATTAATTGTATATTTTATCATCTCTAAAAATACCCTCTATGCTGTAGCAGTCACTCCTTATTTCCCTCCTATCCCCTTTTTTCATCAGATTTAGGCAATCTCTAATCTAATTTTTGTCTCTATAATGCACATTTCATACAAATGGAATTATATTATACACCATGTGGTCTCTTGTGAGTGGCTTCTTTCAATTAGGGTAATGTTTTCATGGTCCATCCATGTTGTAGCATCTATCAATACTTCATTGCTTCCTATGGTCAAATAATATTCCATTGTGTGAATATGCCACATTTTGTTTATCCATTTATCAGATGGTGGGCATTTGGGTTTTTCTACTTCTGTTTTTCACCATATAAATAATTCTTCTATGAACATTTGTGCATGCGTTTTTCTGTGATTGTATGTTTTCATTTTTCTGGAGAATACCTAGAAAAAAATTGCTGAGTCATAGTTAATTCTACACTTAGCCTTTTGAGGAACTGACAGAGTATTTTTCAAGGAAGGCGCACAAGTTTACATCCCTATCAGCACTGAATGAAGGTTCTAATTTCTCCGCATCCTGACCAATATTGTTATTATCTGTCTTTTTGATCATAGCCATCCTGGTGATTGAGAAATGATATTTTATACTATTCTAATGTTGTATTTGCTTGAAACATTTTATAATAGAGCTTCAAAAAGGAAATAAATATCAAACTCTGTATGTTTAAAACAGTCATTTGCACAAATATTTCATTTATACCAAAAATGGTAGGGGCATCTGGGTGTCTCAGTTGGTGAAGCATCTGACTGCCGCTCAGGTCATGATCTCATGGTTTGTGAGTACAAGCCCTGACTTGGGCTCTGTGCTGACAGTGCAGAGCCTGCCTGGGATTCTTTCTCTCTCCCTTTCTGCCCCTCGCCCATGTTTATGTGCACACTCTCTCTCACAATAAGTAAATAAACTTTAAAACTCATGGTAGTTTGCACACCAGAATGTTTGCAGCTATGACTTAGTTTTAAGGTATCTTACTTAAAAAATGACTTTCTTGGGGTGCCTGGGTGGCTTGGTCGGTTGAGCGTCCGACTTCAGCTCAGGTCATTATCTCAAGGTCCGTGAATTCGAGTCCCGCGTCTGGCTCTGTGCTGACAGCTCAGAGCCTGGAGCCTGTTTCAGATTCTGTGTCTCCCTCTCTCTCTGCCCCTCCCCTGTTCATGCTCTGTCTCTCTCTGTCTCAAAAATAAATAAACATTAAAAAAATTTTTAAAAATGACTTTCTCTTCTTAAAGATCTTTTCGAAATAATTATTTAGGTTCTTATGTGTCTAAAAAACAAAGATCCAGTCCAAGATCTCTTTTGAAGATGATTGTTGAAGGGTCTGTCACATTTGTGACAAAGGATCAATATACTTTTCCATTTCTAAAACGTGAATATTTTAAAAAAACAGATTAGAAATGGGGTTCTATTGTTATCTATTGTTATTTAGGATCTTCTTTCTCATGCTTCTTGTTCTGATAGACAATGATTTATTCTATATTACTTCCACATCTTCCAAGGAAATGGCAGATTAGTTACCTTTAAAAAATCACTGGTTAGCTTTTCTCCATGTTGTATAATTTAAGGAAAATCTGTTAACATTGCTTAAAATAAAATTTTTTAAAAATATTTTATTGAACTGGTTTTAATCTCATTTTTAATAGACTAATTATTCTGGAATTGTTTTATTCTTTTCTTTATAACCCAGTGGTGCTCATGCAGATATCATTTTAAGTAATCAGCCATAGTGTAATCAGTAATTAAAATTGTAGCCAACTACAGGTGCTGCTAATTGTTAATCAATTAGACACATAATGATTGCATATCTAATTGAAATACTGATTGAAGTATTGATAGTTACTCATGATTTTTTTTTTCAAAAGTAAACTATCTCTTCTTGTTCTTGAATTAGAATGAGTTGTTGAGATTATGTTCCTAACTACTCTGAGTAGCTTCTTGGAACTTTGGTGAGCAATGGACCTGTTCTTTCTGCATGTATAAATAAAATTGGTACAGTTGATCAGAATTGACCTGACTGGCTGTTGAATAAGTCTGTAAATTTTAATTGGTTCATTTGCATATTAACAGGCAGCATTCTGCAGATGGTTCTGTGGGCCCTGAGTATCTGAATTTGGCAAATTTGGGGACCATTATATAGGAATGTAACAGTCATCAAACACTGATGGAATCCCTGTTTTGCCAGGAGGCTCCAGTTGGTATCACTGTCAACCTGCTGATCAGTCTTTACGGGAATTAATTAGCTCACATATTTATAACAATTTGGTAGTTATAATATCTGCATGACCAAAAGAGATTTGTCATTTATTCCTTTTGAAAAATGATTGTTGAAGTTCACAAGACAGGCTAAAGCTTGGAAAAGAACATTTTGTCTATACCATCATAATTAAACATTATTTTGTACTTTCATTGAATCATGTGAATGGAGGACGCTTAGCAAGAATAAGCAAAGGCAGAGCAATATTGTTTGCACTTCACGATTCATCAAATAATGACCATTCTAATTTAAAGGCATAAACTCTGAATATAAAGCCAGAATTTATTTTCCCAGAAGGAGAGCATATGTCATTATGCTTAATAGATTTAGGAAGGCCAATCCACTAACAGCATCATAGACTCTGTCGCTAGAAAGGATCATGCTCTTCAAGAAAAGTGTTTTAAGTGAATATGACTCTGTTATAACACCACACCTGGAACATAGCAGGCATTGGGGATGTTTGTTGAATAAACTAATAAAGAAATGCATGTAAATAATGGCAAGATTTTCCTTGGGCATTAATCCAAACAGAACAGATCATTAGCAGTCCAAAAAGATTTCTAATTTTAATTTTTTTAAAGCAGCAATGTAGTAATGCGACCACTGAGCTCTTATTCATGATATCAATGATGTTTGGGATGAGACAAGCACAGCATCCTCTTCTGTCTGCTGCCATAATTCACTTATTAGGCTAAAAATGAATTTCCAAGTAAAGTCTGGGATAAGGGCTGAAACTTGGAAAAAAAACACAACTTTGAAATTTTACTGCGTATTTAAGCATGCGTGAAAATCGGTACAAATGCCATTCTTATTCAAGGTAATAGAAATAGAAAACCTAAGAACTGCTGTGTTAGTACTCTGTCTAGTTGTGTGATGTATCATTTATTAACACGTTGTATATGACATTGTTTTTAATCCAACTATTCTGTTGACACCTGTACACTTATGGTTTGGATGTAAAGTATAAATAGTAAGTTATGTTATTGGTCGGTCTTCTGGCATTACCTGAGCATTGAATTTGAGAACAATTCCATTTACTCATTCATAGAAGGAATATTTCTCAAACCTTCATTTCCAGTAAGAGAATACCACAAAACACTTGTGATTCTGGAAGCAGCCAGCTGTTAATATGAGTTATGTGAATCTGACCTATAATCTCACCTGACATTTGGAACTCAAATATTTTCCCTTATTTCTCCAACACAATTAAAATATTTAGTCTCACTTCATTTTATGAGACATAAATAGCTATGTAAGTACTCTGTAATTACTGTACATTGTAACAAATGACCTCATAAATACATTGTAATGTCCCATGTAATTACATGGTAAGTCATGTCTTTGAGATGACTGCTCTGAGATTGAAAGCCTGCTGGTTTCAGAGATTAATTACTTAGGGCCTAATTTGACAGTTTGCTTGAAGATATGCCTCTGTTAAATAGCCACATCTGCATTTTTTTTGAGAAAATTGTTTCATAGCAACATGTTCCCTTATTTAATATAGATCCAGGCGTATATGTTTATACATAAATGTTGGACATGCTTAAATTTTGATGTACATTAAAGCAAAAAAGGGCATTGTTCTGTATAGGATGAGATTCATGTGTAATCATATTTCTTCTACCAAACATTAGAAATTGTTTTGTGACAATAATTTTAAAGCCTCTGGTTTTATCACTCTAAAACAATTTTCAGTATGTAGTATTGTAAAAATTTTGGTTTTTATTCTTTTATTGACCATTGTACCACCCTTAAACTAATATTTCATTTTTTAGGAGACCTATTGGTGTATCATGATCATTTTAACATGAGTGCCCTACTGGAATTCTCTGAGTTCCTACTGGTCATTCTTCTTCTTCTTCTTCTTCTTTTTTTTAATGTATATTTATTTTTGAGAGAGAGAGAGAAACAGAGCACGAGTAGGGGAGACACAGAATCCACAGCAGGCTCCAGTCGCTCAGCCGTCAGCGCAGAGCCCAATGTGGGGCTCGAACTCACAAACTGCGAGATCATGACCTGAGCAGAAGTCGGACACTTTAACCGACTGAGCTACCCAGGCGCCCTCCTACTGGTTATTCTTGATAAATACATTTTATCCCATATGTGAAAATTTTTTCAGGGTGCCTGGGTGGCTCAATCAGTTGAGCCTCCCGACTATTGATTTCGGCACAGGTCATGATCTCACGATTTGTGGGATCAAGCCCCATGTAGGACTCTGTGCTGACAGGGTGGAGCCTGCTTAAGATTCTCTCTCTCTTGCCCTCTCTCTCCCTGCCTCTCCCCCATGCTCATGTGCTATCTCTCTCGCTTTCTCTCAAAATAAATAAATAGACTTAAAAAAAATTCATATGGTATAAATAAGTATTTAAACTCTTATCTCTTTGCCTCAATTGCTTAAATATCTGGTGAAATCAATTAGTCTGTAGTTAGGCCATTCACCTTACTGCTTAAAAAGTATCTTGGTTTCCATGTTCTAAAACAAACAAAAGAAATGAGAAATAAGTGGACACTGTATTTTCTGCCTTAAATTATATATTGGTCTATTTTCTTGTGCCTTTGAAGGGTATAATTTTACATATAACTGCTGATGTGTTTGTGTTCTGGCTTTCCTAACTCTAGTTCCTGCATCAAAGCTATCACATTGCTTTTAGTGGTTTTATTTAGTAGAAATGAATAGTCTGAGAAAGGACCTAGTGATCTGAAAGAGTTAATGAGCCTCCCTAAACATCCGGCTTACTTCCAGGGAATGACTTGGGTCCTGGAGAATAAAGTCTATTGATACTGACAAATTCTGAAATGTATTACTCCTAAGATCGCTTTATCATGAACTCCAGGGAACAACCAAATTGCTTTATCGTAATGGAATTTTGTCAAAATGTGAATACCTCCTAGAAATTACATTCCCAGTTTCTAGGACCTAGAATAAAATAGGCCTGGCTACTAGGCTATGCATAGCAAATTATCACGTGAAAAAATGCTATTTTAAATCCAGGGGTTTACAAAAAAAAAGCCAGATACATACCCGTTCTCCCTTTCTTTTTTTATTCCCAGTAGTATGAACTGTAGTCTGTATTGGGGAGTGATTTTCCTGGTTGACTTAGGAGTATTCAGTTAATTTTATATAGTTAGCCAAGAAAGCCTGGCTAACAGGAAAAATTAATTGATTTTTCTTCCATTTCTTCCCATAATAGAGGCCACGCATAGTTACATACCTGAGAATCAACTCCAACAGGGTTTCCATAATCAACAGAGAAAGCACCGTTTCTATGCCCCACTCAACAGAATATGGTAAAATCTACCATAACAAAACCACCTCTTTACACATTGCACTGAATGGCGTTTGAGTGGCAAAAAAATTTGTTTTCCAGGGAAATGTAATCTAGTTGTTGTGATCAGATGAAGTGTTTATGAAGATAACCTACCTCAATGAGGATCATTCATTCATTTATATATTTTTATGTCTTCAATACACAATCATATGAGGTCGAAGTGACCTGATAACTATACTTTTTGAGACCTTTCTTCAGTTTTCAATGTCCTTTTGTGTTTTCAAAACAGACATACATGCTACTACCACTATTACCACTAACAATTCTAAAATGAAAATAAAATAAAGTAAAATAAAATACAAAAGAGTAGAACTTTGTGTTTTACAGTGTTTTTATGTTTCTAAACTAACTGGTTATCTCTCAACAAGGTGAGAGAAAGAGATGGTCTTGTGATGTATGATTGATACAACTACGTCAATGATTTCTAACATCACTTAGCAAATTAATGAAAAGTTGAGATGCTTTCTGTCATCCATCTTATACCTACTGAATATCTTTTATTTGGAAAATACTATTCTATCTTTCTCTAAACAATTCAGAACTGCATGCTAGACAGAACATCCAGTAAGATTTTTTAAGCAGAGGCTATAAGAATTAAGGAGGTCCCAAGGGTGCCTAGGTGGATCAGTCAGTTAAGCGTCCAACTTCAGCTCAGCTCATGATCTCATGGTTTGTGGGTTTGATCCCTGCATCAGGCTCTGTGCTGACAGATCAGGGACTGAAGCCCACTTGGATTCTGTGTCTCCCTCTGTCTGTCCCTCCCCTGCTCATGCTCTGTCTCTGCCTCTCAAAAACAAATAAACATTAAAAAAAAAAGAATTAAGGCAGTCCAAAGTATATTTCCATCTACCTGTGCCTAGGATTTAAATTTATTTAACATTTAGAGTTAATTCTTAAATAGATGACTAGTATTTACTGTGTAGCATACATATGCAAATTAGGAGCCACAGTTGAGTTGGGGACACCACTGGAAAAGCTATGGACCACACTCAACTATTGTCCCATTTCCTCCTGATAGAATTTTGAGCCTCATCTTTAAATTACACAGAAATATTTTTAAAATATTGCTTTGAAAGTATGCAAAGTACTAACTTAACAGACTGCCCAGTTGATGGTATACATGGGATGCCCTATGTCTTTATGGACAGTGATGGATTGATGTTCTTACAGTGTAGGTTTGGAAACCTATTTGACCTTAATTTACTGGTTCAATTCCCCTATGCTACTAAACTGAAGTGAGTTAGGTAAGGGATTAGTTTCCCCTTTTTTCCTTGGAATTGTCAAGGTTGAGCTCTTAGAATTTGATTACAGAAGCAGGGAAAGTGGTGGCATGTCAATTTCCCAGCATCAAATTAAATTTAGCCCAGTTTGCTCCAAGAAATATAAAAATGTGCATATAATAAATAGAGCATATTCCAGATGCCATTTCTCACTGTGTGGTTTTTTTTTTTTTTAATCTCATATGTGCTCACTGTCTACACCTGAAAAAGACAGTGGTGTGGGATGAATGGGTGTGGAATTCAGAGTCAATGTCAGGAGGGCTGTTCCCCTCAATCAGGAGTGAGGAAGGTGATGAGGGATGTTCCTTCAGGAAGACTAGTCATAGTATCCAGACAGAGTGGTAGAGAACAGCTGTACCTAGTGGGTGGAGTCAGAAAGGGCTGACAAGGATTTTCAGGTGGTAAATCAGGAGACCAAGTAGGTTTGGGGAGTTCAGAATGTGAAAGCAGGTAATGCAGAGATTCAGAAAGGTGAGTAACTATTGTCAGGGAAGTCTGCCAGCCCCAGATTCACCAAGGAGATAGGAGCTCCTGGAGGACTCAGTCTTGGGCATTTTGGAAGAACTAGGCAGATTACCAAGGTAAAACAACATTGAACAAGATGCATGGCAGCATTCTCATCAGAGAAACCCAGTCACTAAAACTAAGACCCAAATCAAGGTGGGTTTGCAGTATATGATTTGAAGTTGAGCAACCTGAGAAATTGTCCCAACGTGGCTTAGCACAACATAACCAGGAAGGGGATTTTTCCAGAGTAGCCATAAGTAGGGTTTAATCTCCAGGTAGGACTCCCACTGGCACTATGACGACCTAGGGGCCACCAGGACAGAGATCAAAGGAACCCTATTTTACAACTAAACTAACCTATTGATGTGGTAACGTTTGTATTATTTCAAAGTCGTTAAACAAGATCACAACAGGCTAGCTTTCATCATTTTTAAATAAAACAAAGCAATGTTTCTTACCCGAATTTAGGATACAAAATTTTATTTAAAGTCACGTATTTTTCAATTTGTATATAAACATACTTTTATTATTGCACAAATATGTAACTTAGACCTGAGTGGTACTAACAGACTTCACTCTGGAAATGTGTCACACAAAGTTATTTGCAAATATGGCTTTTTGTCATTTTGGATAATAGCTGCCTACATGAACTCAAGAATGCCAATTTTAGTATGCTATCCAGCTTTCTGACTTCACTTATCACAAGAGATTGCATATTTATGATAGTGAGGTAAAAAACATGTCAAATCTGCAGGAATAGTATATATCTGCAGGAAAAATATATATAGCACTTACTAATATTTTATCAACATTTTATCAAATCCATACTTGGTTAGTCCCATAAAGTCCCATAAAGTGGTTCAGAAAAAGGCAAAACACTTTTTTGGAAATTGTCCACACAATTATACACATAATAAAATTTAAAATACTGTTGAATTAGCGAATTAAGTTCTATTCCAGTTCAAAATTCAATTTAGTTTATTTCAGCACCAATGAAATGTTTACCAAGTATTTAGATAAATATCAAATTTAATCATTAAATTTTGTTATTGTATAATTTTGATATTATTGAGGTATCATTTATTCTAAATGATAAAATTAGAAAATACCCTTCCCAGTATCATTTATTCTAAATGATAAAATTAGAAAATACCCTTCCCAGTATCATTTATTCTAAATGATAAAATTAGAAAATACCCTTCCCAGTATCATTTATTCTAAATGATAAAATTAGAAAATACCCTTCCCAGTGTCATTTATTCTAAATGATAAAATTAGAAAATACCCTTCCCAGTATCATTTATTCTAAATGATAAAATTAGAAAATACCCTTCCCAGTGTCATTTATTCTAAATGATAAAATTAGAAAATACCCTTCCCAACATTAACTAGAATATTATTAATATGGGTAGCCTTTAGTTCTGCATCCTCTGTGAAGTGTCATTTATTGATACTACTGGCAGGTCCAGTAAACTTTTTTTTTTTCTTTTGAAAGTAGATTGTTTTTCAGACAGCCTTATCCCAGAAAATGTATTATCATCTACCAAGTTGCTTATTCCAGAAACCTGAGAGTCAATATTGATGACTTTTCCTTCTTTATGTGTGACATTCAACAAATCACTGTGTCCTGTCAAATCTACTTACAAAAGTATTTATAGCATTTCTTCACTTTTTTTTAAGTTCATGTATTTACTTTGAGAGTAAGATAGCATGAGCCAGGGAGGGGCAGAAGGAGAGGGAGAGAGAGAATCCCAAGCAGGCTCAGCATGGAGCCCGTGTGGGGCTCAATCTCACACCCTGGGACCATGATCTGAGCCTAAATCAAGAGTCGGATGCTGAACCAACTGAGCCACCCAGGTGCCCCAGAATTTCTTCACTTTTTCACATTCCTCTAGTCTCTAATGTATTCCAAGGTCTCTTCTTTACCACCCATGCCGGAAGGGTCTATAGGCTACAACAAGAAATGTCAATAGTAATCTACAGAGTAAATTGCTCAGTAAATATTCATCGAAGAAAAGGAGTTTAAAAGGTGTTACTAGGTAATTTATCTCTCAGTGCTCCTCCTGATGTGTAGAAGAAAAGTTGTTGAGCATTGCTGCTGTATGGGGTCTTTCTTCTTTCTCTCTGACCCTTGTTTACTTTTTCCTTTATTCTCCCCCTCTCCATCTCTTAATCTCTTGACCCTCTTACCTCACTCTTTTTCTCTTTACTCCTTCCCTCCCTTGAAGTTCAAGGAAGTCCCTCTCCTTTAATCCACACCACAATCCTTTTGAGGTAGGTACTTCCCATATTGCAGATGAGCAAACCGAGGCAGAGAACTTACATGTCCCACTCACTGATAAGGAAGGTAACTGATATGGGTTGGCTGTGAGAAGGGTAGTACCTGGAGGCGTGGGTATCAATCGGTTAGCTGTGGCAATATTCTGGGCAATGGTAAATTAAGGTCTGAATTACAGCAGTAGCAGAGAGAATGTAAATAAGGGAATGTAAGTAAGATGAGGGATACAATAAAAAGAGATTCTTTAAAAATGCCTATGGGCACTCTCATGAAAAGTCATAGGGTGTCATGAGTACTGAAACATACTCCATTCTTCAAGCAAGTTCATGTGAGATTCAACAAGTTACCAGAAGTACAGAACAGAAATAAGGGGCAGAGTTCAAAACTTATATTCAAGTAAGTTTCAAGATCCTTAGGTTCCTGCTGTGCTGGCAAAGCATTCTTCTTTCCTGCTAGGACCTTCTTTCAAATGGTGCCCTTTAATTCCCTTCCATGGGAATGCTATCCAGATGAAACCACTTAAAAAAAAAAAAGGCTCATTCTAAAGCCACTGACCATGTGTGGAATGGGGCTTGTCTTTCTCAGCAGTCCACTCTATCGAGAGTAAAGTAAAATGTCAGTGTGCAGTGGGATATGTGGACTTAAAAATAGAAGCTTATGAAATGGGGCTTCTGAGAAAAATTTGGGGTGATGGACTTACCAGTTTTTGTTTTCCATTTTGTTATTTACTACTCATATGCTTGAGTAAAGGAAAAATAAAGAAATGAATTAATGGAGCCCATCAAAAGGAGACTACCACATCAACAAACTCAACACGGTTATCTCAAAAAAGTTAGAAAATAATGGCCAGGAAGATCTTTTCTTTTCAATCACTAAACCTAACTGCTCCCACCGTGCTGACTTGAAAACTAATTCATTTTTATGATAATCAAAGAGGAGATGGAAGGATTTGAGGAAGCCAAATTTTACAGTTCTTCTTTTATTTCAAAACTGGGGGGAAAAAGTTAAATTAATCCTTGATTCAAGATAGAACACTTCAACAGCTTGAAAAGGATTAATTTCAACCTCTCAAGTAATGAAAGAACCAAAAGTCAAGTCACAGCTACTAGAATTGATTTTTCAAAAGTCGAAGGTCATGTGTTAAGTATTTTTAATAAAAATAATTACTAGGCTTACCTATGAAGACTAGGTACAAGAATGTTCCCCTAACAGTGATAGCTTTTGGTGGCTTTGTGGGGGGATGGCCAATGAAGTCTAAGCTACTGAGCACTGACAGAACAGGTCTCATACAGAAAATAAGATACATTATGCCATAGAATTAGAAAAATTTACTGAACACTTTCAATTAACTTCCCAAACCAATATAATTTGGGACATCTAGCCATGTCTGCAGAACCTACAAGGAAAGAATTAGACAACCAGAACCATTAGCCATCTGCTGGTGTTTGCTTGAAATCGATGAGAAAGCATAAAAGATGCTAATAAACTTAGCCGCTGCCCATATATGAGGATGAATACAAATGATGAAATTACTTCCAAAGATGAATGATAACCATTGAGGGGGTTTGCCTCCTGGCATGTAGAGTGTATAACTGATTCTATTAATTAATTGCTGCTAAACATTGATAGTAAGGTATTGGCTATGTGGGAATAATTTATACGATCACTAAAAATCCTCGAATATGATCAAGAAAAATTATTATCTGTCAAAAACTAAATATTGCTCATGTAATCATTAGTATAATTAAGTTTTCCAGGCTTAACACGTGATTTACAATCATCTGGTAGACATACTAAGCACAATTATTCTCCATTTCTCAATATGTGCATTAAGATTAGAGTCATTTATTAGACTTACGAGAGGTCACTCGTCAAAGACAAGGCAAAGTGCTAACTGGAAATCATAAGGTTCTACCTCTTGGTCAAAGTTTAATGTCTTCATTTGTATTTTTGTTTTCTATTTGAATTTACTTTTGACTTTAAAAAACAAGCTTGTAGACCTTAGAAAATAACCCTTCGTGGTTTGCCAAGTGCTACTTATGGGAAGGCTGATTGGGTGTATTAAAAATTAATTATTTAAATTCATTTTTTATTCCTTTCGAGAATGTTTTGTAGGACACTTTGAGTAGAATTGCCAGGTATAAGTTCTATGATTATTTTAGCATAAAATAATAAAAAAAACATTAGGTTCAAACATTAGATAATTTTTCTGTGATAGCATGAGATGACTTCTGCCAATCATTTAACTCTGTGCCTCAATTTCCTCTTTGGTAAACTTGTAAAATGGTAATAACATCTTTCATGGCTATCTTGAAGTATTGAAAAATAAAAGTAAGATAATTGTGGAATATAAATATAAGATAACTATTCATCAAATCCAGTTTTCTTTGCTAGTTTCTAAGATACTTGAGAGTAAACACATCCACATATGTGCATGTATGTGTGTGGAGTGGAGAGAAGGAGTAGGTGAGTGTACGTGTATTTAAGGCTATGCATTCTTTGAGGTCCAAGGACATTATATTACTATTTTATTTATTAGTTTGTCTCCCAAAGAATTAGCCAAATGCCTTAAATGAGTGTATTGATCTAACATGTCTCCTTTGCATGTCCCAAAAGACTTTTAACTTTTTTCCAATCTACCTTTCCATTACATTGTCCTATATGTCCCATTTGTTCCTATTTGTCCCAGTTGAAGGTGCTATACATTGTCATGATAAATTGAGCTTGCTTTTGATATCCTCTTTATTTTAAGTACCTTTTCTATCCCCTAAGTAAAGTTCTACTCATATTTGAAGTCTTGACCATGAAAAATAGAATTAATCTCTCTGTCTATTATATTCCATTCTATTTTCTGGGACTGCCTCTTTTAGCATGTGACACTTTGTGTTTTCATTATGAGTTTTTGTGTCTAATTTCCTCAGCCAGAATGGATATACCATGCCTTATCTGGGTATTTCCATAGTCCTAAAGATGGTGCTTTCTACACAGCAGAGGTGCAGCTAATCTATTTTGAGTGAATTATTACTGAATGAATTAGTCTCAGCCTCTTGAACTCTCATGGGAGGCTGTATTAAATAGTAAAGAATGCCAACTTCAAAGTTCTATAATCTCAGTTCAAATCCTGCCTCTATCACTTGATGGCTGCATCAGTTTAAGATACTTAACCATCTGTGTCATAATTTACATGATTGTACAAAAATTGTAACAATAGACTTGAATTCATAGGGTCATTGTGTGGATAAAAAACCATAACTCATAGGTGCTTAGACCATTGGTGCGTCTATAGTAAGGAAAAAAATAGTGTTAAGAAATATTTTTAAGAGTGGCATTTAGTTTGTCACATTTAAAGGGTAATGAGGGTGAAATAAATGATCTTAGTAGTGCTCTACACTTTCAGATATATTCTGACTTAAATAATCAGATTCTGATTATTCTAAATAATTATATTTAGCTAAGTTCCTCTAAAATTATTAAAATGTGCTTATTATATAGTTACAGTTGATCTTTATTATTTTGAGAGTCTGTATTTGCAGATTCACCTACCTGCTAAAATGTATTTGTAACCCCAAATCAATACCCCCGTTGCCTTTATAGTTACACCCACGACCATGAAACAGATGAGTTTCCAGAGGCACACACTCCCAGCTGAGGTTGAACAAGGAGACACTCTGTCTTTTTGTTTCAGTTCTCATATTGTAACCAAGTGTTCTTTTGTGGTCAAATAAGTGCCACTTTGGGGTGGGGGGTGGGCATTTGTTTATTTTTGCTTTCTGTCTGTGAGTTTGGTATTTAAAATGCTCTCCAACTGTAATGCTGAAGTGCTGTTTAGTATCGCTTATTCCAAGAGGCTGTGATGTGCCTTAGGGAGAAAATACATGTGTTAGATGAACTTCATTCTGGCCTGAGTTACAGTGCTATTGGCCATAAGTTCAATGTTAATGTATCAACAATAATATTAACTAGGATGTCTTTAAACAGAAACACACATAAAACAAGGTTACGTATTGACAAGTTGACAAAAATGTTGCAATGAAAGGCTCATAAGAACCTGCACTTGCATTTTCCCTAAGAGCAATGTTACAATATTTGCAAATTCAGTGTTTGTGGCAACTTTATAGAACATGGCTGCTGCCTCAAATGATGAGAACTGACTGTAGTTTGCATGACATTGACATGTTAAAAATGTTTAGCAAGTAACTGACTTTACCCAATTTTTTAAATCCTTTTACAGACACTTATTTGTAGAGCAATAGCTAATCTGTAGTGATCTAAAAGAAGAGGCTCAGACTGGGGTCTCCCTGGAGAATATATTGCCACACCTCTGCTGCATTTCCACATGATTGAAACAG